>NC_059425.1:116286908-116621908 GCF_021028975.2 Sphaerodactylus townsendi | reverse complement strand
GAGAATTTGGGCTCTCTAGTTTAAACACCATTGAAAGTGATGCTGTTTGGGGGTGGATTCCAGCATCACAGTGGCCATCCATGGTGGGGGGAGGGGCAAAACTCAGATTTTGCACTGGGCTCCATTTTCCCTAGCTATGCCTCTGCCCAGAAGGGAAAGCAGAAGGGGCTGCTGGCTGCTGGCTGTGAGCCCAGCTGGAGGGGGGGTGGGGAGGGTGGGGCATGGGAGTCTGCTGTCCCCAGCCTCAGAGAGCTGCTTTTATAAGCACAAAGCCAAGGCGGGGCTTGGGGAAGTGTGGCCACACCCCCAGGGGCGGGTGGAGACATGGCCCCACCTCCGAACCCCCCATAACAAAGCTATACCTACGTCTCTGAGAATACTCTCTCATCCCCTTTCCCCTTCTTCCTTCTTGCTGCTTGAAAGACACTTTTGTTAAGCTCTGGAAACTTGATGCCTCAAGAACTAACTATGATGTGTCAGGACTTCAGTAAGTTGCCAGCAAGTTACCTTTGTTATCCTTCTGTGCATTCTGCCATCACTGAACTGTATGTCACGTTTTAATATCTTTTTCTAAATTTTCTCAACAGCACCTTTTAGCTTTTTACTGTGTGAATTTGCTGGTACCAAAACCCAAGTGAGCTTAGTTACATTACTGCACAGTGACTGTCCGGCTGTGATACTCTGTCAGAATTCTAAATGTGCCCGCAGGTTCAAAAAGGTTGGGGATGCATGCTATATATAGAACAGTCATCCTTGCTTTTTTTTACACATAAAAATGTCGGTAATATCCACTGTCAATTCTGACTTGGGAAATTACTGGAGATTTTAGGGACATGCCTGGGAAATGCAGAATTGTGTGGGAAGCTTAGCAGGATTCAGCTCTGCATTGCCTGCAGCCTCCCAAACCCACATGGAGTCCAGAGGCAGGTGTATTTTTCAGGTTCAAGTTTAATAACCCAAAACTTTTCAGAAAAAACCAAACATTGGGTTTTGTTTTGTTTTTGAAAATTTACAGGTGTAATAAACTCAAAAAATATACTGGTCATTTATTTTGCCTGCCCCTAATCATTAACAAGTTATAACAAGAAAGCATACATTGTATTTTCCCCTTTTCTCAATAAAAAAGTATAATTTGAGATAGATTTGCTAATTTTTCTCCCCTGAATTTTCTTAGCCAAACTCTTGGAATTAAATGACTACTACCTTCTCTAGTCAAAGAGCCAGTCAGAGTTGCAGCGTATGGGAAATACAGATATGTATTTAGATATTATCAGCCCAAATATATACCTGAAAAATATCTTACTGGTATTTTATGGGCATAGTAATTTGGATCAATATTCAGGATTTTCTGGGATACCATTATCTGGGTCCAAAATATTTCTTTGTTGCCACTAATAATCATTTAGGAGGACTGGTAGGCCTGGATGTTTCCATGGATTACATGACTGCTGGTCTCACTTCTCAGGTAGTGGAAAGCCTGCCCATATTCTGTTCCAGAAGCAGGCACTAGTGGGCATCCCAGAGCACCACCTGATTAGAAATGTCAGCACTCTGGGACTCCTTCTGTACCATGTGTAAGCATGTGGTAGAGCAGAACAGCACCCTGGACAAGATGGCCTTGGAAGTCAACACTGTAGGGGGCAGGGCAGGGAGAGGGTTAGGGTTAGGGTTCTGGGCAGAGTCCTCTCCATGGCAATTCCCAAGATGTCCATGGTGATGGAGGTCATCAGGGATGCATCTGGAACCAGTGGGAGTGTCAGGCACAGGAAGCATGCTTTGGTAGATACAGTGGTGAAACACTACATATTGGAGCTCTACAAGTTGTGTGCCCCAAAGCTGTTGAGCTACTGGACCAAGACAAAGGTTTCCTGCAATTCTGTTTTCATTTGTTTGAAAAATAACCAAGCCAGGCCTCCAGAAATAATCCCCAATAAGGAATAATGGACCCCTCAAATTCTGGAATGAAAACTAACAATCAAAAAGAACACAAATTTTGAAAAGGTTTGAGAGAACTATTGTACAGAAATTCAGACAACTTTGCTTTGTAGGGTTTTTCTTCTGGGATGGGATTTGGCAAAATGAGTTGGAGAGTGAAATGGGGCAGTTGGATAGTAGAGCACAGTAGTGGAGTATGTAAGTAGAAATCTTTAAAATAACTTTTGATTTATGTGTAGGAAATGCAACTAGATTTCTCCAGGCAGTAAAATCTTTCAAATATTGTGGACAGCACTAGAACATTTCAGCAGTTGTAAGGGAAAATAAATAAATCATATTATTGATATTTGACAATAATTTACAATTTAAGGGCTTAAAACCATATACAAACTAGGGGCTAAATATATATATTCTTCAACAAATACATTAGATATTTTATTTATTACTCGCCACAGGAAAGCCTCAGAATCATTACATCATCTACGACAGTGACTAAAACACAAGAAAACAAGATTCTGTGTTGTTTGGAATTATAGCTTCAGAGGATATACTGTTTGTATCTCTGTTACCTGAATCTATTACACTACTTTTTCCATCCCTATGTTATATATAAAAAAATGTGAACAGCTTTTCTTGGTCAGTGCCCTCAGCTAGTATAGAAGTTTATGTATGTGTGTGTATTTCTGGGTGTGAAATACAGTGGGCTCACCAGATTCTTCGAAATAGTCTTCAGAAAGTTCTTCATGTGCTCTTTTTGTAAATACACAGTTTATCAGATTGCTAAAATGTTCACCACCAGAATCTCCAGTCCTCACATCCCAAGAAGAATAAAATTAGTTAATCTCTCCTGGACATGCTCAGCTTTTACAATATTTGCTTATTTATTTAAAAGATGCTGAAAATTCTTTCCCCCCTCAAAACAGAAGACCCAATGCTGTTCGCAAAAACATGAAAACATTGTTTCTGAAAACAATGCAACCAAACCAAATTAAAAGCAAGCCAGAACCAAATTAAAGAGTGCCCATCAAGTACCCTCTTTAACAAGTTGGTCTTGCCCCTCTTTCTAAAGGTCATGAAGATGATTGGAGCTACTGAGTGGGTTCATGCCAGAACAAACTGCCCTCGAGAAATCCCACCATTTGTCTCTTCTAACTGTTCATATTGATGCATTTCCTTGGGCTCTCCAAAATACAGCAAATTCGAATGCTTAGGGATGGGGTGATGTGGCACAGTTGTCTCACAGAATCGTTATCACCTCAGGGTGCACATTGGAGAATGACAATTTTCATCCTCAGGTTTGCCTGTATCATCTTTCTAATACATCAGTAATATGTTGAGAGATTTTGAAACAGTGGAAGTTAAAAAAAATAATTTAAGAGGGGCCTTTTTCTGGAAATACAGTACTATAAGCATGCAATGGAACATTTAAATAACCTTTTATTACAATTCCACTCTTTGGGGTATGGCTTTTAATAAATAACCTGCCTTTTACCATTGCTACTCCATTTGATCTTACCATGTATCCTGTGTCCGAACATCACTGCGTTTGGAAGCATTAATGAACTGTATATTGACACCACAAAATGTAAAACTGGCCCTAAAATTGTGTGTATTTTTTAATCTAAAACAATCAATTATCCCAAGTAATATTTGAATTGTTATCTAATAGTATATCAAAGACTTATTGGCTCATTGTTCTGATGTGCAGATACCTCAGTTATTTCGGCAAAATATGACATTCTCATGAGTTTCATGTCTAGTCCCTCTGGGGCGTAAATAACAAGTCATATAATGACTAGTTGTGTGGTCAGAATGAAGTTGTGAGAATCAAATGTTGAAAGGCAGGCTATTTATTAAAATCCATAGGATGCTGCAACTGTGCCATGGTGTGAAGATGAGGGTCAGAAAGCAGTGGGAAAGATTGGAAAAAAGTGTCCATAGTGAGAATCAGAAAGCTCTACATTCAAACAAATAAAAAAGAAAGATATGTCTGCTTTGCTTTCGGCTGGGAAGTTAATTTGGTCTCATTATCTAGAAAACTCAGGAGAATTCCAAGCAAAACTACAGCAAAGAAAGGGGTAAATGGTAGAACCTACATCTGTGAACAGTTCAAAATAAAAACAAACAAAAGCTAGGAATTAGTATTAATCTTTTCTCATCAGTAAATAAGAAATTAAAATGTTGTGACTCTGTGTTGGTCCACTGTACTGCTGATCCATATCTATCCATTCTCTCATGCTGTATTTCAAATTAAAGGTAACAAGAATGTCACAGCAGAACCCTGATCTTATTGTTTCAGCTTTTCATAATTTCAGCACCTCCTACAAGAGGAAACAGGCTACTTGTAAATTGCTGCGCTATTAAAAAAAGAGATACTTAGTATTTCTCAAGGAGAAAACCCTATTGAATAAAGCTGAGGATTCTAAGTAGACTTGCTTAGGATGGCCCTGACTTCCACCCAACCCAATTTCTGCACAACTAAAATAACACACCCTGGGGATGTATTTTTTTAAAAAAATCTCATCTTTTGTCAGGATAACATGGACAAAAATAAAGAATGGATGAGACAGAGGGTTCTTTCCTCCACCTGCCTGATAAACTTCCTACTTCCATTTCCCCCCGCTTGCCACTTTCTGCCACTTTTCTGCTCTGTGCAGCCTGCCATTTGCTGAAGATCCCCTGGAATGTTTTCTCTGCAGGTATTGCGGCCACCCACCTTTTTAGTCAATAAAATACATGATTGAACTCAGCTTTTCCTGCTGATTTTCGGCAATGTATGGTTTGCCCAGGTTTTTAAAATTTTTGATGACGTGTCTTTGAAGCTAAAATTACTCGAAATAAGAATCCATGCTGACATGTCATCATTTTTTTTTAAAAAATGGGACAACTATACATTGCTGAAATTGGCAGGAAAAGCTGAGTTCAGTCATGTACTTTATTGACTGAAAAGGTGGGCAGCGTTGATGCCTGTGAAGCAAACATCTCAGGAGATCTTCAGCCAATGGCAGCCTGCATGGAGGAGTCAAATGGCAGAAAATGGCAGGTAAAAGAAAATGAAAGTAGAAAGATTATAAGTCAGGTGGGGAAAATAAAACACTTCCTTGTTCTGAACAGACAAGGGAACATGGGACAATGACTTGCAGGGGAAAGATTGCTAGTTTAGTGTTTTCTAAGTACATTTGGTTGAGCTAAAATAAAATGTCCTGGAGACAATTGGGGGGGGGGGGCGGGGAAGTTCCTTCCCAAAATGCGTCTTCTAATGTCCTCAAGATGGCTTATTTGTGCTGTGCAGAAAAGACCCCAGTCTTTATAAGCACTTCTGGTCTGGGTGTTACTGCATTTTCTAGCAGAATGCTTTATGGAGGTTTTCTAGCAGAATGCTTTACGGAGGTGAGGTTCACAAATTCATTTTGCATGATCTGTCAGAGTTTTGATTATGCCCCTTTTCTGTTGTGGAGTTTTTATGTAGATACTGGTCTCTGTGTGTCAGTTTTCTGTATACTGTGTGACCCAATTGGTAGTTGGGTCTGTGAAAGACCAAGACCTCTAAAAAAGGCAGTTTTCCTTCTTTTTCAGTTTTCATGGTAAATTGGATGTTTGGGTGGATGCTGTTAAGGTGGTTCAGAAAGTTCAGCAGTTCTTCCTCACCATGGCTCCAGATTGTAAAAGTGTCATCCATATATCGGAATCAAGTTGTGAGTTTCCTGGGTGCTGTTTTAAGGGCTTATTTCTCAAAATGTTCCATGTAAAAATTGGTTATCACTGGGCTGAGAGGGCTTCCCATGGCTGCCCCATCGGTCTGTTCATAGTATTCATTGTTCCATTGGAAGTTGCTGGTTGTTAGGCAGTGTTGAAATAAAGCTGTGATGTCATCTGGAAACATCTGGCCAATAAGTGTAAGTGGAACTTTGGTGAACAGTGAGACAACATCAAAGCTGACAAATCTGTCGCTAGGGTTGAGCTGGAGATTGCTAATTTTTTTGATGAAGTGGGCTGAGTCTTTAACATAATGCATTGTGTGTCCAATGTGGCTTTGTAACTGTGAAGTCTGCCTCATGGATCTGCATGTGGTCTAAATGCAACTGAAACAAAAAGGAGAGAAATGACCAGGGGAATGGAGATATGCAGAATGATTTCACAGAAAATATTTGCAAGACACAAGATTTGGCCACTGGGAAAATCGGTGGGAAGCTGTACATGCGGAAAAGGCCTGTGCTGTGTGAAGATCTGTTTACAGATCTTTCTAACGTCTCATTTAGTTTGAGTTTGAGTCAAACCTGATGTGATGTGCGGGAATTCCAGAACTGGAGCTCCCAGTGATTAAAAAAAAAATCAGTAGACATGGAAGGTCCCAATTCTATTCAGGATTGTGGTTCAAGGGAAAAGGGGTTTTAAGCCAGGAACTTGCAACATTTCCCTGACTTGAAATAACCCTTGGGGGCCACGTTTTGTCCTCTTGGAGAACCTGAGAGTTCTGACAATTGCCATATCCCCACTGAGAAATTAAAGGCGGTTACAACCAGGTTTCAAAAGAAACAGCCCCCTTTCATTGTGGTTTCTCCCTCCCCACTGCAGCGTGTGTCTAGTGAAGGCTTCGATGTCTATTGTGGTTTTGAGCAATGCAACACTCCCCACAATCGCGTGATCAAACATGTGATCTGTTCTTCCTCATCCTGATTGGCTGTTGCACTGTGTTGGGCTGGAATTAAAAAATTTTTTTTGTGCAGCTACATCACCACGCACATGCGCAGATGGAACGGTAGCTGTTTTTCTCGCTAAGCTATGTTTATGCATGGCTTCGACATTTTCAGCACTCTTTACCCACGCAGCTGCACTGGCACGAAAGTCTAATTTTAGTTTACAGTTCCACGCAGCCACGTTTCAACATAACTGCCACTGGCGCAAAACAAAAAAAGGGTTGCGCACGCAGCGTGCACAGCCCACTGCACTTTGATTGGCTGGAATGCTCCACATCACTCCCTATGGCGGGAAAATAAACTTAGATTCTGTCCCCTGATCCTCCCAACTGCTCCGGCTTCAGCGTGTGTTTTTTAAAAAGTTGCACTTCCACACAGGTTCTGAAAAAAATGTGATAAGGGGTAGAGGGAGCGCCAGAACCGAGGTGAATCCGTGTTTGGCAGCTAAGCAGTGGGGAGTTCTTGCTGAAACCTTGCTATTTCGCATGAGTAACACGTGATTAATTGACCATGGGGAATTGACCAATGGCAAATTAATGCTTATTCCAGCTGAAGTAACAGCTCCTTAAAGCTGTTTTAGGTTTGGAAACCGTAGGGAATGGGTGGTTTAAGCCCTGCTCTCATGTAGCAGGACTGATTGGAATTGATAATAATTGATGCATTATTGAATAATAACTGATCAATAATTGACTTTTTAGAAGGTCTGGGAGCTTCATTTATGGAACTCACAATATCAGATCTTGTTTGGCCCTTGAGCTCTACATTTGTGAAGACAGAAAAAATGGTGTTCAGACTAGATTCTACCTGACTGCCCAACAAGAAGTAAGCTTACTCCAGTGTTCTGACTAATTAGTGTTGAAAGGCACCATTGAATAACAGATAAACACTAGCTGCTTACCTTTTATAAAATGAAAGTTTACTGTTTATTAGAATTAAAAAGTGTTAAATATAACAGGACAGAACCACAGTTCCAAAAGTCCTCTCTCCTCCCTCCAGTGCCGTTCTACTGCTCGAAGAAAGTAGTCCCAGTGGCCAAATTTGTAAAAGAAAACAAGTTTTTAAAAATAACATGGGAACTACATGGGCTGGACTCCCTGTGCTTAGTCTCTGATTGCTTTGCAGTGATCTCTTTCACCCTACCATCCATGTACACTGAGGCACACACAACATTTCTGCCTACAGGACTGATGCAAAACCTGTGTATTACATGTGGTATAAGGTTTTTGTGTGCATATGAGGAAGAGTAAAAAGATTTTCCACACTAACGTATGTAGTTAATCAGTATATGCCCTTAAGGCTGAGATTCAATTAATTGCCTTATTTGCAATCTAAAAACATTATTAGATATAGTAAAATGAAGGAGCCATAGTACTTGATCCCCAAGCCCCAAGTAATACTATGCTTAGGAACACATTTATCTGTGGAAATGAGTTTAGTATGTGGCCATTAAAAAAATGATTTGACACACAAAAAAGCGAGAAATTGAGAGTAGTGCCAATGATGGATTTCTGATACTGCAGTCACTACTGCATTTTGGGGGAAGGGAATTTATTTACAAGATTATGAAGACATGAAGACTTTGGAACCCTGTTATCAGCTTCCTAAATGGGGATGAGAAACCAAGCAGCAGTAACTTGAACTGTGCAGCACCATAACTCCAAGTTAAACCTGGAAGATGCCTTACAGTGCAATCTTATGCAGAGTTATTCCAGTCTAAGCCCACTGGAATGGGCTTAGACTTGAGTAACTCCCCTTATGACTGCACTGTGAGTCAATCCAGTTACATTCTTAGCATGGCTGTTTTGCCCTTGTAAGTTTCTTCAAACAAACAAACACATTAAAAACATTTCAAATCAGTAAATTTCTAACATACATTTTTCTAATGATCACATTGAGCTTAGCTCCATCATATATATTTCTTTTCATATGAAAATCAAAATTTAAACCAGTTTAATGATTTTGTTATATTGTTGGACTAGGAACAGGGAGATTCAGGGTCAAATCCCTCATTAATCATGAAGCTACTGCATAACCTGTTGTCCATGACTTAGTCCTATTAAATACTTTGAGTCTTAAGAGTAAAGGAAACTAGCCAAGTTGTCCTCTGAATTTTTAACTGTCTGAGAATACAACTTTTCCTTTCTGTACATTAAGCTAATAAGAGCATATAGTGAAGAATAAAGAATACTTCTTATGAATGCCATACATGATCACTTTTTGAAAATAGTGCATTAGTTCCTCCCATGGCACCTCACCATGTCTTTGGAGGGCACTTTTGCAGATGCAATTCAGCTGTTCCACAAAAGGTTCTGATTTAGGGTACAACAAGTTATGATGCTGTCCTCAAGTTCACCCTGAGGACATGCCTCCATTTTGTAATGCCAGTGAAAACCCTTTCAGAGTGCTGGGGTGGCCCAATTCTGGTTGGGGACATAAGGGGCATGGGGGGCTGGAGCACTGGCATGGGGGGAGTACTGGCATAACTGAGAGGGCTGGAGCCCTGAGAACCACTTCTTGCCCCCCTCCATAACTGTGCCCTGATCCAGACCTTTCTGAGCAGTTATGGACGGGACATAGATGAAGACTGGCAAGCAGGGCTCACCCTGTCTGCAATCTCCACATGGAGATTGAGAATGGGGCCAGCCAGGCTCACCTTGCCCCATCTTCACATGGAGATTGGATGAGTCCAGCTGGCTGCTTGCTCTATGCCTGATCTCCACATGATGATGGGAGCAGCAAAAGCCCTGTTTGAACTTGGCTGTAGTCTGTCTCAGACTGAAGCTGGCTGCTGTTGAGCCTCTAGCTTTAAGCTGATGGCTCTGCCCTCAAGCTCCACCTGACCAAGATCAGCCAGCTTCAGTCTTAGCTTCCAGCTTCCAGCCTGCAGCTTAGAGCTGGATTCAAGCTTGGCTAGGGCCAAGCTCAAATGAGCCTTTGATGCTCCCAAGTAGAGATTGGGTGTGGGGACAATTGACTGGACTCACCAGACTTTCACATGGAGATTGTGGACAGGGTGAGCACCACTTGCCAGCTTTCAGCTGTATCCCTGTCCTGGTGGAAGGAGCCCCTCTTTATCTTGTGCCTCAATGACCCTGACCAGAATCAGACCGCTGCTACTGGAAAATGCACACATATCCCTGAAGAATCATTATGCCCTTAGTGTACTTGAAAGCCCTCTACTTGTGAACGAATATAGTGGCTAGGATCCAGCTGAGTTTGCCAGGCTTTCTGCTTTGAAGAGAAAGGGCAGGGAATGTTTTTAATGCTCTGGCTTCAGAATCAGTTTCATGTATTGGCTACTCTCTGTGCATAGAGTCAAAGGCAATGTAGGATGGAAAAAAATATGTTCATGGCATCAAGACAGCCTATAGCCAATTTATCATTTTCATTGAAAGCCTTTTTGGTTTCTTTTTTTCCCCAACATTCCCCAACATTTGTTCATAGTTCCATGTTTATGTTTCTAGCTATTTTTCAATGGACAGATCTGCTGTGCATATGTAAATACACGTTCATCTCATGCAAGTGCCACTGTATTTACATGAAGATTGGGAATGAGAAAGGAACCTTTTAAGCAGTCCTCATTAATCTGCTAGCTCTGACGTAACTGGCAGAGAAGCCAAGAGGCAACTTGGCCAGTGGTTACTCATTCTGTGGCTCACAAAGAGCCATATTTGTAATTGCCATTAAACAAATGAGCCCCATCATCACTATATGACCTATCAAACCAACATGTGCAATAACATAAGTTATTACTATTAATACTGAAGATATAATTGCCATGCTGGGGTATCTTCCAGATCTCCTATACTCATCGGTAGGAATGTTCATTAATTCTTGTGTAATTCACTTCTCCTGACCATCCCTCTGGCCAGCTTTGCTATACGTGACCTTCTGGTGGGATTTATTCAGTTGTCCCACCCTGTACCTCACTGAAGTAAATGTATAACAGAACCAGCTCAAGGAACTAAGATGCTGTCACTTTTCTCTCTTGTGTTTGCATTCAGAGATTAGCACACTAGAGGTGTTTCAAATTTCAACTATAAAACATTAAAATTTTAATTAATCTCAGTGGAATAGGATGGGGGTGGTGGAATTTGGTGAGAAGGAAAGAAGCATATTAAGATGTTCTTAATAGTATGGCTTAGATTGCATTTGGCTGTTTGATAAGATTTCAGTTAATTCTTTAAAATAAGATAGACTTTTTGGTTGTTTACACAATTTTGACATAGATTGCACTCAGAGGTTCAAGTGTAAACTCTAGTGCCTAAAATCTAGAAGGAATGGAGTATTCACCCAATTCCCTTTTCCCTTCAGTCTTCCCCAAGCTGTAGAATCACTTCAGCTCTATTAAACTAAATCCACCTAAAAACTAGGGATGGGAATTCTTCTCCCACACAAAGTTTAAATTCTCCTCTTGGGTAGAGATTGGTGCCTCTCTGACACCATCTATCTCACTCATCCAGCTCCTGCTGTTCTACACACACAGTTTAGGAAATGAACTAGCTCTCTTTTTAAGAATCTGGGCTAGGAATTCTTCTTTTCCTATAAATGTATTCCCTCGTTTGGCTAGGGTAGGGTTATTTCCACCAAAAAACTCCTTCCCTACCAACACCTCAGGTCTATATAGACACTAATTCCAAAAATCCCCCCCAGTGAAATCTTTCAGCTTATTGAATTCAAAACTTCACCCATCCCAGCCTATCACACTCAGGCTGATTTTGCACAGTAAAAATGCCCCGTGCTATATCTGTCAGGGCAGCTGCCATGACACTTTTTATCCTGCTGTTGACTTTGCCCTGCTCCCTAACTCTCCTCCACTTGCACTGTGAGGTCTTCGGCAATGTCTTCTACACATGCATGGGCAACCTCCGTTTCCCGTGTTCTAATTGGCTGAATCTCCCCGCTGCTCCCCCCACTCACTTTCACCAATTTAGTTTTAAATGATTCTGCACAAAACAGGCCCTGGAAATTGGTGCCCTCCCCCCCCCATCTAAAATCCCTGCATGTGCGAGGGAATAATGGTACTCCAATGCCCCCCCCCCATCTAAACTCCTTGCATGTGCAAGAGAATCACTGCTGTCCTGTTCTCAAGGTCTTCACGCACCGCTTTTCTGCAAGGTTTTTCAAGGTTTTTGCAAGATTTTGCAAAGTTTCTCCCTCCATATTTTTAATTCCACTGCAAGGGGGGAAGGCATCAGTTCATTGGAGGGGCAGACCAAAGCAGCAAGGCAGGAAAAATGGCCTCGTTCTGCTGCCAAGGAATTTTCATGGCAGTGGAAGCCACCAAAGCAAAAGAAGGGCATTCCAAAAGGTCCTCAACCTTTGCGGTTCTAGAAAGTCCTGGAGCAAAGCCACTGCTGTGGGGCGGTGCTGGGGCAATGGTGTGGCAGACACACTGCAACACCAGGAGCTGTGGTGAACTCCCCATTGCGCTGGGGCATTCCCCGTGCCAACAACAGGGCATTTTTGATGTCCAAAATCAGCCTCAGACTCTATGAGGATTTAACCTTCCATAGTTTAAAATGATTCTCTGGCTGAAATTTGAAAATGTCTTTAATTGCTGTGCAGTACCTATGGACTATGTTTTCCATGCTTCTCGGTTTCCTTGAATTTCCTTCTCAGCACGATTTTCTGAGCTCACTCAGTTCCCCCTTGCCTGTTTATTTGCAACATTTCTCCATTTGTTCTTTTATTTTTGGGGAGCCAATCTTTGAAGCATCGAGTATATAATGCAGCACAAGATTATGAAGCACTGAAGCATAGAGTCAACACAGAACTCAAGCAAAAAAAAATGAAAAATCATGTAATGGCGAACAGGAATCATTTCAAGGGGATGAATATGAACAAAAGAGGGAATAGAAAACATTTTAATAACATTTTGCAAATTGTTTAGGAGATTTGTGCAGAAAGAGACCACAGGATGGAGTCTGTATACACTATTTTCCTTAGGTCCATCACAGCAACTATATCATGTTAAATTACCAGAATCCTTCTATATGTTGTCTCTTATCTCCCATTGGAAACAATTGGGGATGGGGCACCCCTTTTGGGAGTTCATAAAATTGGACTCCCTGAACCAAACCTCACCAATCATGGGTGTTATCATCAGGAGAGCCTTCTGAAGACACCCTGCAATTTTGGTGCTGCTAGCCTTAAAAATGCACCCCCTACAGGGCAGAACTCAAAAAACCATCTAAAAATACAAAAAAATTCAGATGCAAATTATTTGGGATACCTGAATATATTCGAGTATATTGAATATGGTATTTGACTTATTCAGATTTACTGATAATTTTACACCCAAATAAAGCCGAATCAGAATTTTACCAAATATTTATGGAATTGCTCAACCCTAGATGAGAGCACAAAGTTTGCATAGAAGGGTAGAAATTACTGGAGAAAATAGGCCTCTTGCCTCCATCTCTGGCACAAGGCTCACAGCCTAGGGAAGATCACATCTTAGCCAGCCCCCAATCCCAGTGGAAGCTGTTTCAAGACATGTAACAGGAAATGTCTTTGCTCCGTTTCCTGAAACATGGAGTAGGGGCTATGTTGGGAAATGGCACTCAGAAGAACCACAGGTGGCATATGGCTCCTAGACCATATGACTCCTAGGCTGCTACCACAGATGTAGGGAAACTTGGAAACATAAACTACTTTTAAATACTGCTGATAGATGGTTTTAATCATCATAATTAATGAGCACACACATCTCATTATGGAGCTGATTTTGTATATAATTTGTTGTATTTGATTGAATTCAAAGTTGGAGCATGGAATTGTTTATGCTGATCTCCCCAAAATGAGGAAAACAAGAACGAGTTCATTCATGCAAGTCTAATGTTTGACTACTGCAGGGCTTGCCAGTCCCAATGTGCTATTTCTGTCACTTTTTATGAAAATACTGATTAGCATTGTTGAAACAATGCACTTGTCCTCTAGTAACTTGCCCATAATCGATGTTGTCATTGCTGATCACATTAGAACTCAACGCTTATAGGCCACGGCACACTCAGCATCTGGACTCCACATCAGAGGGAGAGTAATTTGCAATTAGTCTGTGAACATGCCAGGTGAGAAGGCTGACCCTTGAGGGCTGTTTCTTTCAAACAGCGAAAAGTTATTCAGCAAATTAGTCCAATACATTGATTTTTTTTCCCAAAGAGGTGTAAAGAGACAAAATGAATGTCTTTCATTTCACCTAGGTGGGATGGCCATTAGAACTCTAGATAAAAACAATATTAATAAAAAGAGACAGTTATTACCCGTGCAGCTGCCAAAAGCAAGGAGGGGTAAATACAATTCTGGAATAATTCTTAATAGGTCACATCCTTGGGGATGTCACTACACTGAAACAAAGAAAAATCTACACAGAGTTGCAGATGGGTAGAGTGTCTTTTGCACTTTGTGAAAACTAACCTCATTGTTATGAAGCAGGGTAAGATATGCAGCTTATTTACAGTGTATTTTATCATGCCTTTCTTCCATCAAGCTTAGGACAGCAGATATGGATTTTATAATCACAACTGCATTTTATTTTCACAACCATCCCTGTGAGGTAAGCCATGCCTAGAGAGACTGACTGGCCTAGTGTTGCCAGCTCCAGGTTGGGAGTACCTGGAGGTTTTAGGGGTGGGTTTTGAGGAAGGTGGAGTTTGGGGAGGGGTGGACTTCAGTGGGGTTTAATGCCACAGAGTCCACCTTCCAAAGCAGTCATTGCCTGGAGATCAGTTGTAATAGTGGGAAGCCTTCAGCTACCACCTAAAGGTTACCAATCCTAGACTGCCCCCAAGTTACCTAGCAAACTTCATGGGTGCCTAAGTTTTGAACAAGTGTTTCAGTCATCATAGGTCAACATTGTACTACACTGACTATCCACACTGACCCACCACATTCTTTTCCTTGTTATGTCCATATCTGATCCCACACCTATTCTCCTCCTCTCTTCATAAGTCTGGAAACAAAATAAAAAGAGTGTTGCTTACTGTAACTGTTCGTTCATCTAGTGATCCTCTGAGCAGGCACATGTGGGAATGCACTAGTGCAGGCCAGTTGCAAAGCATTTTTGATAGCAGTTTAAGAGCTTCAGCTGAATAGTAGGTGCTTCTCTCCCTTAGTCACAAGACTGGGCTAGGCTCTATCCCTGCCCAGGCCATGTGACTAGGGAGAAGGGGCACATCCTTTCCCTCCAGATCTTCCTTTCCCACCACAAGGAGCCACCACTTTTGTTGGATGACAGCCCACAGAGGGAAAGATGGGAGGGACATGTGCCTGCACAGAGGATCACTAGATGAGCAAATGTTATGGTAAGCAACACTGTTTTTCATCATCATGGCCTCTATACAGTCCCATATGGGAGAATGGTAAACTTACATGCTGTGTAGGTGAGTGTCATACTGTCAGTGAATCATTGATTGCCACACTGCTTGACCTACAATTGTTTCAGCCATAGCATTGACATACACAGTGTAATGATAAAAGTCAGAGGAGAGGACTACATAGCTGCTCTGCATACATCTGTGAAGAGGTTGCTTTGGGTAAGCATCATTAAGGTCCATGCTGTTCTTGAAAGATGTTGAAATGGCTAGGGCTCTAGTAGAATGTGCCCTAATAACAATTGGGCATGGCACCTGAATCTTGCTGTAAACCAATTTAATTACAGATGTCTCCCAACAAGATAAATTGGGGACAGATACTTTCAGATCCTTCTTTGGACCTCTAAAACAAATAGAGCCATGCCCTTCCTAAAGGACTTAGTTCTAGCAATATTGAAGGAGAGAGCCCTGTGCACAGCTAGGGAATGCATGGCTCTGTCTACATGGGACAGGGGTTCTGGAAAAATACTGGCAGAGCCACATCCTGTTAGAGGTGGAACTGGGATATTACTTTGGGTAGGTGTTCCAGACTAGATCTCACTACTACCTTGTCAGGGAAGAATTGCAGGATCACAGTGCAAGGCCCTCGGGCCCTCACTCTGCATACAGAGGTAATGGCCACCATCTTGGGGGACAGAAGCTGCAGTGAACTCATAGGTTCAAATGGAGTTTGGGTTAAATGGTCTAGAACCAAGTTGATACTCCATTGAGATATTGGGGATGTAACAGGTGGGCACATGTTATTAAGCCCCTTCCAACATCTCTTTGCAAGTGGCAGGGGAAAAAGAGAGTGGATGCTAGCCTCATCATTGAAAGGCAAATATTGCTGCCAAGTGCCCTTCAATAGAAGAGTTGGCTAGGCCAGAGCTCTTCAGGAATAACAGGTAAGGAAAAAACATTTTCAACCGGGCAGGAGTATGGTTCTAAGTCATCAAACCACATTCAATCCACAAATCTAACCCAGTTAACAGAGCATGATTTCCCTGGCAGAGGGCTTTCTGGATGCTACTAGTATAGCTAGAGGGAACTGTACTAGGGCCTCTGGGCCAGAAAGGGGCAATCAGCATGAGAATGCTCTGTCTGATTTGGCCTTGGCAATTAGTATTACCTTGAGTATCAGAGTTATTGGTGGAAATACATACATCAAGGGTCCTGTCCAACTGACTTGAAATGCATCCCCCAGGGAATGTGCCCCGCTTTCCCCCTAGTGCATTATTTCTGCTTCCCCTGAATACTGATTGGAGATACTTCCCTGCTAATTCCCATGTGTGCTGGGTCTTGCACGTCCTGCTCAGTTCATCCACCCAGGTGTTTGATGGGCCAACCACATGGATCACAGAGAGGTGGCAGTCATGCAAGATGGCCCACCCCCAAATCTTGCATGCCTCCTGTGCTACCCTGTTTGTTGATATAGAACTTGCTCTCGAAGTCGTTTTGGAACAACTCTGGTAGGTCACACTATAATTTCACTATTGGAAGGTCAGAAACAACTCTGCTCCTCGCAGTGGCTAAGAAAAACCTGGAGGGAAAGGGTGTGCCCCTTCTCCCTAGTCACATGACCTGGGCAGGGATAGAGGGTCACCCAGTCTTGTGCTTGGGGGACAGGAGCACCTACTATTCAGCTAAACCTCTTGAATTGATATAAAAAATCACTGTGACTGGCTTGTCCTAGCGCAGTCCAATGTGTACCTGTAGAGAGGCCACAATGATGAGCTATTTGTTTTTGAACTCTGTTTGCACTATAACTGGGGGACTAAATCCTTCCCCAGGCTGTTTTAGACATGAGTCTTTGCTGTATGTTTTTACCTATGGAGGACTGCCTTTCTCTTCAGAGTTTAAGCAACAGTTTAAACATGACAAGATGTAGATCTGATTTTTTTGCTTCTGAATTGTTTGCTTGGATCACTTCCTTGAAGTTTGTCTCCAGCTTGCATTGTAAAGAAATTAATAGCAATAGTCTTGCTTCTTCTCTTGCTGTCTCTGTTTGTGTGGAGTAATTTGCATAATATTTTGGGTGCTGGAGTAAATTATTCTAGTATTTTGACTTCCTGACAATGAGTTCTTGATATTGTTTTAACTGTATAAGTTTTGCTACTCTCTCATCCTTGGTATTTGTATTATTCCCCTTAGTAAACTTTACTCCTTGTTTCATGCTATCAGTCATATAAATACCAAATGTACACTAGTGCTTCTTCATTTTGTCACAGATACGTGGTGTGTGGGTCGCTGCCTGGATTGGACGGTTCCTTTAAACTGGCTGTAAGCTCTCATACAGTAGTGTTTGGGAAACAAGAAGTAGCAGGAGGTAGGCAGTCAACCTCCTTGCATTCAAGCTACTTTAGTGTGAATTTGGATTCATGTTAACAAACAGACATTCACATACATTGGCATAGGGTAAACATGTCTCTTGAGCACACATGGTAAGAGAACTGGAGTCACAGATCACATTGCCTGAAAGATGGAGTATTTGTGGCTAACAGGTTTTAATACAATGAATACATACTTCCAAAGCCCTCAAGAAAATTCAGACATGTAACTGTTCAGTTCAAAAGCTAAAAGCAAAACAGTAAGATATAAATGTGACCAAATATAGCTTAGTAGATCTATATAATTACAAGGAATAATTTTTACAAAACCAGCTTTTATTTTCATTTTTTAAAAAAGGCATGCACATCCCTTCCCTGTCTAGTATGTGTATGTATGTATGTTGCAAAGGAAACAGGTTTCCCATCACTATCCTGTTACATTGACATCCTACTCTGGGGGAAGTAGAGTCTCTGCCATCATAGTGGAAAGAGAAATTTTCCACCATTACCGTGAGGGGAAAAAAAAGATAGTGTGTACTATCTTCAAGCGTTAAGAAATAGGAAGTGAAAACTGTGATTGCTGAAGTGGAAGTCTAGGCTTATTAACTTCTGTGTATCTGTTCAGGAAGGTTGCCAGAGGGTTGGGAAAGTACCATATCAGTGTTTCTCTTGAGATGTTTCGCTTGCCTGAATCTGGGATTTATTCACAACAGGATGGCAATGCAGCAAATAAGCACATTCGACTCAAGAATCTTATACAGCAGAAGGGAGTTAGTAGATAAGGTAGCCTGCTGTCCTGTCCAATAAGAAGATAATGAGTACTAAGAAGACTTAGCTGACTCAAACTGAACTCTTAATGCCAGTCTCACTTACAGACGTGCCGTAATCTTTTCACAGGCTCAGAAAGCAAAACAACATGAGCCAGAATACAACATAGGGCCTATTACAGGATTTGTTCCTTCCCTCTGCCTATTGTACTAATTAAAAATAGCAGATGAAGGATAAATTGCTGTTGTTTGTTGGCATTACTCATTAAGATACTAGTCCTTGCTGTCCCACTATGCACCTGAAAAGCATTTCATCCAGTCCCACCTCTGGAGCCTTATACAACAAAATAGATTAGCCAATGGCAAGCTGTGCTACAGGATAAGAATCTCCTTGAAGCCTAGACATATGAACATTTTCCAAGTTGAAATTTACTGTGATTTGTTACCTCGTAACGTGGGTATTCTCAGTGACTACAGTACACATTATGCCACATATTTTCTGATGCACAATTAAATTCTTATTTGGTATCATAATCACCTTGGCATAAGAACTCATCCTGGACAGTTTGGACAGCTACATGGAGCCTTTGTATCAGCCTCTCAAATGATAAAGAGAAGTTTACTATACATCAGGTATGGATACTTGATCAAATATGTGATAAAATTATTGTATTTATGCACCTGTTCTGACCAGTTGTACCTGAAAGGTTTTCATTACCTGAGATCCAGTTTTCTTTTGACCATCACCACCATCTCTGCTTCATGGCATTATGAAACCAAATAAGTCTCTGGCCTTTTCAGGAGCACTCTTTGATGTCTGATGGATGCTACCATATCTTGTCCCTTGCTTTCACTCCAAATCATTAGGTCTTTCTGTGTACATGTTTTCTGATCCTCAGCAAAAAACAATGGGCACAAGATTTTTAAGAAACCATTTGTTTTATCCTTTTTGTAGAAGTACCACATAAAACAAGTGGATAAAACAAGTGGTTCACCTAGGCCAGGGGTAGGGAACCTGCGGCTCTCCAGATGTTCAGGAACTACAATTCCCATCAGCCCCTTCCTGCATGGCCAATTGGCCATGCAGGAAGGGGCTGATCTGAATTGTAGTTCCTGAACATCTGGAGAGCCGCAGGTTCCCTACCCCTGACCTAGGCCAATAAGCCCAACCCCCAAAAAGCAATTTTCTCCAGAATGCAAAAGAAACATTTCCCACTCCCCAGATTCTTCCCTGTGGAATCCCAGTGGGCTGATTCCACCCTATGGCCTCAGTTACAGAGGGTGTGCCCTATCACTAAGTCACCTCAGTCCTAAAGAGATACAGTTATTCCACAGTGAGGAGACTCAATGAACTGCTTATTCTGGTCTAAGATGTTCGGGTGTGTCATTTAGTTGATCAGGAGTTTAAGAAACAAAAGGCAGAAAATAATTAGTTGTTATTCCCCAAATGCCATTCTCTCCTGTCTGCTCCCCATGCTTCTTTTAAAAATTACAAATGACTGATGCTTTTACAGAAACACTGTGTATCTATTTAATCACCCACTGCAGCTGATGAAACAAAAGCTTTTATCCCATGGCTCTGTGCAAATTATTCTTGTTAATTATTTTTTAATTATCCTTCCATCATGACTGTTGGTGCTAGTCATAATTTCCACCTCAGTAGGGACAGACGTGACACATACCTATAATCTTCCAGGGAAGAACTGCCATTGTTGAAGGGAACAAGAGGTGTAATCCTAGATGGCTGCATTATTAGCAGACTTTCAGTAGGTGCTTTTCTTCACTGATTTTATTTATTGTTTCTGACTGTTGTGTACATGCACTTATGCACAGATCCCCCAAACAGCCTAATTAGTTCAGGTTTTCTCTTACAAATTAAATATCTAAGTATTTCACAAATTCCAGCAGCATATTAATCAGTCCCATGTTCAGACCGATGGGTAAGTTGCATACTATTCAGGCTCAGGTCAGGCATATGAGAAGATTACTTACTGCAATAGCTCAGTTGTATGCTTCTGGCGAGCACAAAGAATGAGTTCTTTGGAGCTGTAACAGAGTTACCGTAGAAATGTTCTCCTCCTGCTACATTCTGCTTATGAACTGTTAATGGGGAAAAAAATGTAACAGGCATTCGAGGAAAACAATTCCTGTCACCCTCAAATTTAAGGCATGGCAAATTATGCTACTGGGAATGGGGGAGAAATTGCAATACATGTAAAATCCAGTGAAGGAAATGAAAATTATTAAATGCCTCTGTTTGTGGGTGAGGAATATTTTCAGCATGGGTGAGAAAAAGTAAATTATTTAGTAGAACGGTAGCTAGGCACACTGTAGCACAATTCATTTGATAAATGTAGCTTATATTTAATAGCAAATTATGTGTAAAAATACTTAGTTGTCAGTTACCCAGAATTATTTGTCAGATGCTGTAAAGCAAACATCATGTTGACCTGAACATTGCTGAGCATTTGTCATTATTGCCATTATTCTATGGACTACTTTTAGATGATTATTCTTTACTTTTATTTGATTTTTTTCTTCCTAAAATCTTAAAAATCTTATCCAGTGAAGACCTACTTTGAACAAGTTGGAGTCAAAGTTCATCTCAAACGCCCAGCCAACTCAACACTTCCTTTCTGAGCATCTTTTCACTAGAAACTAGAGTGGAATGGATCCATGGCCAAGGTCTCATCCAGAAACACCCAACTGTTCTGATACTTTCTTTCTCAGGAAAGATAAATTTGCCCAGGAAAGATAAATTTGAAACTGGGCAGTAGTTGCCAGCTCAAAAGGATCCAGAGAAGGCTTTTTAAAGAGTGGTCTTATCATTGCCTCTTTCAGCCTCCCTGGAAATATCCCTCATTTGAAGGGCAACAGGTATATTTGGAATATGTAATCCTTTCAAGCAAAGTAACGAGCAGTAATGGATTGTGCATCACGTCAAATTAGAATAGTTATCTCTCAAAAGACCAGCCGTTATACCTCAGAAGCTCATAAAAACATAAGGAGAACTTTACTTAAACTGAGAGAGAAAACATACAAAGTATCACAAATATAGTTACATGCACAGCTCTTGGTTTGTTACAGTTTGGTTGCGTTACAATATCGTTTACTATATAGTCAGAGCATATTTATATATCATTTGGTTTACAGAGCACAGAGAAACATCTTTCCTCTTAGCTAGTCAGTCAGGCAGTCTAGAGAGTGAGTGAGGGAACAGAACACTACCAACGGATTTTAACTGTCACCTTTAGAATGTTCGTGCAGCTTCCCAGAATTCCCTGCTGCTTTGCTGCTGCTGCATGCAAGCAAGGCTGGAAATTCCAACAATATTGACAATTTCCAACAGGGGGTACGGCATCATATCACCACTGGCCTTGATAAGCCACGGTTTGCAAGAGAACAAGTGGTAGGCTTCACAGCTGCCAGTATTCCATGTTGGCCTGAGAGAGCAGACCGAAGTGGTCCAATATAGGACCTTAAGACAGCCAAGGGGCCTCCAGTTTCTCTACTGTATTAAAATTTGCCAGAAGGTCATGTTGAAGCAACAAGACTGTATCCACAAAAAAGCCTGCCAAAGCCTCACGGCTAATGGCTGAATCACTAAACTTTTTAGGCCCTTCAGAGAGGGATTTGAAGGACCAAATTACTCTAAATAATTGTGCTGGGTGTGAACTAGCAGAAGCAAAAGAGGTAACATAGAATTTCTTCTTTGTGGCTTTCACTGCCATCTCATAGGATATGATAAATGTCCTAAAATATGTTTTTGCAGTTTCATCATGAGTTCGCTGCCAAACTCTCTCGAGTTGTCTTAGTTCACACTTCATCAGCTGTAGCTCCTCAGAGTACCAGGGAGCAAGGTTGACATGAGAACAGAGAGGATGTTGGAGAATGATCTTGTTGATGGCTTCAGAAGGCTGGACATGCCAGTCCTCCACCAGCTCATCAAGGGAATTGCCCAAGGACATCAGATCCTGCAGAGCATTCTGGAAACCAATAGGATTAGTCTCTGCTGGTGGGCATAAATCTGTCAATCTCCTACACAGAGAGGAATATTGAAGCCCAGCTGGGCCTTCTAGACAAAACAATCTGACCACTACACCCTATCCACAGAAACAGATTCACATCCATCCCCAGCCCAAATATCAAGTCCAGTGTGTGGCTTCTTGGTGTGTGGTATCAACAGTGGTGGCGAACCTTTGGCACTCCAGATGTTATGGACTACAATTCTATCAGGCCCTGCCAGCATGGCCAATTGACCATGCTGGAAGGGGCTGATGGGAATTGTAGTCCATAACATCTGGAGTGCCAAAGGTTCGCCACCACGGAACTAGGCAGAATCGTGGAGGACACTAGGGCCATTGCCTGAGACAGTGAAACTGAGTCCACATGAACATTGAAGTCCTCCAGAACAATTATCCTACGGTACCTCAAGGTCGAGTCTGATTAGATCTCTAGAAGTCTCAATAGGCTATCTGCTGGAAAACTAGGCATCGATACACTAGCAAGATGGCCACAGTGTCCCACAACTAGTGCATCTTAAGATTTTTGAGGGAAGTGGAAACAAATGATTTTGCCTCCCTTATCAAGCTAAACTCAGCCCCCCTTATTCAAGATCATTTTTGGAGGATCCAGGCCAGTGGCCAGTGATGGAACACAGTGGCACACTGTAAGTTCATAAGTAGCACAAGGCCATTAGGACCATAGAACCAGCTTGTAGAGTTACTAGTTGTGTACTATAATGCTTTTCTTTATTTTTAGTTTTGTGCTTCTATTCACATAAATGCCATTTTCATTTTCCACTTGCACAGAAGGATTTCTGGAGACTTGCATAAGGTCATTTCTGACACTGCACAGTAGGTGATGCTTGCTGGAACTCTTGCAGATTTTACTTTGCTTTTTTAGCTAAAAATCCTTCCTTGCTTCCTTCCTTCCTCGTGGAAATATTATTAAAATCTCTCTCCATCACTGCATTATTGAACCAAATATGTCAGATTTAGTACATGAATCAGATTCTTGTTTGTTTCAGAGGGTTGCTATGTTGATTTGCAGCAGAAGAGATAGATTTGAATCTAGTAGCACATTGAAGAACAGCAAGATTTTCAAAGCTTGCTTTGTCAGATACAAGTTGGAAGATACAAGTTCCTGCTTGTATCTGACAAAGGGAGCTTTGACTCTTGAATGCTCATACCCTGACTTTACTCAGCTCCCAGAGGAGTTTCAGACTAGGAATGCCCTCCTTCAGCAGTCCAGATTTACCCCACCAAAAAGAGTACTGTATCTCAAATGCTTCTATGGGCTGTCCCTGGAGGGAAAGAAGTTTCTCCTCCCCTGGTTCCTATGCCATCAACTGCCTCTTTGGAGGCAGTGCCGTGGTATTGTCCCCAGCCCCCACTGTACTGCCCCCCACTTGGAATGGGCTGCCTGGTGCCATTGGACTCTATTTTTGTTAGCTGTCTACCATAGGTTTTGCCTTGAATTGGAGGTTTTGCTCATGTTGATTTACTTGATCTCACATGTTTTGGTAAGCTACAGAACAAACCTGAATCAGAGCTGCTTGTGTACCTGATAGACCAGAATTAAGACATCAAACCTTTCTCATGGCAGACAAAATTACATATCACCCAGACTATGATTTACAATGTGTGGTGGCTGTACGTTTGGATGTCACATTAAAAAAGTATTTGAAACTTGAGAATGGATTTTTTACTTGGCAGTACTATTATCTTCTGAGTCCGTTTATATTCATCCCTCACCTTAATGTTGTTTGCAGAAATACATTTCACATTAGTATAGCAATGACATAAGCTTTTTCAAAGAAAAGGGATGCTTTTGTAAACATTGTCAGTGTTGAAAAAGGCCCAGCTCTTCTGCTTCATCAAAGGGTTTTAGATAATTTCCTGAATAGACTATATATTTTTTCTTTGATATCAGTATAATGTCACAACTCACTGAGTGACCATGGAATTGAGAGGTACAGGAAACTTCACTCTCACTCTCAATTGGTTTTGGTGTCTGTCAAAGTAATCATACATACATACAGATATGATTGGCTATATAATCCTGAAATGTCATCCTGTTATATCATACGCTCCTTGACTGGCTGAGATCTCTTGCATGACTAATCAAAGTAGAAAATATAGCAACACAGAAAAACAATGACAGCTAGAAAAAGGTTGAAAATTCTTACAATTTAGGATTTCAAGGAAATATTGCACTGGCTCCCTCTGCCCTGTAAACACTACTCATGGCTTTCAAACCCTGAAACTTGAAATAAGACATTTAGAGCAGCCCCAGTAGTCTAGTACTTTCAAGTCAGAGTTAACAGTAGTAATGCTGAAATGCCACCTCTTTCAAAGGCAGTCCTTTCTAAAGATGTGTAGCAGAATGTCCCATTGTCACCACTACAGAATGTTTGGCAGGAGCCAGGACTCCAGTATTTCCGTAGAACAAATGACATTATGCAACAAATGAAACTGTGGGGAAATGGGCCTGCTCTGACCGGCCGGCTTCTCCAACTGGCCAATGGTGTCTCTGGCAGCTCCAGCATCACCAGCAATATGATTACCATCAAGATGACACCTGGATCAGTTTGTTAATTGGGAAGCTCCATGAACGACTAGCTGTGCATGCTGTTTGCACTGAGGAGTAGCTGACAGGAGGAGCAGCACCTGGTGACCCATAGACCACGGCAAAGTGGCCCTTGCTGTACCAGTTGACAGGGGTTTGTGGCAGGGACCACCATGAGGCGATGAGTGAGAGGGAATGTCACTCGATCATTTGCAAGGGCGGCTGTAACGACGGCGGCAGCGATGGCAGCGGCTGAGATTGTTTCGGAAAGACTGGTGTTGCCATACTGGGCTGAGAGCTGGAGGCCAGTGGCAGGGGCCTCAGTGCAACAGAGGATGATGCCCAGAAGCGCTGAGGCAAACATTGAAGGTAGAACCGAACAGACCGTATTAGGCAGCAGAGGCCAGTGGCAGAGGCCTCTTCAGGACGGCAGGAGAAGGCACTGCAAGTGAAAGAGGCAATGCTGACGGAGCTGGGTGCCCTTGAAAGGGGTTGACTTCTGCTGAGCTTTGTCTAGCCCTCCTGGACTACATTGTGCTCTTTCAGATTGGGCCATGGAGGCCAGTGGCAGGTGCCTCTGTGAAGATATTTGTGAATCTACTTTGTGAACAGCGGTTGTGGTGCTGGGTGGCAGTTTTGGGGTGGGAGGGCCAGGAGAAACATTGCTGGATTTTATCTTACAGTGCCATTCATGACTTATTCCTATAGGGAAGGGATCCTATTGTGTTCCAAAGGTTGGGGATGGTAGTTTGTAGTTTTATAGTTCCTGTAGTCAGTCCCCTTTTGTAGTCTATTCTCCTTTGTAGTTTGTAGTTGTATCTTTTGTAGTTTAACTCTGTAGTCTATCTCTTTTGTAAATCTTGTAGTTTTTTCTAGTTTAGGTATTTATATACTTATTTATATTTATACTTTAAATTTATTAGCTTCCTTCCCCTGAGGGCTCAGGGTGGTGTAGAACACGATGAGTATACAACAGCAATTAATAGTAGTCAGTTTTGTAGGCTTAGAGTAGGTGGTTCGATTTTTGTAGGCTTTAGTAGTTAGTTGCCGTTTATATGATCTATTGTGAGTCCCAAAGGGTGTAGTGTTGTTGTTTTTTGCTTGAGCTAGTATGTGAGTTAGTGGGGATAGGTTGCTAGGGGTGGATTGGACATGGGGATGGCATTGTTGGGGCCATTTCTTGTTGTCTGTGATATATTATTATGTTATATTATTATGTTTAAGATGTGATAATCTGTTATTGTGCTGTTATGTTATGATGTTATTCTGCTATTGTTTTATGAAATGTTATTATAGTGTTATGTCATGATTACTGATGTTCTTGCTTTTTCATATTTGGGAATATGTTTATTGATGCCTCTGTTCTGTTTATTGATGCTGTTTATTATGTTTATTGATGCTGCTGTTTTGCTGTTTTGATATTTGCTGTTTGATATTTGCTGTTTTGATATTTGATTAGTGTTTTGATATTTGCTTGTTGTTTGCCCTGAGCCCTACAGGGGAGGGCGGGGTATAAATCAAATAAATGAAAATGTATCATTGCATTGTTTCAGAGAAGGGCCATGGCTCAGTGGTAGAACTCTTGTTTTCATACAGAAGGTCCTATGTTCAACCCCTGGTATCTCCAGTTAAAAGCATCTGGAAGAAGGTGATGTGAAAGACCTCTGCCTGTGACCCTGGAGAGCTGCTGCAAGTCAGGGTATACAATCCTGACTTTGATAGACCAGTGGGGATATAGTATAAGACAGCTTCCTGTGTTCAAGTTTGTTTCTGTTCTGAGGGACCAACACAGCAATAGCAATATCCTAACCACCCTGACCTAACCATGGAAATAATGATATAAAATCCTTGCTGCTATATTTTCACTATAATCGAGTTTGTGAATCTGTAAGACAAACAGCAATCCATAATTGGGGTGATCTAGCAAGCTCTGTAGCACTGCTGCGACATTCATGTCTGTAGAGTTTCTGCTTGGGCACCTTTGTTTATTATACTGCTGTTTGCTAGCTATCCAAATCCCTGTGTTTACACAAAGATTTGCCTAAGATATTTATGCCCCACCTCTTGACCAAAATCCCCAAGGTGATTTATAAAGATTCTCATTGCTCATTCCTCCTGCCAAGGGTATTTTTAAAAAATCTACTGTTTGCAAATTATTTGCTTATTAGCAGGGCATGGAACTGTTGTCCTTCTCTAACCATTTTTTAAATGAATGAACATATTTGTGCTCTAATCCTGATTATTCCCCAGATTCAAGCTTGTTTTCCAAATAGTTAAGCAGGATTACATTAAAAAGGAATGAAATCTCATGTTTCTACACTCTGCAAATTGTAAAAGACCGATATGGAAACCCCCCCACAGTGTATTACTTTTTTGGTATAAGTAATATTTTAGTAACCTATCAAGCTCGCTTCTTAGTTGTCTTCCTTTGTTATTTTAATAGAATACTGTGACATCTCTCCAGAATTGCATGCTGTGGTATCTCACAACTAGATTGTCAACAAAGTCATGATGAATGTATTTCCAAGTCAGTGTTGTTACTGCAAAATCAAAACAGGAGCACAGATGCTGCCCTTTAGCAAGGAATTTAAGCATGACCTTGTATTGCTGTATTGACTTCAGTTGATCTACTCAGGTTTATAAGCACTCTTTCAAAATAGGATGAAATGAACAAGACATCCCCCTCTGGGCCCAGGGAGCAGATAAGACCTATGGCCAACTCTGGCTTCCTATTGCTAGGGACACCAGGTCCTTGCCGGGAGACAGCATCCATCTGTTTCAAAGTTACACCAAGAAGGACTGAGATTTTACCAGTTGTACCCCCCATCTATAATCTCCAACGTTTTGGTGATGAAATTAGGTGTATGATATCACTACCTGAACATATACCACTTGTTATTCCAAATATCAACTCTGTCTGAGGATACTGTCATTCTACTGTCAGCACCCAGTGATATGGACAGGAGTTGCTGAACCCCAAACAATAAACAGTGCTAGCAATTAGTATGTACAGATTTTTAGCAAGGCATTTCCACTCTTGCTGTGGTCATGAATGCTGTGTGATTTTATCAACAGTGAACTTTATGGCAGAATGATACAATGCCTTTATATAAAGCTATGAGGAGGCCTCTTCTGAAGAACTGTGTGGAGTTATTAACATCATATCTCAAAAGGACATCTCAAAGCTGGAAAAGGTAAAAAAAGGAGGACAACAAAAATGACAAGGGTGTTTGAGCACTTTTCCTATCAAGAAAGGCTAGGTAGTGACCTCCTCACATGGTCACTGAGTCTAGTCAGATGGTGCTGAGTCTAGTCTGGGACCCCCCTATGGATGCTTTTCTTCAAGCCAAGATTGTGAAAGTTGGAGTTAATGAATTCAGTTGTATTGGCCACCTGGTTACAAGAGCAGTCGTCAACTCAAGAAAAGTCCAGGTTGTGGCTATCAATGACCCTTTCACTGACTTCAGCCACATGGTCTACATGTTCCAATATGACTCCAGTCATGGCCATTTCAAAAGCACTGTCAAGGCTGAGAACAGGAAACTTGTGATCAATGGAAATGTGTTGGTATATGCAAGTGTCAGCTCTTCAGTCATGAAAGAGTTAATGATGCTGTTTGTTGAAAACATTAGCTAGATTAGTATAGCCAATGGGCTTAAAGTAACTAGTTACCTGCATTAATTAAGGGATTCATTGATTGTCATTGACTAATCAATTTATTGCCGTAGACAATGTGTTTCAGTGCACATACACACTTGAGAGGAAATTGTAAACTTCTTTGTTCTCAGTTAATTTGAGTCACACCTTCTCATAATGTAGAACCAGTATGTAGCTCAGATTAGAGAAAACCGTTTTATTGTTTTCTATGATGTTAGTCTTATCTTCTATTCTTTTTAGTAAAGTTTATTTAAGCTAAATAAAGTTTATTTAAGCTAAACATCTATGATTATTTACTCTGATATTTTATTAAGTAGCATCTGTGATTATTTACTTTTCTAACTAATTTATATTTTTACACCAAAGAAATGCCATCACAGAATAGTGTGACCCTCTCAACATCAAATGGGGCGAGGCTGGTGCAGAGTATATTGTGGAATCTCCTGGAGTTTTCACCATCACAGAGAAGGTCAGTGCTCACTGGAAGGACAGTGCAAAATGTGTTGTCATCTCTGCCTGCTCTGCTGATGCTCCCATGTTTGTGATGGGTGTCAGTCATGAGAAATACAACAATTTTTTGAAAGTTGTCAGCAATGTGTCCTGTACCACTAATTGTCTGACGCCCTTTTCAAAAGTCATCAATGACAACTATGACATTGTTGAAGGACTCATGACCACTGTTCATGCCATCACAGCCCCACAGAAGACTGAATGGTCCCTCCAGACAGCAGTGGAGAGATGGCAGGGGAACTACTCAGAATGTCATTCCTGCATCTACAGGTGCAGTTAAGACTGTCAGCAAGGTTATCCCTGAGCTGAACAGAAAACTCACAGGGATGGCTTTTTGAATCACAACTCCAAACATTTCTGTTGTGAATTTAACATGTTGCTTGTCAAAACCCTCCAAGGACAATGATATCAAGAAAGCTATGAAGGCAGCAGCTGAAGGGCCAATGAAAGGTATTTTGGGATACACAGAGGACCAGATTGTCCTCTGTGACTTCAATGGTGATATCCATTCCTCCATCTTTGATGCTGCTGGTGGTATTGCCCTCAATGATAATTTGGTCTAGGTGATCTCCTGGTATGACAATGGGTATGGCTACAGCAACTGTGAGGTTGACTAGCTGGTTCATATGACATTGAAGGAGTAAAGACAGGGCAGATGGAAGGAATAGGAAATAGAGGGAAGGGTTTCTTTTGATTTCATAGACAGTCTGATAGTAAAGAGGCAGGGGATCAGATAAGAGAATATTAGATATGGTTTCTTCCCCCTCTGTGGGCTAAGAGCCCACATTTCTTGCAGGATACAAAGGCTAAGACTTTGTTTGCTTACTCTAGCAGGTAGGAAGGGAAAGAGGCAGAAGCCCAGGCTGTCAGACAGGCAGTCAACCTGCCCAACAGATGGGATCAGAGAGGAAAATAAAGCCTTCAGCAATGTTGTTGCAAGCATGTTTGCCTCTTTGAAATATTGCAGGATATTCTGCCTTGCTATATGGATACCCAGTCACTGAAGACAATGATGGACAGAATGAAACCTGTGGTCTTACTTTACAGATTCTAGCTTACACATCTGTTACAATGAAACAAATTGCAGGCACATATACTGATAAGCATTATAAAAAAAGATGCATATAAATATTTAAGAATAATTCATTTTACCTGTCTGTGCTATACCGGTTCATCCTATTTTCTGTGGAAGGACTTTCTGCAGCAGCAGATATTAAGTCCTATTATTTACATTTTACTACTGAATTCTGCAAAGCAAACAATAAGATTTACTTTAGGGGGAGTCTTGTAGCAAATGGTAACATAACAATAGTATTGCTTTTGGAGGTGGGGGTGGGGAAGCGTGTTCCTGTTGCCAAGGACAAGGGTCTACAGTTGCTGCTCCTTTTCCCTTGCCCTTGGCATAAAAAATAGCTGAATGATGATTAATTTACTTGCTTATCCCATAACCTATATAGGATTCCATAGTTCATGGGAATTATCCCAGCATTGCTAGAAAGTTCTGTATTGCACAGTCTGTAAGAAAAGATGGCTTTAGTTCCTTCTCTCCAGTATATCAATGCTTTGAATTTTGAGAATTCAGTTTTTAGACCTCTGACTTCTTATATTCTTGCGTGCTAGGAGCAATAATTTTGTGCAAGAAAAACATAATTTAGGTATCATCATGCATTTTCCCAAGGGCAACAGAAGTCGTAGATCATCTTTTGACAATTTAATCCCTTCGACAATACGTTAGAATGTGTTTAAGCTCTCATTGGGCTCAACATTGCACTAATGGGAAAGAGAGGAAGGCAATCTCAGCTGTCTTCCCACTGCAGCCCCCGCCACCATCCCCAGAGATGCCTGTGTGCAGGTTGCAGGAGACTGCTAGGGAATAGGGAAGGTGGAGAAGGAAATTCCTCCTACTAGCAGATACCATAAATCACAACCCACTGCATAGGATTGCCCTATAAATTATGGATGGGAACTTTCATTCTTATTCCTGTTCACTGCAAATGGCAAATAGAATCCAGTGAACCATGGACAGAAGGAGTGCTCAAAACAAATTTCTCCCCCTTTCTCCCTTCATTCTGCAGCAATGCATGATCCCAAATAACTGCTCACTGGTTTGGGTAGGGTGACCTTCAAGAATATAGTCGAATGCATCACTATATTCTACAGCTGGAAAGTGGCTGGTTCTACAGTTAGAAAGGGGCTGGGAGAACTCACCCTTTTAATTCATGGGCATTTGGCACATGCTTCTTTAAAAGTTGTGAAAGTTTGTGGCAATGCCATTTAATGCGAAGTATGGAGTTTTGTGGGGTTTCCGGGCTGTAGGGCCATGTTCCAGTAGCATTCGCCTGCATCTGTGGCTGGCATCTTCAGAGGGTAGTATCTTCATGTTATAGCAGGGACTATTCATATTTAAATTGCTTTTGTGAAACAACAGAAGCATCCCATCTACATCTAAAAATGAATTTGTTCATAGCCTCGTTCACCAGCCTCATGTGAAATCCTGTGTCAAACTCATCATGGTTTCCTTGAAGATGTAGCAGTATCCCTAGTTATTTATTCTTCAATGGTTTCAGACAGTGGTGGGATTCTAAATATTTAGCTACAGGTTTGCCCCCTCCTGCTCTGCTCCCCCCCCCCCCCCCACACACTGCCCAGCTCGGCTGTCCTCCCCACCCTAAGCTTTAAGGCACCAAGAGACCCATCACTCCCTCTCCCAGGGAAGGGGAGCGAGGGGTCTTTTAACAACTGGTTCACCTGACTGGAATGAACCGGCTGAATCCCACCACTGCTTTCAGTGTAGCCAACAATAGTTACAAATCTTGTGTCAGATCACACATGAACAGTGTTCTCTGTAAGGTGTGCTGGTGAGTGGCCATGCACTCCATTTCTGTTTAGCACAGTTAAAAAAATAGCCACAGGGGCTGCTTGGCAGGGGGAGTTCTCTCAGGCAATGGGTGATCTTTCTCAAACCCAAGTGGGGTAGGGAAGGCAAACTCCACCAGGTGTCACCAAACTGACTGGGGGTAGGCATGCAAGGGCCAGCACAGAGGCATGAGATGCAGCCAAGCACAGCTGGAGGGAGGTGCAGCCCAATTTGGAGGCAAAAAGGACTCCACGATGTGAGGCAAAATGGGCTGGGGAAGCATCTGCTGCTCCTCCTCAGGGAGTCAGCCTCCTGCTCAGGGCAGCAGCAGGGGCAGCACTGATGAGTGGGGGCTGGGGGAGTGGGAGGGGAGGCTCCAGTTTTCCTCCATATGGGGTAGGGGAAGGGCCATGTGTGCCTCTGCTGCTCTTTCTCTCCTCTCCTCTCTCTCTCTCTCTCCTTTTCTCTCTCTCCTTTTTCTCTCTCTCACCCTCTCCTTTCGTTCTCTTGCCTTTCTTGTAAATATGTGCTGGATAAGTTGCATGAAAGGTTGAATGCCACTCAGTAACTTTGCTTTTAGAATGTTTTTGCTCAAACCATCAAAAATTCCACTCAGTGGTTGGGAAGTTTCTCTCAGTGGTGGGGAAAAATTAGAGGAACATTGCACATAAATTATTCTTCTGTTTTAATTTGTAGACATGAGGTGGCCAGTTAGGATCAGGAGGAATGAGATGAGTGTGGTAAAGGGACTTCAACTTCCTCAACATAATGAAAGTTGCCCATCCTGAAGATGTAGGAGGCACAATTTGGGGCAATCTACTTGTTTCCTGGAATACACATGGGTTTCTTCAACAGGCCAAATAGCACCCTCCAAACTTTTTCAAGCTGGGGAAAATAGTGCAGGGGAGGGGAAGGCTGAAGCCCTTTTCCACACATACCACAGTCCTGGTCCAAATTGGGCAGTGTACACATGGGGATTGAGGTGAACCTGAAAAGTGCCCTGAAAAGTGCTCTATATTGTGTGAAAAGGTGGATTATTACATTATAGCTCTATCTGTCGTGTCACAAGCACATTGGAGAGGAAGCAGGTTACAGCGGCTTTGTTTTCATCCATGACAATGAATTGACTTCACACTGGGTGAACACCAGGTCCAAGAAGAAGGAGGAGGAGGAGGAGGAGGAGGAGGAGGAGGAGGAGAAGGAGAAGGAGAAGGAGAAGGAGAAGAAGAGGAGTAGTAGGAGGAGTAGGAGTTTGGATTTATATCCCCACTTTCTCTCCTGTAGGAGACTCAAAAGGGCTTACAATCTCCTTTCCCTTCCCCCCTCACAACAAACACCCTGTGAGGTGGGTGGGGCTGAGAGAGCTCCATAGAGCTGTGACTAGCCCAAGGTCACCCAGCTGGCTTGTGTGGGAGTGCACAGGCTAATCTGAATTCCCCAGATAAGTCTCTGCAGCTCAAGCGGCAGATCAGGGAATCAAACCCGGTTCCTCCAGATTAGAATGCACCTGCTCTTAACCACTATGCCACTGCTGCTATGCCAATTGGCCATGCTGGCAGGGGCTGATGGGAATTGTAGTCCATAACATCTGGAGTGCCAAAGGTTCACCACCACTGGACTAGGTCCTACTGTGGCAACAGTCTCAGCTGCTTTTAGTTTCTAGCAAGGCTCAATTGGTAAATCCTACTAGGAATTAATGTCCACTTTTGTAGAAAAAGTTTAGATAGCACCTGACTTTGACATAACATTGATGTTTCCTCCAGCTTTCCTATTAAAGCAACTAGGGAGATATCTCTTGTGTTTGAACATAAGATATTTATGTAATTCAACTAAGCCATGGAGCATAATTCAGTTGGGCTGCCAACCTTGAGGCAAGACCTGGAGATCTCCCAGAACTATGACTGTCTCCAGGCTACAGAGATCAACAGCCCTAGCAAAGAGTTGTTTTGAAGGTTGGGTTGTATGGCACCATATCCCTTTTGACCTCCCTCCTATTCCTTCCCCAGACCCCAATTTTCTCAGGCTCCACCCCAAATCTAAATGATTTTCCCAAGCCACCACTGGAAGTCCAGCTGAGCAGTAACATTTGATTTAAATAGTTATGAACATTTCAAATATTTTTACCCCAGTAGTTTATGAAATGAGATAGTTGTATTGTTTAACTGGGCTGATTCCTATGAAATTTGCATTCCATACCATCAGCCAATCATTAGATATGTCATATGGTACTATATGTTTTGTTGTCAGAAGGCCTGGGGTAGGTTGCAATTATCTGGTTCTGTGACTTACAGTATTGTAGTCTGAAGCCTTAGTTTTGCCATAATCTCCAGAGTTTTTGTTCCTCAAGTCCTTGTAACAATTTACCTTTCAAAGAGCTCTTACACCAACCATTTCCAAACCAGCAGGATGTAAAGAAACGTTGTCCTCTGAGCACATTGTCCGCAATTAATCAGGTTGGATATGTTCATTCAGTGTATAACATAATTGGATCCTATTGTTAATCAGCTCTTGTAGGTTCTGTTACATTAGATGTTGCAAGAATAAGCAGTTACTCCTGTGGAAGTTACCAGTAAACATGATACAGAACTGGAGTTGAGTGCCTTTTTCCTAAAACTTCAGACAAGCGTATGATACCAATCCTCCCTTTGGGAATACGTCCACAAAGCAGTGCATTTATTCACACATGCAATGTCCATTTCAGCCTAAGAGAAATACACTACTACATTCTTTGGGCCATTGGGGAAATATAGCTTTCCCACTATGCCAATATTAAAAAAAATCTTTTCTTCTCAAAGCTGAAATCTTGTACTCAGCCACCTGCAAATAAATCTCTTTTTTTCCCACTGAGAGTTATGGGTGGGAAACACAGTGTAGGAGTGCAGTCAGGGAAAGGTTTGATAGTTTCTTTTTCAGTCTTTCTGATGCTATTTATTGGCAACAAATGGTTGGGTCAGTTTAACCCATGGAGAAGTGACTTATTGTGGAAATTGTGGGACCAAAATAATTATAAATCAGTTTTTATTTTGGCTGGGGGGAGGATGACACCTACGTTCAGGCCAGATCTAGGGGGTGAGAGAGTCAGCTGTCTGGCACAGATGTGCCCACTCCTCCTTGCCAGCACTCCCATCATATCCCCCTTATGTCTTACAAGCAAGCATCCTTTTAGCTGCCTGAGCACTGTTCACCCCGGTCTGCACATGGAGTAAATGGATGTAATAGGCAACTGCTATCCGGCATCTTCCCCTGCTGTCCAGAGGGGAGAAGAGCTCTGTTGATGCCTTGTTTCCAGCAACTCACTCCAGATGGGGGGGGGCATGCAGGACTCTGCAACTGAGCTACCTTGTTTCCCTGAAAATAAGACATCCTCTGAAAATAAGACATAGTAGAGGTTTTGCTGAAGTGCTAAATATTAAGCATCCCCCGAAAGTAAGACGTAGCAAAGTTTTTGTTTGGAAGCATGCCTGTTGAACTGAACACCAGAGCATGCAGCTGTGGAGCAGAAAGATGAGACATCCCCTGAAAATAAGACATAGCGCATCTTGGGGAGCAAAAATTAATATTTTTGAGCCCTTCGGGGGAGGGCGGTTTATAAATATAATAATAATAATAATAATAATAATAATAATAATAATAATAATAATAATAATAATAATAATAATAATAATAATATAAGACACTGTCTTATTTTCGGGGAAACACGGTAGCTTGTATCTCTGAAAGACTCCTCAACTCTCCCCATACTTCTGCCAACATCTTACTCTTTTCCCTTCCTGTCACCTCTTTCTTACTCTCTCTCTGCCATGCCTGTCATTTTCTCTTTCTGCCCCATGACACTCCTGGTGTCTCACCTGCTTCTGTGTCCCCACAGAGCAGTGGTGGTGGCAGCAGCGGTCTTGGAATCACAACGGATCTCCCAACTAAAGAGATCAGTTCTAAGGCCAGAGCCTAAGCTATCTTCTATGAATTGACCTTATTAGAAGCCAGAGCGGAAGCAGAATCATTAAACAGCGCATGAGAGAACTTTTTCTCTGTTATAAAAACATGGGCTTGGCCCGCCTTCCCAAGGCTTATTTTGACTTAAAGAATTAGCCAGCACCTTAAAAGAGAATAATTGTGCACTGTTAGCAACTAAATGGGAATCTTTTTTTCGTACAGTCCAAAGAAACTACATTAGAGGATTTTGGTCTATAATTAATAATGATATGTGATCTTTCTCAGTTCCAACAGTTGTTATTGATTCCAATACTTGGGAGACATACTTCAAAGATCTATATCGTGCTACTATTTGGAACTATATAATACTATTTCCGATTCCTTGAGTACAGTCAGAAGTCCCATCTGGCCTCAGGCTCTCCCTACAGAAATAAGGCTTCTAATAGATCAACTTCAACTTCATAAAACCCTAGGTCTAGGTTTAATCCTTACTGAATTAATTAAAAATGTTCATGATTGGTGGTCTCCTGTCCTTGCCAAATTATTCACTGCAGTGAACAAGACGGGCCTTATTCCCTCAGCTTGGACAAATGCGATTATTGTCCCAATTTATAAAAAAAGGTGATTTGACCAATTCAGTGAATTATAGACCCATCAGTCTGTTATCAGTGATTGGCAAGTTATATGTAAAATTGCTTTTAGGCAGACTCACTGCGGGGATTGAAAACAAAGAAATCTTAGGACCTGAATAAATTGGTTTTAGGAAAGGCCAATCTACTCTGGATCATTGCCTTGTTCTTGATATACTAATTAATAAATATGTGAAGAAAGGTAGATCCAGTTTATATGTAGCCTTCTTTGACTTAAAAGTGGTGTTTGATTCAGTAAGCAGAGAGTTACTTTGGCAGAAGTTGGAAGCAGCTGGCATTGAGCCCCGACTTCTCTTATTAATTAAGGCTCTTTACAATAATACTACATGCCAGATCAAATGCCCACTGTCCATTTCTGGGGGATGCTCCATTGCCTATTTTGTTATATGCAGATGACATGGTGTTATTGTCAAGATGTAAATTGGGCCTTAATCAATTATTAGTTAAATGCAGTGACTATTGTACTTCTAATAGGCTTACAATCAATCCCTATGAATCTAAAATGCTTGTCTTTTCAAAATCCTTTAGAATACACAAGTGGAGACTAGAATGTTGTTCAGTTGAACAGATTAAAACATGTAGATAACTGGGGTGAAATTTTGCACTCAAATCCACCTGGATGAGTCATAGGGACAGGGTAATTAAAAATTGCAAGACAACAGTGACTGCCATAATGACATTTTTCAATACGGGGGGGGGGGGGGCAGGGCATTATATCCCGGCAACTATTAAAATATTCAATGCTAAGGTGATCAACAACTTCTATATGAGATCCCTAAATGGAGTCATTCATGGAACAGATTCCAAGAGAAAATTCAGTCTAACTTCTTATATCAACACTTTTGAGTCCCTCATTGCATTTCATACGCAATCTTTTGTTTGGAGACTAGACAACATCTCCTCATTATTAGGGCATGGTTGGCAACCTTTAAATTCATAATATGTTTATGCTTCACTACCAGTCCTAATAGCAACATATGTCTTGCTCTCCCTAAGATGTAGTCTTCTGACTGGTAGCGCCATATCGAAGAAAAGTTAATTTTGCTAGCACTTTCCTGGGATTCCTTATTAACGTTGTCACCTAAAAAAATATTCCAAGCAATAAAAAGCCATCTCTTTGATCATGAATACCAATCCTTGGTGAGTAAAACAGGCCCCTCATGTACCCCTCTTTATCATGGAATTGTTTTAGAGAAAGTCCAGATGGCATGCTAGTTGAAAGTACTGATAAATCCTAAACACCAAAGATGGGCTTTCACTAGAGCAAGATTTAATTCCTTTCCCTCTGCCTTTCTCAATGGGCACTTTTTAAGGATACCCCCTCAAGAATGATTGTGTTCTTACTGTTTTAATGCTATTGAAACTGTAGAATATATTTTATGTATTTGCCCTAAACATGTTCATTATAGATCTGATTTCTCCAATATATTACCCTCTCATGTTAGGGATTGCACTACAGTATTTTGGGTATGTTTTCTTTTGGATAATTGGTCAGCTGAGATAATAGAGGTAGTAGCTGAATTTTTAACTAATGTATTAATAGAGTTCAAGCCATTTGGTCTGTTATTTAACTTCTACTACAGATGCCTAATAAAGGTCTGATTGATTGATTGATTGATTGATTGATTGATTGATTGATTGATTGATCAGTTCCCCTTAGGGTTGCCAACTCTGAGTTGGGAAGTTTCTGGAGATTTGGAAGTGAAGCCTTGGAAGGGTGAGGCTTGTAGAAAGATGTGACCTTACCAGGCTAGTACGTCGCACTCTCCACCTTCCAAATGAGCTGTTTTCTCTAGGGGAACTGATCTCTGTCATCTGGAGAGTAGTGGTAGTTCCAGGTGATCTCCAACCCTCACCAGGAGACTGGCAACCCTAATTCCCCTGGAGGAAATGGCTGCTTTGAAGGGTGGAGTCTATGGCATTATACCCTTCTGATGTACCCCTCCTCAAACACCACCTTGCCCAGGCTCTACCACTCAGATCTCCAGGAATTTCTCAATGTAGAGTTGAAAGTCTAATCTCTTTACCACCCAATAGCCAGACTACTTGATGTGCTTCTCTGTCTTAGGTTTTCAACCCCCGCCCCCCCAGCCTCTACCTTAAAAAATGACAGTATTTCTCCACAGTGGGGCCAAAAAAACTGTGCATTAATCTCCTCTGCTTCTTACCGTATTATCCACATAACAAACTTGTGAGGTAAGTTAGGCTTAAAGTGACTAATCCGAAACCATACAATAAGTTTCCACAATAAGATGGAGATTTGAACTTGAATCTTTCAGACCTTGGTCTGATACTCTAACCACTATACCATACTGGCTTTCATAGATTGGCTGCTGTTGAATAATATCAAGCTGTCATGCCTAATTGAGTTACACAAATCAAGTGGTATCAAGTCATCTAGAGGTTGCAGCCAAGCTTAAGTTTGCAAACCTTTAGGTGGGATCTGGAGATCCTACCGAATTACAACTGAACTCCAGGCAAGAGATATCTGTCTCCCTGGAGAAAATGGCTGCTTTGAAGGGTGGACTCTATGGCATTATATTCAGCTAATTCATCTTCCATCCCCAAATCCTGCCCTTCAGACTTCCCCACAAAATCTCAAGGAATTTCCGAGCCTGGAGCTGGAAACATTATGCCTGGCCCCAGTGGGTTCTTGCTCAAAGAACAACCAAGGCCTAGACAGGACTCTACTCCTCTTCCTATCTTTAACTCACAGAAATAGATGGCAGGAAAGCTGCGGTTGCCTCCCAACAGCCACCAAGGGAACCTGTTGCTTAAACCTTCTATCACTTTGGGAGGTTTTGAGGTCCCCAATGCTTTTTTTTGTAGAAAGATCTGTCTTCCCCATTCACAGCTTCAGCCACTGGATTTAATTATCAAAAGATTTAACTGACATTGCTATTAAAATATATTATATACGTAAGAAAAAATATGTATATAATGTATGAGGGGAATCATTTCATACTTTTGTCTGCTTCAAAACATTTTTGATCCCACTTTGCCTTCACTGAGGATAATTATTAGCCATTAGAGGAAAAGTTTGGTACAGCAGAGCAGACTTAGCAGATGAAAGAGAATGGAGTGAGAATCTCCTTCCTTTGGGGAGCAAATTGGGTACATTTAAATCAAGCCTGACCCAAATACCTAGAGAGTGATCAAGCCTCCTGAGGTTGCTGCCTGAGTCTGATAAAGGGGAAGGCTTGTCAAGCTTCTTGTAGGCTACCATGTATGGATGGGGAAATAGGGGAAGCTTGTTATATCACAAGTAGGGATACAAGACTCCAGGTGGGGCTTAGGGATCCCTTGGAATTACAGCTCATCTCCAGACCACAGAGATCAGTTCTCCTGGAGAAAATGGATGATTTGGAGGATGGGCTCCATGGCATTGTGCCCCACTGAGGTCACTGTCTGCCCCAGGCTCCATTTCACAAATCCCAGGAGTTTCCCAACCTGGATCTGACAATCCTCCCCTCCCCCGCATCCCCTGCCAGTGATCAGAGGGGACCTCACAACCCTAATCACAAGGTGTATAGACTTTGACACCAATGTTGCTGTTTTGCATGTTTGGCAGAAGTGGGATTTGTGTCCTCTTGTCTGCACAGTGTAATTTAAGTGTGCTCAAGTAACATTAGAAAGATTTAAGTCCTATTACATGTTAATACACAGACACATATGCTGTCTGATGGGCCCTTTTTGCAGCATCAAATGCTGTTTCACAAAGGGAAGCGGGAACAGAATATCAAATGGAATAAAGGGCACATAAGCTTTCCAGCATCTATCATTTCCTTGCTCCAAAGCATTCCCCTAATGACTTTCCTCACCTGGGCTCAAATATGCTACTTTTGCTATATCACTTTATGTTTCAAAAATATGCCGAAGTGGCTGCATGTAGAAAAATTGCATCCATTATGTATATTTCATGCACTACATATACAGTATGATGTATGCATAAATACATATGTATGAAATGTAGATCTAGTTCTTACCAGGGTGGTATGCCTGTGCTAGGGATGAACCACTCCACACTGAAGATCCTTCTTGTGAAAACAAAACACTGCGATATAAAAGGCTAATATATTGTGGAGAAAGCTAAGCTAGAAACTGTTCCCTGACAAGTAGTTTATTGCATTCAGTCCTGAATGCAATTGGCACAGTCATGCAGTGGATTCACCACATATGTTCAAACCACATATGTTCCAACCGGAATTGGCCACCAGTTCAACTCATACTTGTATGGAGATGGTTCTATGTGATAAGTCTGGCACTGGCAATGCTGGCAGTTTGGAGCCTTAAAACAGTCAGCTGACGAAGTTAGTAGAACACAGAAGGAGCAACTGCAGCTTGTCCCACCCACAATCCATCATGCACCTGGCTCCCATAAGTGCAAGCAGAAAGTCAAATCAGCTGAGGTGAGATGCTGGAAGTTCTCTGAAAGGTGCTCCTGGGATTTTATCCTTTCACATATCAGGTGCATGGGAACCTGGTTCCAAATATTAGATCTTGCTGCAATGGAGGAAGGTCAAAGCCTTTGCCACATGCTGTTTTCCTGAATCAAAGCAACCCTGTGGAGCATCTATTTGGTTCTGATATTTGTGTGGATATTTCCCAACAGGACAAATAACAGATCTGAAGGGCAGAAGTGGATATAAAAAAACCAAACTTTTTTAAATGGGGCCACAAGGCTAAACAGTTCAAGAAATACTGGTACTGTGCACAGCAAGATTACGAGATCCAGCCAGAATAAGGTGGATTCAACATAGCATATTCATACAGGTTGCCGTCATTATAAACGAACCCATTTTCCATTTTGCTGTTTGTATGCATGTTGTTTACCCATTCAGGCAGCTGTTGGTGCCCATGGAAACAATCTGGGTTGTTTTCATGCCTTCACACAAAGACACTTCTCTTTATTATTATTACCTGCAACACATGCATAGCTGCAAAGGCATACAGATATGAACCCCCACAGCCATGCCGATTGCCTGCATAGCTGTGCACGTTCAACACAATTTTTTTTAAAAAAACAGACCTCCCTGCAATGGCCAGGCAATAATGACTGTGTTGCTGTAGATCTATATGGCGGTCATACTCACTGCCCCAGGGAGAAAGCATCCTTGGGGGACTTTGTAAACTGGAAGGTGCTCAAAGAATCTGCCCACAATGTGCTGGGCGACCTGGCAAGAAACCTAACATGAATGGGTAGAAGTGAAGGAAATAAAGCATCTCCTGCCTGCTGTGTTTGCATGGGAACACCTTCAACCAAAAATATTGGTAGTTTAGCAATTTTTGAAAACCCCAGTGTTAGCCCACTCCTCATACCCCACATTATTGAAATATGGATCTCATATTATTTTTATGAACAACTGTATTGGTAAAAGCCAATTCTCATATTTGTGTGTAGGTAGCAGAGTGTCCACCCTATCAGCAGGCCTAAGCAAAAGGTCTGCTTGCAAGATTAAGTTAGTGAATGAGTTACTCCAGGCAATAGGAGCTGGAAGCCTCATGGACCATGGCCACATCTTGATTACTACACCCCGCTAAGCTGTTCTGATACAATGAATCCTGGAAAACTCCTTGATACTGGATGTTACATTTAATCTACCTTTGAGAAACCATTTCCTAAACAATTGCCCCTTCTCTGCATTTCCTCTACCTCTAGATATGAACTCCCTAACAATCAATCCCTTCCTGATCCAATAAAAGCCTCAGCCAAATTGAATACATGAGCAGAGACTCTTAAGAGGTAACTCTGCATAAGCTTTTCAGAGCTTCCTTGATGTAATCAAGAAACAATTGACTCTATTATCCCAACACTTAGAAACAATAGATAGAGCTACTAATTAGCTCAGCTCTGCAATCCCAGCATGGAAACCCAGAAAATCCAGGAATAGAAACTTACTTTAAAATCCAGGAATAGAAACTTACAGGAATAGAAACTAACTAGCTCCCGCCCCAAACTATGCTAAGGGGTATAAAAATACAGTGCACCCCAAGTTCTGGCTGGTTCTTTACTCTAACGCTAGTTGGCTAGCTAGCCAGCTCCTAGTGAGCTTTCTGCCTTTTGCTCCAGCTGCTGCTGGCTCAAGTTCTCAATGCTGACTCTAGCTGCTGCTGGCTCAGGTTCTCAGTGCTGGCTCTACAAGCTGGCTCTCCAGTGGCGTAGGAGGTTAAGAGCACGTGCACTATGATCTGGAGGAACCAGGTTTGATTCCCAGCTCTGCCGCTTGAGTTGTGGAGGCTTATCTGGGGAATTCAGATTAGCCTGTGCACTCCCACACAAGCCAGCTGGGTGACCTTGGGTTAGTCACAGCTTTTCAGAGCTCTCTCAGCCCCACCCACCTCACAGGGTGTTTGTTGTGAAGGGGGAAGGGCAAGGAGATTGTAAGCCCCTTTGAGTCTCCTTACAGGAGAGAAAGGGGGGATATAAATCCAAACTCCTCCTCCTCCACCTCTTCTCCTTCTCCTCCTCCTCCTCCTCCCTCCTCCTCCTCCATGCTCTCAATGCTGGCTCAAACCCTTCAGGCTGGCTCTCCAGGCTGGCTCCAGCTGCTGCTGGCCCCCACTCTCCATGCTGGCGTAGGAATCTCTGCCTTCTTCCAGAACTTCTCTGCAGAATTTAGGTAACGTATAAGTCCCCTGCTCTCCCTCCCCACCTATCATCCAAACCTATCTTTTTCTTCTCTGCTTATATCACTTAGGAACTGTGTGTATGCTTCTCCATGTCTTACTGTGTCATTGTTTGCAACCAAAATTTATATAAAAATATTTAAAACTACAATTTGGTCTCTTGTGCATGCTCTGTAGAATGTTTCAAAAGCCAATTCTGGTATAGTTGTCTAAAATATCCCACCTAGCCTGCCTCTCGCACTGCCAAGCTGAGTTATTTTCCCCATTGCTACTGTTAAAAGGTTCTCATAACTGTTAAGCTAGGTAACACCAGAGTAAGGGGAATAGAATGGCCCATTTTAGAAATGAGACCTATGCGAAGTTCTCCCCTGTAATGTTTTTTTAAAACATCCTGCAAATGTTATCTTTGGCCTTTGCAGAATCCACCTAAGTGTGACCCACTCTTTGCTTTGCCCACAGGTGATAAATTAGTAGTAGGTGGATAAACATTGAGAGTGGGACAGCTACTTTCTCTAATGAGATTAGGGTTGGGCTATGGCTCAGTGATTGTCTTGCAGGAATTTCTAAGTTCAGTTCCCAGACTCTCCAGTTAAAAAGATCAGGTAATAGATAATGTGAAATACCACTGCCTAAGACCCTAGAGAGTTGCTGCTAGTTAAAGTAGAAATACTGACCTTGATAGACAGACTGACTCAGAACAAAACAGTTTCACAGTGAGTTCATGTGAACTGCCCAGCAAAGAAACAGCACTTACTGCTTGAGCTGAAATTGTGATTAACAAGTTTGCACATCATCCTGTATTTTACCCAACTCCTTAAACACAGAGATCATTTAATTTTTACTTTGGAATAGTATCAGTTTGGCTGATATGACATTCTATATAGTACCTCATATTTTATCAAGAATGGTGCCAGAATGGAAACCCTTCTTCCTGCAATGGTTTCTCCTCTTCCACTTTTCTGAACAACCCTATCTGCACCTGGAGACACTTTTACATCTTTCCTAATAAATGAAATTTTGAACTGAAGTTAGGTAACATTTTGCCTTGGAGCACTTTCATCAATGGATTTTTCTTCTTGCTTAGAAAGACATGTCAGGAAAGATTTATTATAACTGGTCTCAGGGGATCTTTCTCGCCTATAATTTTCTACTTAAAAAGACAATCACAGGAATAATGAATGCAGGAGGTCTGCAAAGTGACTGCCACATTTAGAATTATTTTTATAGATTAGTTTTAGAATAGACTACATGCTAATTATTTTAAATCAAGCTGCAACATATTTATTTTTTCAAGCTACCAGTAAACAGTGATGCCTAATGACCACTCAGTTCAACGTGTCCTGCTCACCAGTCATTATGAGGGAGCCAATTATTTGCCAAGTTTTGTATATGTCTGAATAAATTCAAATGCTATTATAATGATCACAAACTGATTTCTTGGAACTGCTGAGCCATGACCACTATCTATCTGGTACTGTTGCCTTTGATTGTTCAGGCACATTTTTGAAATAAAAAGTCCATTAGACATTTTAACGTGGAGATTTACTATTTAATTGTGCCTGTTTACCTTTGATGTCTACCCATTAACCTAGCTATTTTAGCATTTAGTTCTTCTGATCAGTTTACAACAGATGCCACTGGCCGTACAGATACAAAAAGCAAGCAATCTATCCTCCATAGGGTTATTTAAAGGATGAATCTAACAGAGGGGATGAACTCTAGTCCCATGCTTGCCAGAGAGCTCGCATTAAGTACCTGACCAAGAATGTGAGGAATATGTGCCTCTTCTCTTGTAACTGAGGACCTGATTAAATTATGTTAAACATGAGGGGGTGCTACTTTGTATTCAAGCCCTGGTTTAAGTCCCCACTTAGCCTAACTACTTCAAGGGCAGCTTTCAGTATAAAGGGCAGAAGGGAGAGATCCAAATCTTTTACCATGAAAAATGCTCTCTACATTTTTTTGAATTTGAAACCTTAATAATATTACCATTTGAAATACATTTATCAATGGCCTTGCTAACTGTAGTTGGTCTTTTTCATACAGAAAATTCATACAAGATCACCCAAGATACCTTTCACCTTTTAGAGACTATGCATGGTATGCTGTCATTCCCACACCCATAATGACCATATTCTAAAACATTTTGAGGTTTGACTCAGTTCAGTGCTCTTAAATCAGAGGCAAGCAGTGTATTGATGGTGAAATAATGCCTGCTTTCAGATGTAGCTGGAGTCATGCTGATATGGAGCACAGCCTGAGCTGAGCTGACACAGAAATCAGAGTGACACGAAAACAGCACTGTGGCAGTTTATATGTTGCGCTCTTGCTGTATTTATTCTTCTCCTTAAGAAGCTATCTGATAAACTGTTAACTTCAGGTGCAGAAAATTCTTAACAATATATAATATATTAAGTTTTGTGATTATAATTCCTAACTATTTTACAGTATTAACTATTTCAAAATTCAGCACTTTCTTAATTTAATTTTCTTTACAATGTATTAAATTGAAAGCTAATATTTTAGTTTTTTCTTCATTAACTTTTAGTCCAAGAATTTGTTTGAATTTCTCCAACAATTTTTTAGCTTTCCCTATTGATCCTATCAAGGGGTCTACAAAAAGAACTAAGTCATCAGCATACACCCTAATTTTGTATTCATATTTATTAACCTTTATTCCTTTTATATCTTTTGTTGTTCTTATTTTCTCCATTAATGCCCCTGGGGATATGAATAGGAGAGGGGAAAGTGGGCAGCCGCCATGCCTTGCACCCCTTTCAACATAAGGGGTACTGCCTCAGCTCGTATTGAATATATATTGTGTAATAATAATAGTGAGTTGTGCAACTGTTGTGGTATGCAATACATACAATAATGCATATTTATTCCTCGCTTTTACGTTATTTTGTAATTTATCTCAGCAATCCAGTCCTTCTGAACAATGCACGCATACCATGTCTCCAAGTCCAACCTTACAATGACGTAAGCAAGGCTTGGCAAAAATAGTCTGGGATGAGATTTATAGGACATATTTTCATAAACGAAAATGTTGCAGCACCTGGAAATACAGAACGCTTGCAGTGTCTTCCTCTTACACTGAAACAGGTAAAGGCATCTATGATTGTCCACTGGTAAACTGGTAAACAAATGGGGCTGGGGCACAGTTGCAAAGGGGAGCGTTAGCCCCCCTGTGCCCCCCACTATATCAGTGCATAGTATATCTGCTTTCCTGGCAGTCCTTATATCCTCTCCACATTCCCTCATTCCTTCCTACCAGCCAAGCAATATTTTTATCTTCCCCATTTGTATTTATTACAACTGTATTTATTTACATATTTACTTCATTTATTACCCAACTTTCTCAACAATAGGAATGCAAAGTAGTTTACATCACTGTTCTTTCCTCCATTTTATCTTAACAACATTTTGGGGTAGGTTAGGTTTAGAAAAAGTGACTGGCCCAAGGTCATCCAACAAGCTTCCATGGTGTGGAAGAGGTTCAAACCTGGGCAGGGCCATACAGCCTATAGGGACATGGGGTCACCCATTTCCCCAGGCACATGCTTTTTGGTCACATGGGGACACTGGGTGCCTCCCACATGACCAAAAGGCGTGTGCCCCTGCCGCATGTCACCGAGCCCTGCCCCTAGCCTCCCTGCAGGCCAGCTCCTGAAAAGGGGATGTATCCAGGCACCATTTTCTTCAATATGCCTCTGAACCTGGGTCTTTGAGATCTGAATCTAACCACTATCACACTGGCTTTTGTACAGTGACTGCTTGTAACAACCGGCTGGCCTGGATAGGTCATGCAAGTTGCATGTTATCATACTGCTGCAATTTCTGATGGGCCCTTCCTGCAAAGGCCAAAACAGCCCCGGAAAGGACCTTGATCCTTACCTACCCATTGCTGGCAGGCACCCATCCTTGAAAGTTGGCAATACTGTTGTGGTTGATTTGGACTGGAGTTGCAGTGATATAATCAGTCAGATGCGTGTGAGACATCCCAGTGTTCAGCCAAAACTTTATAGAAGTGGTTCTCAACCTTTTTTCACTTACATACCCCCCTTGGCAACCAATTTCCCTAAAATTGTACCTCCATATTAGCAAACTCATTCGGTATTTTTTTTTTGCATGCCCCCAAACCCTCTGGTCCATATCCTAAGAGTATGCATACCTCAGGTTGGAAACCACTGCTCTATGGTTTGACTACTGAGCTTGGGAACAAATATTAAATCATCAGCCAACATGATGAAGTTACTTCTGAGTCATGCAGGAAGCAACATAATTGAGCTGGGTGATGGCAGATCACCTCCTTTTGTCCAGTAATTTCCTCCCTTTACCTTGCTGAGCAGCTGTGGGGTAAGGTGGCAGGAGGTTGGAGATCCCCCACTATACTGAGAGATATTGTAATCCTCCTAAGCAGACCTCCACAATGTTACAGGTGCTGATTCTATTTGTATTTAACATTTCAGATTTCTTTGAGAACCTGAAGATTTCTTCAGGTTTGCAGAAAGAGCTGCCTTGTCTCTTCTTTGCACTAATCTCTGGGTTTTAGTATCTACAGATGGGCCATTTGGGAATTGTTCATGCTTATATATAGGCATTTTTAGTCAGTAATTTTATTCTATTGATTTAGGCTTTAAATCAATATTTGGAGTTTGGAGTTTTTATAGTTGCAGTGAATAGCTTTTCAATTTTTAGCTATGGTTTTTACTTTCTTTAGGTATCTATTTTCTACCATCTTCTGTCTGATTTCAGCAGTGTGTGATCATGCCATTATTGATCTATTAAATGTCTCATAGGAAAAATAATGGAATCTTAAGTAAGTTATTTTCTGCTTTTTCTACATACTTCTAAGCTCTTGGCATTCAATGGACTTAAAAAGGTTAACCTTGGTTAGGGGTTGCCTTGCAAATAAATATTTCTATACATAACCTGATCACATTTTTATTGTAGATGTTTTACTTTTGCTAAAGATCAAATATGTGATCCTAAATGTCCCAAATACATAATATATCTAGGAAGTGTCACTGAAATGATTTAAAAGAAAGCAATAAAATTTTAATTGGCTGAAATAACTATCTGAGTACACAGTTGATGCATATTAGGGGGTAACAAATATAAAAATGAATTTGCAAGGCAATTACTCATGCTGGGAGTAATAAGTGTATGAAATAACTCACCAGGCATAACTATTCAAGCAAAAAGACAGAGAGAACATAAAAATGAATATTAGACTCCTGACTGTGTCAGAGAGCATTAAAAAGAGGACAAGTCCTAAGGGGCTGTATCGACCCTTGAAGTTCTCTCAGATATAATTTGTTGTTTTGTTCTGCATATCTGTGATTTACATCAAATTATTTAATGACTCCTATCATCCCAGTTGTACAAGGATATTTTTTTCTTGTGAAGACACATCATGAAACATAATTCACAAATGACATCAAAGTGCCAGACACCAAGCATGGGATTTAAACAGTGTACAAGTATATGCAGGGATCATGGCTGTGGAACTAGTCAATAACAACAGTTTGCAGGAAAATTGTTAATCTGCTTTGATGTCTTGCTCAGATGAGCTAGCATGGACAGACAGATACTTTACTCTGTTGTATAGTTAGACTGGTCCTTAAGTTAAAGCACTTGCTCTTCCAACAGTCAGATGGTTTGAGACCTGGTGTTAAGTGCTTAAGAGCAGTGTGGACTCTAATCTGGAGAACTGGGTTTGATTCCCCACTCCTCCACATGAACAGTGGACACTAATCTGGTGAACTGGATTTGTTTCCTTTCTCTCACACATGAAACTTTCTGGGTAACTTTGGGCTAGTCACAGTTCTCATAGAACTCTCTCAACCCCACCTACCTTACAAGGTTTCTGGAATAAGGAGAGGAAGGGAAGGAGTTTGTGAGCCACTTTGAGACTCCTTACAGCACAGAAAGGTGGGATATAAATCCAAACAACTTTCCTCCTCCTCCTCCTCCTTCATTGCTCCAAACCTGTGGCCCTAATTAATCTTTCCAGCAATATTATTCACTTATAAGGTCATATGCATAACATTCTTTTTAGAGCTGAAGCCTGCAGGTTGGCCATTGCCTAATGATGGATAATAAGGCTGTAGTGTACCTGAAAACTAGCCACAGATGGGTCACAGATACATAGGCCAGCCTACGGAATTTTGACTACCTAGGTGAATAACTTTGCTGCTCCCCATGTCATGGGGAAAGTGCAACCCACTTTCTTCCCCATACCCCAAGAAAGCTTTCACCATGCTTCTCCTCCATGCACTCCACAAAGAAGCCACAGTTGCAACCTTTCTCCTACTCTCTGCACTTTCTTTGGGGAAGCTATCCCCACTCATTCTCCCTTCTCTGGGGCCAGGGCTATGGCTTGCTGTATTGCCACTTCTTCCAAGGCGAATTGAGTGGTGAAAATATCCCTGAAAGTGGATCCCTCCAGACCCTGTTACCCAACAGAAGGGGGAGTGGAGGAAAAGGTTCAGTCTCCACTCCACCCCCAATGGTAGGAAGAAGCCTCCTCACAATGGGATCATGATAGGATCGGGAGCAGAACTCAGAGCTGCCTCTTACTGCAACATACCCTCCCCCTCACCACAGGATGATGGGCAGGACAAAAACAAAGTTGGTTGGGGCACCTAAGTAATCACCTAGGTATATCTAATGGATTGGACCACCCTACTGTTTTGTGTGCTGTTTTGACACACACATTTCTGTTTCAGTTTCAAGTCAAACCTGTGATTCTTTTTCACCCTCACCCATTTTCTGGTTACTTATTTCAAAATTTGCCCCCCTACAGTTTGCATATTTTTCAATGTGATCTGTGCATCAATAAATAAGCATTGTGCATTTGATGTGTATTGTATGTATAAATTATGCATTTTTAAATTTATATTACCTTTGCACACAGAGTCAGTGGAATATGTACATGGAAGGAGAAATTACCCACACTTTCTGGAATTACATAATGCAAAAGTGGTCTTCAAATCCTGCTTACAACTTTGACATAAAATAGTTACGTTTCCATGTTAACCAGAATATAGTACAGAGCCCCTAGGGGATTGGGCGGTATATAAGTTTAAACAATAAATAAATAAATAAAAATAAATAAATAAAATAAATTAAAACTCATTTTCTTTCCTCAACCTCCCCATAAAATAGAAACAGTCCTGCACTCAGGCAACAAACACATTTTATTCTTTTATTTACAAAAGCTGAAGGAATTCAAGAATCACCTTACATTTTCACCTGCTCAAGTGGTCCCCTTAAGGGTCACAGAGCTTTGACACAATCTTTACCAAAATTAATTTTCTGCCTGGTAAACTTATGCTGTGTCCTCCCAAAGGTTCAGTGTCCACTCTATCAGATTCATAGTCTCAGGCGGGCACATTGATGTATTCAGCAGAGGGCATTAGCAAAGGTGCAACGTTGCAACATTGTCTTTTGCTTCCATAATTAACATCAATGTTACATAAACATCAAAGCCCAAATAGAAACTCCCCTGGAATTACAGGTCATCTCCAGACTATAGAGATTAGTTGCTCAAGAGAAAATGGATGCTTTTGAGGGTAGACGTTATGCCATTGCACCTCACTGAGCTCCCTGTCCTGCCCAGGCTCCATCCCCAAATCTTCAGGAGTTTCCCATCCTGGATTTGGCAACTCTATTAATGGGGTCCCTCTGTCTGACAGACAAGCTGGTACATGACAGAGAGGAATAGGCAGCACAAGTACAGAGTGAGGATTGGCAGCAGCAAGATAGACCTTGCTGTAAGGCCTAGGCCAAACAGCAAACTACCAGGCTTCACTGTGGTCTCCAGCCTAATGAAATGCTAGAATAGTCATGCAGGGTGACATGTGTACTACTTCCCTGGTGTTTATCAGCTCACTGGTAAAGGGCATTTTGGGCTGTATGTTGGTGCTTGTGCCACTGGTATTAAGATGTCATTGGCATGGCTTTATCCCGGATACACATGCTTCTCTTCAAGTTATTCAGATGTAGGGACTAATTTGCCATCCTTAATTATTCCATAATGGTTTAGGATTGCCCTGTAAATCAATCAGAGAAATAAACTGTACAGAACACTATGACTGCACTCCATAAATGTCCATACTGCTTCCACACTTCTCTGAATAAAAGAATTCCCCTAATCTTATATTAAATGCAATCTCTCTTTCACAATACTTCAAGCAGCACCAGTTCTCATTATTCTTCTATTTTTTCTTTCCCCAAGTTAGCATTATCCCCTGCTATAAAATCTGATGGACATCCATAATGAGGAAAGAAAAGTAGTTCCCATTACAAATGGAATATGAGACAGAAGCTTTGTTTTAAAAGAAGAGGTAGTTGGTCTGAGCTTTTTCTTGTCTGTAGATCTGCTTAAAAATGCATTTTTGTATGTTAAGAGGAATTACATGTTATGCAAACCCATTTGTCAGACTAAATGTTTTGGTGGATTTATTGCTGTCAATTATTACTGTAATAGTTATGTCTTTAACCTACAGTGGCAAGAATATGCCTATTAAGTCACTTAGCTACCATTATACCATATTAGTGCAAATCAATCCTTATTTATCCTTAACACCTTCTCCGATACTTCTGCATTCAGTTGAGAAAAACATTTGTTTGCCCAGTATGAAAGATCTATAATGAAATCTTGTGCTTTTATTCCAGCTGTGAACATGGCAAAGACATCAAAAGCAATTCAAGATACAGTCTGCGTGTGCAGCTTTCAAGTCTTTTAGATCATGCATTGTCTTTAATACATGACACTATGTACAGGAAATTTCAGAGATACGTAAACATAGCAGATCCAGAGCAGTGGTGGAGTTCAGTAGGTTAGATTACAGACAGGCTTTTTAAATTGAAGATTTTTTTTCAATATTCAGAAAAGAAGTGAGGAGAAGCAGGAAAGTGTGTGTGTAATACAGAGAAGAGAGTAAGAGAGACTTTTTCTGCACAACTAAAATAAGAAGTCTTAATAAAAAAACCTGTTGCAACAGATTGTGCTTACCTTCAGAGTGGAGCAGGAAAGGATTAGGACAGAGAAGCCACCTGATTGGCTGTGGCCACCTGCACTCTGAACGGGCAAGTAATGATGGGGTGTAGAGTAAGGAGAAGGATATCTCCCTGTCATAGACATTCTAGTGGACTTTTGGTTGGAATTGTTTCTACTGTTAACAGCTGCTAAGTGCTGTCTGTCTTAACTGAGAGAAAACTAAATGCTGGAGGGAGTAAATCAGCCCAGAGAGATTTACTGATCCTACCGGTATCAGCCTGACTGCTGAGTTTAAGCAGTCATACACAGACACTGCATACTGGTGGGATTTACTGAAGAGCCAAATGAATGTTTAATAAATGAAGATAAGGAGAGGAGAGAGGAGAGTTCTAGTACATCAGTTTGTTGGGGTGGGGGGTAGGGATTTGCTTTATGTTTATCTCAGTAAAAAGTTTTTGCTTTGTTTTGAGGGTTTTACCTAATTGTAAGGACTGAGTGTGTGGGTATTGGGTGAATGTACCTAGTCAGTGTTAGGACCCTGTATATGAAGAGCTATAAGCCAGAACATCTAAACAAAGGAACTGTACATTCTGTGAAACATCTTATGAAACAACATCTAAGTTAAACTGAACTAAGTAATCTTAAGTGCTGTGCTGAAGAAACCAAAACTACAAATCTGTGCCAAGCTTTTTTGTGAATAGTGTAAATATATTTCTTTTGTCTCTTGCCTTTGTCTCATCCATCTATCTCCAAGTTTAAATATCCATTCCTTCACCATTTCCTCTGCCTGTTAAATAAATCTGTATTCTTGTTTAAGCTTACTTCTGCCTCAGTGTATTTATTTTAGTCTGGCAAGTGGCTCAAAAAAATGTCAGTGGGCATCCCTCCACCTTCTTGTGTGTGATAATAGGGCTGAGGGAAAGTGGTTACCCATTTCATGCTACTGTAACCCCTATGTTCAGAATGGGGTTCAGAGACTGAAAGCAGCAGGAATCAACTCAGCCATTCCTACTAATTCTGGCATATATATACGTATAACAATTTGTTTAAGGTAACTGCAATGTTGTTGGGAACTAGTGGAAAGGGAGTTGTTTATTTTGCTATATTCAAAATGTTAGAATTTATTGTTTCAGGGTTTTGTGCATGTAATTGGTGAGAGTTCTTTTGGGGACCTTTTGGGGACCTTCATCATCTCGAATCCAGCTCACCAAGCTTCTGGAGTCTTCATGAGCCAGCAGGAAGAAATGGACTTGGCATTATCAGACTGTAATCAGAAGGACTTGGAATGAAACTTGAACAGGACCTTGAAGTGTGATGTTAAATATTAATGTTTGATAAGTGTCATATGTTAAGGAAAAGTAAATCCTTTTTTAAAATTTAGTTGTTGCAAACTCCTTCCAAGTTCTGCCTCACAGAACCCACAAGCAAAGGTTATGCTACCATATTTTTCAGTCACTTCAATCCTTGAAGTGAAAAGGCAGGGAAAAATAAGAGTCAGTGGTTATCCTATTTGGGTGTTATAGTTAGGCTGAGTGGGTGTCTGTTGCTCTCATCTCCTCATCTTTTGTCCAGACAGGACAAAAAATAAAGCTTCTGAGGAGAGAGCCATTTTTTTCTCCTGCCCAGTAAAGCGCGGCCGCGCCTAAGACGCGGCCGCCATTGCGGTGGGGACGAGGGGCCCGGCGAGAGCGTCTGGGCCCGCTCTGCGCATGCGCGGCCGATCCGCGCATGCGCAGTGGGCTCAGCAGACCCGGCCCGTTCTGCGCGCGCGCAGAGGGCCGGGTGCGATTGGTGCCGTGCTCTCGCGATGGCGAGAGCACGACATCTGGGTGGGCCGGGGGGCAGGGCCTATAAAGGGCCCTGCCTCGTGTTTCCCGGCCCACTCTTCATCCGGACGACGCAGGATTTCTTTCGATGCTGTTTTGGGTATGCTGGGGGGGAGGGGTTAAGCAAGCGGCCAGGCAGCGTCGAACAGGGCATCAAGGAGCGACGGGCCTTAATGGCCGCCCCAGCTTTAAGAGGAACGACGGGCCTACACGGCTGCCCCTCCCTCACCCGGCATTCGGGGGGCGTCGGGCCTACGCGGCCCGCCCCCCCTGCATTCACGGAGCAATCCCCTTACCGGCATTCATGGGACGACGGGCCTACGCGGCCGTCCCCCCCTTCCTGCGCATTACGGGGGTGATGGACCTATGCGGCCACCCCCCCAGCATTACTGGGGTGACAGGCCTTACGCGGCCGTTCCCCCTCCCTGGCATTCAAAGAGGCGACAGGCCAAAATGCCCCCCCTTTTTTCCTCCAGACCAGCCAGATCCTCAGGCCCAAGCGGCAAGCCGGGGCAGCGAGAGGAGATGGGGAGAGCGGGGCCATCACTGTGGTGGGGGGGTGGGCTTTTGGCGCCCCAGCCCCCCTTCTATTCAGCAGGGGGGACGGTGGGGCAGAATTCCAGGGCTGCACATTGGGCTTCAGCGTAGCCTGAGCCGGGGCTGGGCAGGAGATCAAGACAATTTGTTTTGGTGCACTCCAAGTGAGTCGTGAACTTGATTATGGAGACCCAGGGGCGATTCTTCACTCCACCGCATGAAGCTGGCTGGGTTACCCTGGGCCACTCACAGTTCTCTCAGAACTCTATCAGGCCAGCTACGGGACATATGTCTGCTGTGGGAGGGTAGGAAAAAGGTGTTTGCTATTTCTTTATCAGCAGATTGGTGATCATGTACTATTGTTTCACAGTACACTCCTTATGCACTAACTTTTTGCTTTAATTTTGGATCTCCATCTCTTTTCCTTATCCAGCTGGCTGAGTTAGCTCAACATACAGTGTAGGCTGCCATTATCTGAGGTGGTGGGTTACCACGCTTACCAGTCATACAGCTCTTTGAGTTCATTTTCACCTGCGGTATAGACCATTATGGCACCAGCCAAGGGTGTTAAAAGGAAGAATCCAAATGGGGTTCAGAGCCAGGCGAAACAGCCCCTTAAAGTAAGGGTTGCAGCCTCCAGTGGGGCGGCCACCCACAGGACAGGGCATGGCTCTTCAGAAGGAAATTGCAAGGAGGCCCCTTTGCATAGCAGGCCCTGGAGAGCGACAGCAGGGAAGGCGCCTGCCTGGCGTGAGCAGGATTCCTCCACTCGGGCCACAGCAGGGGCCAAGGCCGGGCAGCCCATTCCATCATCTTTTGTCGCCCGGTCCAGAAGCTCTCAGAGAGCTTCGGGAGTCCCGAGGAGGGTGGTGAACAAACCAGCAAACAGGCCGCAGGTGCAGGAGGCAGCCCCTTCCCCAACCCCCAGAAGTCAACCGGGGGTTTCTGATCTCAGTGCCCAAATTTTTAATGACCTAGCGAACACATTTGCAAGATTGGCTAAAAGCTCGAACTCCAGTGGGGCGGCAGCTTCATTCGCATGTACATCGACGGGCCCATCTCAGCCAGCCGGGGACCAGGGGGAGGAGGTCTTTTTACAGGAAGAAGAGGAAGGGGCCTCAAGCCCTTCATCGGCCGAGGAAGGGGGAGGGAGTAGCCGGGACTGCCGTCGTGGGAAGCCAAAGAAGGGATCTCGCCGGCGTGCATCCAGGTGCCGTTCCCCATCGTCTTCTTCTAGTGAGTACTCCTCGGATGAGGACTCTCCCCGAGGGGAGGGGATGTTTTGGGAGGATGCGGCAGCCATCCCGTCACTTCCCCCAGGCCTGAGCGAATTCAGGGATCGTAGCCTGGGCTTCCTGCCAGGGGATCCGCCCCCACCTGTCCCTTTCAGCGGGGCAAAGCCCACCAGGCACCCACCGGGCAAGCACCTCTCCCGTAAGCTCAAGGATAGGGCCCTCAACGGTTATTATGTGGATGTTTTTAAATTCATCCGCCCGAGTTCCTCAGCTGGGGTCACGGGGTCCTCTTCGGCAGCCCCTAAGGGAAAACGGGTTGAGAGGAGCTTTGACAACAGGTTGTTAGGTTTTGGGGAATACTTGGCTCTGATTTCAGCAGCTTACCCCCTAAGGGCATGGCACCTGGCTACCCATCAGTGCAACGTGCTGAGGGCTCGCCTTATAGGGGGGACTCTGCTGCTATGAGTTACGACGAGGAGTTCCGGAGGGATGCATCCACTTGCAGTGATGCTCGCTGGGACAAACTCAACCAGGAGGCCTGGACGATGTTTGTTCAGCCATTTGCCCGCCCCCAGGGTCATTCTTTCAAAAAAGGCCTAATTACAAGGGGGAGAGAGTTCAATATGGGCAGATGCCACAGGGCAAAGTGCAAATTCAAACACGCCTGCGAGATTTGCCTGGGCTCCCACGCTAAGTCAGCATGCACTAGGAGCAAAAAGCCCTTTTGCGGAGCCTGGCCCTCAGGTAACCAGGCTCCCAGAAGTGGGGAGTCGGGCCAAGCCACACCAGCCGCAACCTCCTAGATCGGGAGTTCTTGGACCTTGGGGAGCCCTGGCCGTGTCCCCGGTCAAACTCCCCATGCTCCACTCCTTGCTATCCAGATATCCCAACCGGCCCGCTGCCAAGTTCCTTTGGGAGGGGTTTTCTCAGGGATTTCGCATTCCTTACACAGGGCCCAGGGTGGCAACTGACTGCAGCAACCTTAGGTCAGCACGGGACATGCCCCTGGTTGTAGAGACAAAATTAGCAAAGGAAGTGGCAGTGGGCCGCATGGCGGGTCCCTTTCCTTCCCCCCTCCCAAACCTCAGGGTTTCTCCCCTGGGCGTGGTGCCCAAAAAGGCCAAGGGTGAGTTCCGCCTAATTCACCACTTGTCCCACCCCAGGGGGTCCTCAGTAAATGACTACATAGAGCAGGACCTCTGCTCCGTTCGCTATGCATCATTTGATCATGCCATCAATCTCATCAGGTCATGCGGGCAGGGGGCTCTTCTGGCGAAGTGTGACATACAGTCCGCCTTCCGGTTACTCCCCATACATCCAGATGATTTTTGCCTACTTGGTATAAAATTCCAAGGGCAATGGTTTGTTGACAAAGCCATGCCCATGGGCTGCTCTGTGACTTGTGCAGCTTTTGAAGCCTTCAGTTCATTTCTGGAATGGGCGGCCAAGGGACGGTCAGCCAGCCCACACATCACACATTATTTGGATGATTTCCTTTTGGTGGGGGAGGCATTCCGATGCTCCGGGCACGCTGAGGTTCGGGGTCTATTTCAAAGGGCAATGGTGTGCCCAGCGATGGCCTCTGGACTGGGCGGATGGGGGCCTGGGCAGGGACCTGACTTTCCTAGAATTTTTTCCAATCGTGGTGGCTTTATACCTGTGGCACCGGCAGTTCGCCAATTGCAGGGTCATCTTTTGGTGTGACAACCAGGCAGTAGTCAAAGTGATCAACCGGCAGTCATCTCGCTCTGAGCGGGTTATGCGCCTGGTTAGGAAGTTTGTGGTGGTTTCCTTGATAAATAACAGGAGCAGCAGTGGCGTCGGAGGTTAAGAGCTCGTGTATCTAATCTGGAGGAACCGGGTTTGATTCCCAGCTCTGCCACCTGAGCTGTGGAGGCTTATCTGGGGAATTTAGATTAGCCTGTACACTCTCACACACACCAGCTGGGTGACCTTGGGCTAGGCACAGCTTCTCGGAGCTCTCTCAGCCCCACCCACCTCACAGGGTGTTTGTTGTGAGGGGGGAAGGGAAAGGAGATTGTAAGCCCCTTTGAGTCTCCTGCAGGAGAGAAAGGGGGGATATAAATCCAAACTCCTCCTCCTCCTCTTCTTCTTCTTCTTCTTCTTCTTCTTCTTCTTCTTCTTCTTCTTCTTCTTCTTCTTCTTCTTCTTCTTCTTCTTCTTCTTCTTCTTCTTCTTCTTCTTCTTCTTCTTCTTCTTCTTCTTCTTCTTCTTCTTCTTCTTCTTCTTCTTCTTCTTCTTCTTCTTCTTCTTCTTCTTTTGTGGCCCAGCACATTCCAGGTGTAGAGAATGGCATAGCAGACGCCCTCTCCAGGTTCCAGATGGGGAGATTTCGTCAACTGGCCCCCGAAGCATCCTTGGATCCGGAACCCTTTCCACAGGAGCTCTGGGCCCTTGGAAGACCGTGATCTTCAATGGTGTTATGAACTCACTGGCTCCAGCAACGCGGCAAGCTTATCAGGGAGCCATCCAAGCCTTCTTCACCTTCCAGCAGTCTCAAGGGGAGAGGGGAGCCCCCACCATCACTGAGGCCTCCCTCCTGATGTACCTTGGGTTCCTTCACACGCAAGGGCGGTCTCCCAAGACCATGCGCATGCACTTGGCTGCGGTATCCTTTTACTGCAAAGCCTCGGGGATCTCAGATCCCACAGGTTTCTTTTTGGTTAGGCAGGCCATAAAGGGGTGGACCCGAGCAGCGCCAAAGGTTAAGGATGGGCGCCTTCCCATTTCTCTATAGTTGCTCGCCCAGATAGCGGCAAAACTGCCCCAGGTGTGCACTTCCCCGTTTGAGACCTGCCTTTTCAAAGCGGCCTTTAGCTTGGCATTTTTTGGGGCTTTCCGCAGCGGGGAGATTGTTTCTGCTTCCAGGGAGGGCACTAGTGACAGACCCCTTTCAATCAGGGATGTCCGGATCTTCGAGCACTCCATCCATATCCAGCTGCGGCAGTCCAAAACTGACCAGCAGGCAAGGGGTACTTGGATCACAATGCAGGCCTCAACAGCCCCTGGCCCTTGCCCAGTGAGGGACATGGCGGCCTACTTGGCAGCCCGTCCGAAGGTGGGCGGCCCCCTGTTTGTGCACGTGGACGGGACTTGCCTGTCACGCTACCAGCTAGCAGCGGTTTTGAGGCTTAGCCTGTCAGCCCTGCACCTCCCCCCTGAATCCTACGGGCTCCACTCCTTCCGGATTGGGGCGGCATCCACCGTGGCGGGGCTGGGAGCCACAGCCAGCAGAGTCATGGATGTCAGGAGATGGTGCTCCTCAGCCTACAAAACATACATCAGGCCATTCCTGCAACAGTAGGGTCTGTGCCAGGTACCCCTGTCTAACCCGCACCTTTCATCAGATTTTTTAGGGTCCCGGAGAGTCGTTTGGGTGGTTGGCCACAGCATCGTCTTCTGGTTGGGCAGACACGCAGCATCATCAGGCTGGGGTCGGGACCTTGGACTGCACCAGCGCCTCAAACTGTTTTGGTTTGGAAAAAGAGGCATGCGTTGGCCTGAACTCCTTCCCATCCTGCAGCACAAGCTGGGAACTCTCAAGCCTCCACACACATTGGTATTACAGCTGGGAGAGAACGACATCCCTGCGGTGAAAAGCGTGCAACTACTACAAACAATGTTATCGGACTTGGACTCCATTCACCACCTGCTACTGGAAACTATGATCTGCTGGTCTCACTTGTTGGGGAGACGCGTCTGGAGGGGAGCCTTGGACCCGCTTCGGGTGAATGGAGCCAGAGCAAGGATTTGCCGGGCTGTTTCGCGCTTTGTTCGGGGTTTTGGGGGGCGGGAGGTTCCACATCGGGACATTTCACCAAAGGTAGAGTCTCTGTTTAGACAGGATGGGGTTCATTTATCGCATCAGGGCATGGATTTGTGGCTGCATAGCCATAGAACTGTTTTGTGTGATTGGCTGAGGGCATAGGAGGCATTTGGCGGGAACCGGGAGAAGGGTTTCCCTTCAGCCCGGCTCTGTGGTGGGTTGCGCATGGGAGGTGATCCGCTGGCAAGGGGAGCTGGGGTAGCTCCTCTGTTATTACACCTCCTTAAGAGGCTGGGGTGGAGCAAGTCCACAGTTGGAATGCCCCGCGGGGGGCTAAGAAACTTGCGCCCCTAGTGGGGGGTGGAGAAGGGGCTCCAGTCATGGGCACTTCGCCGGTCTGGCATGTCTCACTCCAACCTTCCGCTTGGTTACATTCCTCCAGCAGGTGGGCTGGAAGAATTGTTTTCCTCTGGGGACAGCACTCGGGCTGCCCAGATGCTTGGATCACCTCCCATGCTGTGCCAATTTGCTTTCCTATGATTTCTGTCAATAAATTCTTTGGCTATGGCCGATTTTATTACCCACACTACATATATTGTCTGGTGTATTATTTGGGAGTTAGGTTACTGAGCAGGAAGGGCCACTCCTCCACCCGCAAAGCTCTCACTTTCATTTTTGCTGGTGCCTGCCATTTTCTGCTGCTTGAATCCTCCATTTGTTGAGGCTATTTGCTGAACTTGCTCTGGGATATTTGCTTTGCTTCTTTTCAGTAAATAAACCACATGAATCAACTCAGCCATTCCTACTAATTCTGGCAATATATAATTTTTTGGGTTTTTTTTTAAATTGATGAGATATTTTTGAAGACACAAACACATTATATGAAAATGACAGTCAATTCTCATACTGTATGTTCATGTCTTTGAAGACCGCTCATCAAGAAAAACCCCTCCAAAACTATATATTGCCCAAACTGGCAGGAACAGCTGAGTTGATTCATGTAGTTCATTTACTGATAAGATGCCCAGACATGATGCATGCAGAGCAAGCGTCCCAGGACAAGTTCAGCAAATGGTGGACACAACAAACAGAAGATTCAAGTGGCAGGAAATGGTGGGTGCCAGTGAAAATCCATATATACTTGTCACATGATTTATCAGACTCTGGCCTGCTAAACCTGACATACCAAATAGTTTGCCTTTGCAGAACCTGTTGAATCATCTTACCAGAGCTTTACCAAGAAGCAAAAGGGCACTTTGCATTCAGCTGACAGCAGTTCTTGATGGTAGCCAAAGGGCAAACTATACAGGGAAAATGCACAGGCTACAGATAACAGCCAGTGCAAATTCCCTTTAAACATTTGAATACAGCCTTCCAGTGGGCTGTGAACATGATTATACATTGAGCTTCCAGCACTTGTAAAGTAAAATGCTGAAGTTACTCACTTTTCTATGAAATTCACTTTCACGGTCACAACTCCATCACTTTGTTACTTGGTATTCTTTTTAAAATACAAAAATCAGAATACATTGAGAAACAATGCATGTTTATCAAGAGTTGGTCTAATTGCAAGGGTACTGTTTGTAAGGAAATTCAGCACCATTATTGTTGTTAGAATAATAGAGTTGGAAGAGACCACAAGGGCCATCAACTCCAACTCCCTGCAATGCAAGAACACACGATCAAAGCACTCCCGATATATGCTCATCCAGCCTCTGTTCAAAAACCTCCAAAGAAAGAGACTCCATCACTCTCCGAGGCAGTGAATTCCACTGTCGAATAGCCCTGATGGTCAAGAAGTTCTTCCTAACGTTTAGGTGGAATCTCTTTTCCTTCACCTTGAATCCATTACTCCGCATCCTAGGCCCCCTTTGCACATGCAGAATAATGCACTTTAAATCCACTTTCAATGTACTTTGCAGCTGGATTTTACTGTGCGAAATAGCAAAACCCACTTGAAAACAATTGTGAAAGTGGTTTGAAAGCACATTATTCTGCATGTGCGGAAAGGGCCCTAGTTTCTGAGGCTGCAGAAAACAAGCTCGCTCCCTTTTTGACATGACATCCCTTCAAATATTTAAATCATGTCACCCCTTAACCTACGCTTCTCCAGACTAAACATCCCCAGCTCCCTAAGCCTCTCTTCATAGGGTATGGACTCCAGACCCTTTCCCATTTTGGCTGCCCTCCTCTGGACCTGCTCCAGCCAGTCAATATCCTTCTTGAATTGCAGTGCCCAGAACTGTACACAATATTCCAAGTGAGGTCTAACCAATTGTCCGAGGGTCGCCGCGCCGGCTCGCCCAGGACTCCGATGGCCTGGGGGCGGGGCCGCCAGCGCGACGGCAGCCGGCCGGCACAACGCCCCGACCTGCGGCAGGAGCGCCAGCGGGGGGGCGGAGCCGGCGGACAATGGGCATGATGAGGAGCAGCTGTGGCTTAGCCGGCAGCTGCCGTGCCTCTCGCAATCGCCGGGGCGTGGCAGGGACGACGGCATGGCTGGGACTGCCCCCGAAGACCCGGGAAGGCTTCAAAAGGCGAGAACTGCCGGGAGAGCGAGGTTGGCCACAGCAGGGCGTGGGAGGGTTGTGCGGGAGCCCAGGGAGGTCGGGGAAAGCATCATGGGGGAAGGGAGGTGGATGCGAGAGAGAAGGAGCGACGAAGCAGAGGAGTGAGAGAGTGTGGGGGAGCAGAAGGAGGAGGAGTGGGAGAGAGAGGAAGAGCAGAAAGAGGAGGAGTGAGAGAGAGTGGAGGAGCAGAAGGAGGAGGAGTGAGAGAGCGCGAAGGAGAGTGCGGAGGGTCCTTGGTGAGGGAAGAGAGGAGTCCAAGGAGGGGAGAGCAGCTGGCTGGGAAGAGGGCAGCACACCCCTGTAGGGGGGCAGCCACTCCCAAACCCCAGTAGGAAGAAACCCCAGGGAGTGAGGGCTGCCCTCACCCCTCGAGGAGCACCCTGTGGCTAAGGCAGCTGACCGCATTGAGAGCCCCAAAGACCGGGGCCACAGACGAGGAGTCCATCACCTCGGAAAGGGACGGTGGGACGGCTTGTCAGCCGTGGCCACAGGAGGGAGAGGTGGATCGCCACACCAATGCAGAATAGAGAGGTACAATTACATCCCTTGATCTTGACACTATACTCTTATTGATACAAACCAGAATCACATTGGCTTTCTTGGCCGCTGCATCACACTGCTGACTTATATTTAGTTTATGGTCTACTAAGACTCCCAGATCCCTTTCGGATGTAGTGTTGTCAAGCTAAGTGTCACCCATCTTATATCCAAGTTGTTGATAAAAATATTGAATAGCATTGGGCCCAGGACAGAACCCTGTGGCACCCCACTAGTCACTTCTTTCCAGGAAGAAGATGAGCCATTAGTTAGCACCCTATGAGTTCGATCAGACAACCAATTAGAAATCCATCTAATAGTAGCATTGTCTAGTCTACATTTCACTAGCTTACTTGCGAGAATATTATGGGGCACCTTGTCAAAAGCTTTACTAAAATCCAGGTATGCTATGTCCACAGCATTCCCTTTATCTACCAAGCTTGTCACTTTATCAAAAAAGAGATAAGTTTGGTCTGGTATGACTTGTTTTTCAGAAATCCATGCTGACTTTTTGTGATCACAGTATTCCCTTCTAAGTGCTGGCAGACCAACTGTCTAATGATCTGCTCCAGAATCTTCCCTGGTATTGATGTCAGGCTGACTGGACGGTAATTATTAGGGTCCTCCTTTTTCCTCTTTTTGAAGATGGGGATAACATTAGCCCTCCTCCAGTCCACTGGGATTTCTCCTGTTCTCCAGGAGTTCTCAAAGATTATAGCAAGTGTTTCTGAGATTACTTCTGAGATGCAGTTCATCAGGCCCAGGATATTTGAATTTGTTTAAAGTAGCTAGGTATTCCTGCACTACCTCTTTATTTATCTCGTACTGCATTTCTCCTACTGTAACTTCTGTTTCATTTTCTCCTGGATGTGCAGTGTTTCCTTTTTGGGAAAAGACTGAGGCAAAGAAGGTGTTGAGTACTTCTGTCTTTTCTCCATTTCCTGTTAGTATTTTGCCATCTCCTCCATGCAGTGACTCTATCCTATCATTTTTCTTCCTTTTGCTACGGACATAACCAAAAAAGCCTTTTTTGTTGTTGTTTTTAACCACTCTGGCAAGCCTCAGATCATTGTGAGCTTTAGCTTTCCTGACCTTCTCTCTACACATCCTGCTTATTTGTTTGAATTCCTCTTTGATGATTTCCCCCCTTTTCCATTTCTTGTACATGTCCTTTTAAAATCTTAGCTCAGTTGAAAGTTCTTTAGACAGCTATCCTGGTTTCCTTAGACACCTCCCATTTTTCCTTCTCATTGAACTGTTTGAAATTGTGCCCTCAAGATCTTACTTTTAAGAAACTCCCAGCCATCATGCACTCCTTTCTCTTTTAGTATTTTTGACTATGGAATTGCACCCAGTAGATTCCCAAGCTTACTGAAATCTGCTTTCTTAAAATCTAGAATTCGTTTATGACTATGCTTAGCATCCCCTTTCCACTGTATAACAAACTCCAGGAGAATATGATCACTCCAACCTAAGGATCCTACCACTTCCACTCCACTAATCAGGTCATCATTATTGATTAGGAGCAGATCTAAAATAGCAGTTCCACTTGTTGCTTCTTCCACCTTCTGGACCATGAAATTGTCTGCAAGACATGTGAGAAATTTGTTGGACTAGATAGTCATGGAAGAATTTGACTCCCAGCAAATATCCGAATAATTGAAATCTCCCATTACTACTATTTCTCTTCTTTGTGCAAGTTTGGTCATCTGTTCCAAGAATGTCTCATCCATCTATTCAGACTGGCACGGGGGTCTATAATAGACCCCCAAAATGAGATCAGTGTTGTTTCTCTCCCCTTTTATTTTTACCCAGATGCTCTCAGTCTGGCTTGGAGGATTTAAGTAATGGACCTGCTCCCAGCTGTAATAATCTTTTATGTATAATGCTACTCCTCCTCCTTTCCTATTAGATCTATTTCTCTGAAATAGGTTATACCCTTCCATTCTTATGTTCCAATCATGAGACTCACTGTTACGATCAGGCAGGCTGTAACAGTTCAGAATGTGTTCAGCTAGAGATAGGACTCCATTGAAAGTTGAAGCTTCTCACTGTTTTTCCTTGTAGATTCATGAGTCTGCAAGAACTAGGGATAAGCTTATTTTACAATACACCTAGGCAATCTCTCCCCTCTGGTGTTTGCCTAGGAAGCCTCTTTAGCATATCAGATTCTGTGGTATCTGACTTACTAGCTGTTTCTCCTCAGGCAACGTGTACAGCCTGTCATTCATGAAAATGTATAAATACTTGCTTGCACACAATTATTGAATGCAAGAGCACCTGATTACTTGGTGCAGATGGGCAAAGCAGTTAACAGAGGAATCTGAGTACTAATGAGGCACATGTCATGGTGCACTGAACAAAAGAGCCTGACAGCATGTGCTTTTATAATTATGCAGAGAACTTTGGCAGTCATTCCCACTCTACCCCTATTTTAGATAGCTAATTAATTAGGGCTACCAAGAGTAGGCAGCTCTGAAGCTGGGGCTCATCGTCAATTTAAATAAGTATTCTTGGTACAAAAGGCAGTTCAGACCAAACGTTTCCTTTTCTTCCACCCCTATGGTTTGTTGAATTGGAATTTTGTTGTTATTAAATTTTATTTAATATCACAGCTGCCAGTTCTTCAGCTGGTTGCTGGCCTTTCATTTACAATTTGAGCCTTACCCAGAAACCTAAGACATCATAATGTACTGGTGTAATATTTGTGTGGATCCCAACAGGTCTTCCCTTTGAATCCGACAGATGTTGATTTTGTCAACTTGAAAGTGTTTCAAGTGCTGGAATGGTACCCAGGGTGCTGATTATCCCTGGGACAACCTCAGCTGGTTTGTGCCATAGTTGCTGAATCTTGATCTTCGAATCATGGTATGCAGTGACCTTCTCATGTCCTTTGTCATTGACCCTGCCATAACCAGGTATTCCTATATCAATGATGGTCACTTTCTTGTCCTTGATCACTGTGATGTCTGATGTGTTATCCACCAACACTTTGTTTGTTTGGATTTGAAAGTCCCACAAGAACTTAACTTTGTTTTCCAAGACTTTCTCTGGATCATGTTCCCACTGGTTTTAAGCAATGAGTAGACCTAACTTTGGAGGAAAGGTCTACCTGTGCCTTCTTAATGGGAGGCAGACCAGCCCTCTGAGTTGCTCCAGTTCTCATACTGTGACATCGTAGCTATGCAGACACCTCCCTCAAACAAAAAAGGAAAATAAATAACAACACATGGGTAAAATTGCCAGCCAAAACAAACTTTATTTATATAATTTTTTACAGTTAAAATGCTCATAGATGAGCTGCTAGCAAAGGAAAACTCCCTAGGAAACCTACAACATATGGAGGCAGGAACAGAGAATCTCTGCAGCAACACAAAATGGCAGGTGGGAGTGGCAAAAATAAAAGTAAGTGGTTTAAAATTACTGAGCAGGAAAAATAATATGTTTGTTGCTTTCCTGTTCTTCGCAAAACAAGCATGAAACAATTTGACCCCACCCCAGGTCGTAGTTTAGTGATTTTTGAAAAACCTGGGTTGGGGGGGAGTCAACCTGAACACATCTTGGAGGAAGGGGCATACCGGCCTAGGGACATGGGGATACCCATGTCCCCGGGCGCATGCCTTTCAGTCATGTGAGGGAGGGCCAAAAGCCCCCATGTGACAAACCAGCATGTGTCCCTTCTGCTGTGGCACCTCACCCCTCTCTCAGCCTTTCTGCCAGCCGGCTTCTACCCTCCCAAGGCCGTGGGAGAGCAGCAGCCAGCCTCCAGGAATGTGCAAGGGAGGTAGTGCTCCACCCCTCCCCCTATAACTGGGCTTCTGGCCTCCCCACAGCCTGTGGAGAGCAGGACCCGAGCCAGCCTCCCTGGATGTGCTTTTAAAAGCACAGAGGCTGGGGGCAGGGCTCAGGGGCAGGGCCCAGGGGTGAGCCCTCAGGCTTCCTGCAACCTGGCTTCTGCCATTCCCAGAGCTAGGGACAGCAGGAGCTGAGCCGGCCTCCATGGATGTGCTTTTAAAAGCATGGAGGGTGGGGGCAGGGCTTGGGGGCATGGTCCTGGCTCCAAGCCCCACCCCAGGCCTCCATGCTTTCAAAAGCATGCCCCTGGAGGCTCTGGGGAAGGCAGAAGCTGGGCTGTAGGAAGTCTGAGGGCAGGGGATGGGGGATAGAACACAGGGCAGGGCTCCGAGCCCTGACCCTCACCCCCAGGTGGGGGGGGGCAATGGGGGGCACCTGGAGAAGGAGTGCTATTTTTCCCCATACACCTCTGCTTGGGGGAGAAAGTTGTGTGGAGTTTCTCCCCAAATGCTTTTTATAACATCCTTAAGACATTATATTTGTGGTGTGCAGAAAGGACCAAAGTCTCTTTGCCAGATTCAAGTAGTCATATGACCCAATAATTAGAATGGGAAAAATCACATCCAATATTCAGTGGTTTCCTATTATATCTAAACTATCAAATGACTTGCAGTATTTCATATGGGAAAATGTTATTGACTTTCAAATAATATTTCAATACATTGGCACAATATTAAAGTTATATGTGGACAACTGGATTGAACATTTTATGTGAGAGCTCTCATTGGAACTGTGACAGGCCCCTTCACCTTCCTAACTTTCTGAAGCAGGCTAACCACACTGAGACTGAGATGGTCGGATTTCCCACCTCTTCTCAGGCCCGTTCCGCACGGGCCAAAAACAGTGCCCTAGGGATGGCAAAAATGCTGTCCCTAGGGAGCTGTTCACATGGGAGGCACTGCTGCAGGCTGTGGCATCTTCCCCACCCCTACCAGGACCATCTGTGTGAACGGTCCCGGGGGAATGCATGAGCTTCATTTATGCCGACATACCCCCACAGCGTGGCCATGCAGAAACGGCCTTTGTGACTGAGCTGACTGGGATGGTAGCATGAGGTGATTTATAACTAACTCTATTCATCAGCCCTATAACCCTCCAGAAGGTGAAAGAAACCTGTTATTTAATCTGTGATAAATTTCCTTATCAAGGCACCAAATAATAATGAGGCAAGTTCAACAAACAAAAGTAAAATTCATTAAACAGATAGGAAAAAAACTTAAATGAACTGGAAGTAGGCAGGAGATAAATATATACAACTTAGTATAGATTTCAGTTTTCAGGTATTGCACAGAACTTAATTAGGCTTTATACGTTTCAGTTGCTTAGATGTTCTAGAGGTTTTTTTACTTCATATAGTACAGTTTCTTTGTTGACTTTAGTTCAGCATTCAATACTCTCAGACCAGACATTCTTCTAACCAAACTAAATCAGCTAGCAGTACCTGAGCATATTTGTAAGTGGATCACAAGCTTCCTAACAGATAGGAAACAGCAGGTGAAGCTAGGAAAAATTACATCAGACACCTGTAAAATGAGCACAGGGCCCCCCCAAGGCTGTGTACTTTCACCACTTCTCTTCTCTCTGTATACCAATGACTGCATCTCAAACGATCCATCTGTTAAAATACTGAAATTTGCAGATGATACAACAGTGATTGGTCTCATTCGAGACAACGATGAAACCCCATACAGACGGGAGGTTGAACAACTAGCCTCGTGGTGCCACTGGAACAATCTAGAACTGAACACACTTAAAACCGTAGAAATGGTGGTAGATTTCAGGAGAAACCCTCCCATCCTACCTCCTCTCACAATACTAGACAACACAGTATCAACAGTAGAGACCTTTAAATTTCTAGGCTCCATCATATCTCATGACCTAAAATGGTCACCTAATATCAAAAATGTCATCAAAAAAGCACAACAAAGAATGTTCTTTCTGCGCCAACTCAGGAAGCTCAAACTGCCCAAGGAGCTGCTGATACAGTTCTACAGAGGAATCATTGAGTCTGTCATCTGCACCTCTATAACTGTGTGGTTTGGTTCTGCAACCCAACAAGATCGACACAGACTTCAGAGAATAATCAGAACTGCAGAAAAAACAATTGCTGCTAACCTGCCTTCCATTGAGGACCTGTATACTGCACGGGTCAAAAGGGCTGTGAAAATGTTACTGACCCCTCGCATCCTGGACATAAACTGTTTCAACTCTTACCCTCTAAACGTCGCTACAGAGCACTGCACACCAAGACAACTAGACATAAGAACAGTTTTTTCCTGAATGCCATCACTCTGTTAAACAAATAATTCCCTCGATAATGTCAAACTATTTATTATATATTTATTATATAATTACTGCACTACTTTTTTCATCATTCCTATTACCCATCTCCTCCCACTTATGACTGTATGACTATAGCCTGTGCTGACATTTTATTTTATTTTATGATTTTACATTTTATGTTTTCATTACTATTGATTGTTTCCTGATTGCTTACTAGACCTATATGACAATCATTAAGTGTTGTACCTTATGATTCTTGACAAATGTATTTTTCTTTTATGTACACTGAGAGCATATGCACCGGAGACAAATTCCTTGTGTGTCCAATCACACTTGGCCAATAAAGATTCTATTCTATTCTATTCTATTCTATTCTATTCTATTCTATTCTATTCTATTCTATTCTATGTTTGATATTACTGATGCTACCAGCTAATGGATTAACACAGACTTTGGGACCTATCAGGTTGGTACCCTTTCACAGTACATACACACAGCCTTGACTTTGTTAGCTACGCAACTAAAACATAAACCTCACTCCTGAGGAAAAACTTAAATCAAAACTATAGTACACCATATGAGATCCACCTAATATGTAGAATTGTGCACTAACTGGTTCAGGAATTCTTCTCCTATGCAAGAAGATCTGTTCCTATTCCTGTTTATATCTATGGTCACTTGTGGAAAGTCAGTGCTCTTCCACCTCAGTCTAACTGCTAAATAAAACAACCTGTTCTCCTTGCCTGGGATTATTTGATTCCTCAATTCACATGGAAGTATACCTTCAGAGCAGATATGTTTAACGCAGTTAAGGCAATAGATTCGAAATCATACTAAAACTCTTTTTGTCAGAGAGATATCATCCTCTTTCTCTTGAATCATTGGGTTCCTACAATAATCAGAGCACATATATGTGTATCTAACCAGGGTGCTTCCCTCCCCAGAGAATTTATTTTCCCACTCTGATACGGAAACATCCTGTCTACACCAGACTTGCCCTTTCAGGCTCTCTGTTTTTGTGCAGTCCATCACAGGGACATTCCAGTGAGTAAATATGATTGATATCTCTCACTGATTCCAAGTATGTTTATTCAGAAGCAACTTTCAGTTAGTATAATATTACTTTCTCATAAGCAAGGATTTATATATGTTTGCAACCAGTAAAATCCCCAGTAAAATCCAATCCCGCATTCATCGAAGCTGCTGATAAATTTAGAAGAGAACCGAGATGAGAGACTACCACATCATTTTTCAACATTGAGAAATCAGTCTCTGAAATGAACCAAAGATATATTAAAATGGATGAGAAGCTGGAACAACTGAAGCAGCAAATAAAAGAGAACAGTGGAAAACTTATTGATTGTTATATGAAAAGGTTTTTTTAAAAAAACCCTCTGTATAAAATGTGATAACTTAACAAAACAAATTAAGACACAACAAAGCCAATGGTTTATGCACTACTAGCTGCAGTAGATTATAAAATTTTGGAATTCACACTTTGCAATGGTAGAAGATTTAGAGAGAACATTTAGTGATTGCTATTGATGTAGTACTTGCATTGTAAAATTGCTTTGCTGACCTTAATTATTTCATTCTTTTAAAAATGCTGTGTGGCAGTTCATTAATATTTCCATTGTATAAATGGTAAAATGAAGCTATTTTCAAATGGCTACTCAATAGATTTTCAAGTCATCTAAGGTATGAATGCAAATTTCAGTCCAATGCAGGTCTGGTGCCAGATACTTTCGTGTCCTAGGCAAGGGTAAATAGTTGCACCCCTTCACCCTCCCATTTGTGGCAAAGACTTCTGTACTGATATGTTTATACTTATGGTGCCAAAGGTCTTGGAAGCCCGTAGTTAGCGAGTGTGTTGAAACCCCAATGTTTTATCTTGCTGTGAGGTTTTTGTCCCTTTCCTCCAATCCCCCACCACACCCTCCCATTGTTAACCAGTTTTCAGTAAAAGATGTCTTGTAGAAAAAATGAAAAGCACACAATTTAAAACTGCTATTTTTTGAAAAAAAGTGAGACTAAGTAATATAACAATCTTCGTCATCAAACAGTTTTATCACTTAAATCATAAATCGTTTTGAATTATTCTGTGAACTTTGATGTTAATATTTAAGTCTTCTGAATATCACCCCTGGAAAACCCTTTGATCCTTGAGTAGTAATGTATTGCTGGTTCCCGGCCCCAGGGACATTTGGCTGAGTTCCATGAGAATTAGGACTTTTTCAGCTCTGGCTCCCAGTTGATGGAACTCACTCTCAGCAGACATTAGAGCCCCATGGGATATAAATGAATTCCGCAGGGCCTGTAAGACCAAAATGTTCCACTGGGCTTACAATGGAAGATGCTGGTTTTAAACCAATGGTTCTCAACCTTCCTAATGCCGGGACCCTTTAATAAGTTCCTCATGTCGTGGTGACCCCCAACCATAAAATTATTTTCATTGCTACTTCATAACTGTAATTAGTCATATAAAATACAAAGGGAGAGATTTCCTACCACTTCAGGTAACACCTTGCTGAAATTACTATTGATGCTCCACTATACATGGTGCTCCTACTATAAATGATATAAACTCACAAATTTGGAGATATTTCAGTAAAATACATAGGGGGGGGAAATTTCAAGGCAAGTGAGAATACTGCAAAGACTTTAAAAGAAGATGGTACAGTATCTGACTTGAATTACAGTGACCCTGCTAACTGACCTTTCTACTTAAGGGATAATTTTCAACAGCTTGTCATACAACATGGACCTCAACATGCTGTTTTCATGATTTTCCTAAACTCTATAAGAGAAGACCAGCAAATGATAAAGATGTATGCCATCAATGGTTGATATAATCCACCTCAAAAATGTGTGGTATTTTTGTTTGGTTGATTTTTTGCTGTAGGTTGTTCAGCAAAACAAATGGTGTCTCAACTCTACAAGACTGGAAAAACACTGGAACAATTCTGTCTTCACATGAGAGGGATACTCCATTTACAAAACTATCAGACCTGGAAAAAACCTGCATTGTGCTTACCTAAAGGAAAAAATCAGGCAAGAACAACGATATTGGCAATAAATCTTGGTATGTTTAATTGCTTTGGTCAGAGATCTTGACATGCAAAACTTGATGTTTCAAGGTACAAGTGAAACGTTTTTACAGTGCAAACAATTGATTTTTTTATGTTTGAAGAATATTTAGCCCTTTTTGATCCTATCATGAATGAACATTTGTGCAGAGCTGAAGATGAAGAAAGAATGGTTGACTACTTAGGAAAATATATAAAAATTAGCTCATATAGCTTCTAGCAAATGATACAAAGCAAAAAGAAATAGCACAAGTAAACTCAATCAAATACTGCTCAATTATTCTGGACTGCACACCTGATTGTAGTCATATTGAACAAATGACAATGATTGTACATTCTGTTGATGTAATCAAACCATCAGATAATGAGATGTTTGAGCCTGAGGATATGATAAAAGAACATTTCTTGGGATTTTTTCACAGGTGGATTCATCCAAAGGGTCAGATGTGGTGTCACAGCCTCTCTGCCCACCGTTCCCAAGAGGGCTTTCCAATGGTGTTCTTGGTCAAGGTTACAATAATAGAAGTAGCCTGAAAGGCCAAAAATACTTAAGAGAGTCCTGGACATAAATCCACTTGCCTTTTCCATGCCCTGCAATGTATACTCCTTAAACTTGGTAGTCAATGCTGCTAAATGTTGCCTGGAAGCAACTAGTTTTGTCAGTTTGATTCAATGAGTCTATAATTATTTCTCTGCGTTGACTGAGAGTTGGCAAATTCTAAATAGCCATGTATCAGACATAACTGTTAAGCCATGGATCGATGCTCTGAAACCACTGAGATATCATCTTGTTAGTATATATGATGCTTTAATAGAGATCTTTGATGACACAAACCTAAAAGGTTTATCTGGAAATACTTCACAAATTGAAGCTAAGGCCCTTGCTGATGCAATGTGTAAGTTCAAGAATGTGGCATCCCTTGTTACATAGCATAAAATCCTTTTTGAAATTTATCTTACAAGTAAACCACTACAAAATAAGGAAGCTGATTTAAATTTAGCTTCAAGCCAATTGCAAGTGACCAAGCATTATTTTGAGAACTGCATGTGTAATGAGGGTTTTCAACAAGTTTTGATAGATGCTACTGAGATTGCAAAGGAGCTAGACATTCTACCAAATTTTGAGACAAAACAAGTTAGAAAAAGGAGAAAGAAACAGCAGTTTGAGTATGAGACTTAAGAACAGGAACCACAAGATCCAAAGCAGAAATTCAAAGTAGGTTTCTATTATTCTGTCAACAAACCAGCTGGCTTCATGTGTAGAAGAGTGGAAACACAATAAACCTCTTCAAGTTCTATGGTGAGAAAAAATAATTGTTTTTTCCAACCATAGACGTCAATGGGGCCTGCTGTTATGTCCAGCTGGTTCTGCGGTAGAGATTTGTGGGGTCTCTGTGTGGGTCTTGCTCTGGGTGGGGGCATTTATTTCCTGCAGGGCTGCTGATGTGTCTCCTGAAAGGAACCAGCCAACTGTGGGAGGGGCAAATGCTGTGGGCATCCATTTGAAGGTGAACCTGATGCCCACAGAACTAATGCCCAGCCATGCAAACTTCAGCAAAGTTGGCTGGTTCCTTTCAGGAGACACATCAACAGCCCTGTGGGAAATAAGTGTCCCCACCCAGAGCAAGACCCCCCCCCCGAGCCCCCAATAAAATCTCCAGCACAGAGCCAGCTGGGCATAACAGCAAGCCCCATTGAAGTCTAAGTTGGGGGGAAAAACCAATTAATTTTTCCCACCATAAAACTTGCTGAAGAGAGCTGGGAGATTCTGTGCTCTGAAGTGACTCCATTGCAGCCAAAGGGTAATTTATGGGGGAGGGCTGTGGGGTGCACATTTTTCAAGTTAAAGGCACAAAACTTTTAGAACATCTTCAGAAGACTCTCTTGATGACACCACCCAGGTTTGGTGAACTTTGCTTCAGGGGGCGGTGGGAGATGGGCCCTACTGTTTTGAGAGCCCATAACATTGAACCCCCTGAAACAAAGGTCACCAAATCTAGATGATGTTATCAAGAGACTCTCATGAAGGTCCCCTGAAAGTTTTGTGGCTTTACCTTGAAAAATGTGTACCCCACAGCCCTTCCCCAAGAAATTCCCCATTGACTACAATGAAATCAAGGCACTTCAGAGCATAGAATGTGGGAAAATTTCTTTGGGTGACTTTCTGGGGTGCATTTTTAATCTACTGGCACCAAAATTTTGGGGCCTCATCCAGAGACTGTCCTTATGATGGTGGTTTGGTTCAGGGAGTTTGGTGGTTTGGTTCAGGGAGGCCACAGTTATGGACCCTCCAAGGGGTAGCCCCCATCTCCTGTTAGCTCCCATTGGAAACAATGAGAGATGGGGGTACCCACTTTGGGGGTCCATAACTTTCCCTCCCAAACCAAACTTTTCCAGACTTGGGGTGAATCATTAGGACAGTCCCCGGATCATACTCTGAAATTTTGATGATGCTAGCTTTAAAAATGCACCCCTTGCGGACCAAAATGCAAAAAACCACCAAGAAATACCCCCCCCCCCAAGCCTGAATGTCTTGCATTCAGATTCGTTCATATTCAGGCAGGACATATTTGGCTAATTTTCACCTGAATATTCCTGAATTCGCCCAGATTTGGGTCGAATCTGGTATTTGTTGTACCCGAATCTCAAAGTCTATTGGGGAGCACCCAGAAATGTGGGCAGGCAAGACCCGCAAACCTCATAGCAAGCAGTGGGGCATCTACTCACATTTAAGCAAGGAAACACAAAGGCAATTCCTGTGCAAAGGCACTGCAGAATTTGTGCTCCAAGCAAAATGGTCCAACAATGAGATAAAACATAGTCCCTCTACCATTGATATATATCTTCTAGCCAGGTATTTGAAATAAGGAAACTTCTATTACTCATAGTTCTACTTCTCATGGTCACTAAGCCACTGAAATAAGATGCACAGAATGAAATAACAGCTCTTTTCTGGGCCTGAGCAGTCAGAGGTGGTGGCAGTGGTGGTGGTGGTGGTGGTGGTGGCAGCGGCGGCGGCAGAGCAGGTGGAAGAACTTGGCTCTTGGATGAATGTTCTGGCCTAATCTTGAACAGCATCATGTAGCAGCTGATTTCCAAACTTAAGAAGTTGAGGGGGGCCTGATCCGGGAGGAAACTTGGCTCTTGGTGGAATGTGCTCCCCTGAGAACAGTAATATATTACTTTGCACAACATTGATGAAAACAAACTCCATTTAAAAGGGCTCATGATGCAATCAGAGTTGATGTGGATCATTTCCAACTATATATGGATTGTTTACTCTTTCAACTAGATCTTGTTTCCATCTATTTTCTGCAATGTAACCTGTGTCTTGGTACACAGAGCCTCCTTGCCTACTACTGTAATAATGCCCTTTTGTCTCTTATTATTTTGTGTGTATGAGGTGAGTAAACTTGAGGATAATGATTTATGCACCTGAGGAAATGACTCAAGGTCTGCACAATTTATATCCCTAATATGCTTACTGTATTATAGAGCTTTAAAGTTCCAAAGGGAGGGTCTTTTTCTCAGAGTTGCAGTTAAATATCTGTGATTTGAACTGAAATTGACTTAATAGTACATGTAGCATATGTGCAAAATGAATCTTGTTTTTTTGCACTGTGAACTAATTTCCCAGGGGATTGATTTGATTTCTAATATATGTGGGCATTTTAAGCAAGGTCTAGTCTAGATAATTATGACTTTTGTTGTCATTACCAGAATTTCCATATTTGTTTTTCATCACAAGTGATCCATCTTTAAGAAGAACATGCCTGAAGCCTTGTTTTAAATTGGCTTTAATACTTCCAGTATCATAATGAGCTGATGTGCTTACACTTTCTCCTTTTGAATTTATTGCTAAGTTAGACACAAATGTACTCACTATGAGAGAGCAAACTAAGAGAAAAATATCCATTTGGACAGTTAGAAATTTTGAGACTCCACATATGATCGAGAGAAAGGGTAAGAATGGATACATCTTTCATGCAGCAATATGCTTAAGAGTCAACCTTATCATCATTTTTTGGGGTGGAATTTATTCCACTGAAACTAATTGTTCCTACTACTATGTCTAGATCATACAATCGTTATCCTCTATGCCTGAATGGCCCTGACCCATATTTGACCATTAATATGCCTATTTGTTACAATATTTGTACCTTGCAATGCTTTTAGTCAAACAATTTTAAAGCAACATGGATTTTCCCTGTGCTTGGGAAATGACACATGTATGAGGTATCATTGATACAGTCAACAGCAATTTCTGCAGTTTGTCAAACTACTGTGTTTATTGCAAGTGGTGCTGATCGTATCAATGACTGACCATCTCAAGCATTATTTTTTCCTCTCTTAAAACAGCCATGTTTGTTCTTATGCAGGAAAAAAATTATGAACTGGCCCCAAAAGGCAGTTTTTGTAAGTACACATACGTTTTAAGAGAAATCATCCTGCACAAAATTTCTTGGAAACATCACTTACTCAATTCACCTCAAAATATTATATAAATACTGCGTTATATTTCTTCTTAAAACATATCTTTACCTTTTTTTAAATAATTTTTATTAATATTTGAATATTTAGGTTAGTACAGTTTTCACATTTCAAAGTTTCAACTCTGCTAAGTTTTTTCTTCTAGACTTTATACATTAAAATTGTAAGTGAGACGAAACTAAGATTTGCCAAGTTAATACAGAAATAATATAACAAAGTAGATCATCCCTACATCTCCCCCCTTTAAGAAGAGGAAGGGAGAAAAGGGAGAAAAAGAGAAGAAAAAGAATAAAGAAAGCGAGAAGAGAGGAAGAAGAAACAAGAAACCACTTTGGCTTCTAGAGGAGAGAAAGAGAGAAAAAAGAAAGAACTCAGTATATATTTTATACAAAATTATAGAGTAAGTTTAAGAAGGAAATTTAGAGGGACCTCCCCTTAGCCTTCTTTCTTTAAATTAATCTGTATTTCTTGGAGTTTACATAATTACAATCCAATTTTTGTATTTTCTTTTCTTCATTCCTTATAGTCATTTTTTTCTTTAGATTAACACTGATCTAAAAACATATCTTTACCTTGACTTTCTATCTGTAAAGACTCTATAGTACTGCAACTATAAATTATAATTTTGAATACGCCTATTACAAACATCTTCAGCCAAATTTATATAATTACAACTTAACTTGTAGTAACGCACACACATGCACACACACTCACACACTTTCATTAAATCAGTGACAGCTAAGATTCATGTACTGTTTCTGCTTGCTCATTGAACATCAGTCATCAGTGGAAGATCTAGAATGAGTGATTGAACAAAAATGTGTTTTCACATTTCACCATTTCTTTTGCAGAACTCAATCTAGTGGCAATAGTGATCCCCTAGATAAGTAATAGAGAGCCCAGTAGTGATCAATTTTGCATGTCAGTAGCATTGCATCTATATAGTATAATACATACTGGGTGTGGTAAATTTATCTAATTTATATCAAGAGTTCAAGGTTCTGAATGATTACATGTTATTTTATTTTATCCTTTTAACCACCCTGCAAAGTAAACTGGGAAATTGTGACAGGCCAAAGGTCAATCAGTAAAGATAGGTATCAATACATGGAAGCCTGCAAGAAACTTGTGGGAAGGGACATTACTCCACCTTTGCTTCATTCTCTTTCCCTGTTTCCCTGTCAATGTTTTCCCCACCCTTTTTCAATTGTTCCTCAGCTGCCTTCTCCTGCACCTGTCTATGTCATTCTTCCCTCTTCCTCAGACAATCCCCTCATTTTATCTCTCTTTCTCTCCTCTTCCCTCAGACAATCTGTCCTGAAAGGCAAGCAAGTGAAAGCTCTTCCCCAGCTCTGCTTTCACCAGTTCACTGTAAGCCACCACTGTAAGCATGTGAGTGAGCAAGGGCTCCCCACTTCTAATCCTAACCCTCCCCCCACATCTTCAGCTATATTCATTATTCAGCCACATCATGTACACTTTGCCTTTTTCCACAATGGGGATCCAAAACAGGGGAGGGGAGGGAGAGGGGTGGCATGCAAGGGAGGGGAGGGAGGAGGAGGGGGCTGGCATCTGGACACAGCCCACCCTCCTTAGCAGAGAAAGGGGAGGGAGGGGGCCGGCATCTGGACATGGCCCTCCCACCCTAGCAGAGGGAGGAGAGTGGTGGCAAGCAAGGGAAGGGGAGGGAGTGAGGGGTGACATGCAGGGGATTGGAGGGAAAGGGAGGGGGCCTGGCATCTGGACATGGTCCACCCACCCTAGCAGAGGGAGGGGGGGAGGGAGGGGTGGCATACAAGGAAAGGGGATGGAGTGAGGGGTGGCTTGCAAGGGAGAGGAGGGGAGGGAAGGGGAGGGGACCCAGCATATGGACATGGCCCACTCACTTTAGTGGAGGGAGGGGAAGGGGTGGCATGCCAGGGAGGAGGAGGGGGAGGGGCCAGCATCTGGACACAGACCACCCACCCTAGCGGAGGGAGGGGAGAGGAGGGAGATGATGGGTGGCTTGCCAGGGAAGGGGAGGGAGTGAGGAGTGGCATGCAGGTGAGGGGAGGGGAGCTGGCATCTGGATATGGCCCATCCACCCTAGCAGAGGGAGGGGGAGGGGAGGGGTGGCATGCAAAGGAAGGGGGAGTGAGTGAGGGGTGGCATGCAAGGGAGGGGAGGGGGCCTGGCATCTGGACATGGCCCACCCACCCTAGTGGAGGGAGGGGAGGGGGAGGGGTGTCATGCAAGGGAGGGGAGGGAGGGGGCTTAGCATCTGGACATGGCCCACCCTCCCTAGCGAAGGGAGGGGAGGGAGGGGTGGGGTGGTATGCAAGGGAAGGGGAGGAAGGGTGGCATGCAAGGGAGGGGAGGAAAGGGGAGGAGGTTTGCCCAAAGCCAATCTGAGACCAGCATAGATCCCGGTGGCAGCTGCCACCATTGCAGAGCTGCCATCTCCCAACTCTGCAGAACAATGCATTGAGATCAGTGCTCCCTTTCTGCAGATATATACATGACAGTAGGACTGAACATTCAGGTACACCCAAGCCAAAAATATACCCACCAAATACTTTTTCTGTATTTTTCAGATATCTTTAGTATTTTCAATATGTCTGGGAATTTTTGGGAAACCAAAAACAGGGTTTCAAAAATATATGTTTCAAAAGTAGACATATTCAGTTCAGTTTCACTTTATTACAATCCAAGATCAGCAGGAAAGATGAAGACATAATAGACAACAATCTTATAAGACATATATTTGATAAAATATTAGTTAATACAAAATATTTATAAAAATAGAATAATACATTTATTAAAATGAATCATTAATTTTCTTTATTTCACATGCTGTAGTTCAAACTTTTGCAACTTTATAGGTTGTTTCAATAGAGCTATTGGCAAGAAAAGAAACATAAAAGTGATTTGTTCTACCTGGAAATTTAGATAGAATTGGAGCAATACATGTGGTACAAATAGTCTGATAAAATCAGCTATATGAAGCACATGCTTGATGGTTTCTATCATTACTGACTGGCGTGGACATAAATGCTGTACATAGGGAATGTGAGTATACCTCCCTTCAAGGAAAGCAAGTGGGAAGGTGCTGAATCTAACTAAGGTAAATGTTCTACAGTATTTTGGAGATTCTACTGCATATAAATATTTTGCTGGGGCAAAGTTTTTGTTACTTTTCTCTACTACCAAATTGGTTTCGGACTGTGCTCTATCATTTTGAAAAGGGACCTAAAATATTCAGGATTTACTGGGAAGATCAGGAACCAGCATTTGGAGACTCCTGGGGACTGTTTTTTCTTTCATTTCCCTCTTCATTTTTTTTATTTTGTGGGAGTTCTATGGGCTTGCAAGGCTGCTTCTGTCAGTTTCAATTTTCTTTGTTAATTTAAGGTGGTTTTTTTTCCTTTGCAAGATTTGCTTTGTGTTCTCGTAATGGTTTTTACAGTATTCTTCACTGCTCAGTGCTTGGATTTGATCTTCTGTAGATTCACATTACTTCTGTTCAGCTTGCGCTGCCATAGTGGCGCTGGGTTCTGATGGGCATTCTGTATATTGCCATTGCTTCCTCTGGCCTTGCAAAAGTTCCCTCAATTTAAATATCTACTCCAGAGATTCTCTGTTTAGAACTGAGTCCTGTTAACCTTGCAGCGCCAGAGTGCTGCTAGGCATTCTGTACGTTGCCATTCATTCTGCTTGGCTTGCAAAAGTACCCATTTCAGTTTCTGCTGCAGAGATTCTCTCGTTTGACATTACTTTTGTTGAGCTTGCTCTACTGATTCAGCTGGGCATTCTGTGCAAGGCCATTTGCTCTGCTGGGCTTCCAAAAGTTCCCCTTACCTGGAGTTTTCACTTTAAAAATTCTCTGATTTGATTTTGGTTCTATTTAGCTTGACACATTGGCTTGTGGTCTAACTGGGATTGCTGGGTTCTGCCATGCTGGGTTCTATTGGGATTGTTATGTTGCTTCTTTCATGTGAGGCATGATTTGACCAGTGATTGCTGCTTGCAAACACAGCCTTTGCCTGGAAGCAGCTTGGAGGGTTTTTTCATTTCCATAGTTAATAATGAAGGGGGCTGGTCCTCTTGTCCAATAACCTGAAATTTTGGGTTTATTTAAAGGACAGCCACCAGTATGTCTGCTGCAATTTGGGTGCCTGTACCTTCAAAAACAGCCCACTTCAGCCCCCCCCCCCAAGCCATCTTGAAAGTTTCCCCATAGGGAATAATATACTCAAAAATGTGAATTCCTAAAAACACACACCCATATTGGTATTAGAATTTGGGAGTATTGGAAATACCAATATTTTCTGGGTCCAATATGACTGAATTTGAGAAGAGCCAATGTTTTTGCACATCTCTAGATGACAGTATATTAAGAGTGCTCTTGTGGTGCCATTGGACTTCTTGTGGATTGCTGCCAAAACGATTTTCTGCTAACACAAATATTCGTCTATATGAACATCCCAGTACCCTACTTGTGGTTTCCTATTCTAAATGTCCTTCACTAGACACAGAGGAATTAGTCCTTCAGGTACATTCTGCTGATCTAATCAAAAGGGATGCCAACTATCATGCAAAATAGGATCAGTTGTCCTTAATGGCATTTTTACATGTTGAATAGCACTTCATTTCATTTAGTGCATTCCCTCACAAATAAGGCTGCCAACCTTCAGGGGAGATCTGTAGAGCTCACAGAGTTACAACTGATCTCCAGATGCCACAGATCGGTTTCCCTACAGAAAATAGCAGCTTTGAAAGAAGGCTCTGATGGTGTTATATCCGCCCTTCACAGGCTCAACCCCCCAAAATTTCCAGGCAATCTTATACCTTTGTTGTAGTTTGCTACTTCTTGTCAGTCTTCCTTTTCACATGCAGGCCTTACAAAGCATTTTAAAATGGCTGTGATGGACCTAAGCAGCAGGCAGAGGCAGAAAAGTCAAAATGTACAATGTTAATTCCCCACAGAGCCTGAGTGTGAGAGGAACAGGCGAGGTCTGGGTGGAGTTGGAGACAAGTCGGAGCTTCTGATAGGTTAGAAAGAAGGAGTTCAATTCTGAGTTCCAGAGGAACAGACTTGCCTAGTGTCTGTAAAAGACCTGTGGTGTTGGTGAGAAGAGAGTCTTGGGGAAAGAAAGGGCTTTATTCTAGCCAAGGAAGGGAATTCACTGCTAAGGAAAGAAGGATTCCTTGCCCAGGTTTTAAGAGCAGAGCTAAGTCACCATTTGTGCAGAATGAGTACAACTGAGGCAGTGACAGGATTCAAATAATTTAACAACCAGTTCCGGTGGTGGGATTCAAATAATTCAACAACTGGTTGTTTATGAGCACCATTTTAAGAACCAGTTCTGCCGAAGTGGTGTGAACCTGCTGAATCCCACCACTGAACTGAGGGAAAGCATTTGTGTTAGAGAGACACTATTCTGTAGTCATAAGGGCAATTTACACTGCGTGTGGGAGAAGAATTCCCATCCTTGGTTCTTTAGAAGGATTTACTTCAAGCACTGTGAAGTGGTCCTAATGTTTAGGAAGTCTGAAGGGAAAGTGAGCTGAGGAGAATACTCTTTTCCATATAAGTTATAGGCACCACAGATACCTCATGAAACTTTGAGTGCTAGCTGGGGTTAAATCCGTGAAACATCTCAAAAGTCTATCATATTTTAAAGTATTATAAATTATGTGACCAACTAAAATCTTTAAAATCTTAGCATCTAAAATCTTAACAATCATCCAAACACCATCTGTGATGGACTTTAGAAACATCTTAATATCTGTAAATAAAACTGTTTTTCTTATTAACAATTTTTCTTCCTATCCTACTCCTCTTAAATTTTAAATAAAATCCCACTATTTATTTGTTAAATTTATAAAGCTTATTTTGTGCAAGAGAGAGTGAAAGCGGAGCTCACCCAGTTCTTTAAGCTGGTTCAGATATACATTTATTTTAAACAGCTTCAAGATGGTACAACTGAAGAGAACCTCCAGGTTATCCATGCCCACATCCACACACAGAAAAGCTGACCAGCAGCAAAGATCAGAAGAAAAGATCTTAGGAGAATTAGGGAACATTCTTTGCTTTTGGGCATAAGGGAGGTGGGAGTTTCACCCTTCTTGATTCCCTGCTTTCATGACAGCCATGTCAGAAAATTAAATGTTGACGCTTGTTTTTCTTAATGTTGTCTGAGACAAAAAGAGAATGCTGATGTACAAATGATGGAAGGAAGGATATCTTCCCTACCCTTGAGTAATAGATGAGGTGGGCAAAAGGAAATGGCACTATTGTCTTTCACAGTCCAGCATAGGAATACTAAAGCACACAGCACTAATATAACCAAGAGTCAGATGTATTGTTGGCACAGAGCACGTTTCCAAAGAGGAACTAAAGCAGCATGAATTTCTTCCTAGTTTACAATCATTGGGATCTCAGGGGAGGAACGTTCTAATCAAGTAATAAAACATTTTATACTTCTGTTGAAGGAAGGAACGACACTTCAAATGAGTGAACTGAAAAGTAACTCAACCTTATAATGCAAAACATCCATGAAACTGATTTGAATTGTAATGATGCATATTTTAAGAAAAAATGCTGCAATTGCTTATCTGTAATTTGAGCGAAAGCTGCTTCTCTCCCTTAACATCACAATGAATTGGGCTCCCTGAACTGAGTAGAAAGCTGCAATGTTTTAAATAAATATTTAAGAATATTTTAAACCTATGGGCTGATAATTATTAAGGGTAACTTCCCTATGACTCTGACCTGGATAGCCCAGGCTAGCCCATTCTTGACAGATCTTGGAAGCTAAGCAGGGTCAACCCTGAATAGTACTTGGATGGGAGACCAACAGGAAAGTCCAGGTCATTATGCACAGATGGGCAACAGCAGATTCTGTCTTGAACACCCTATGGGTTGCCATTGGTTGGCTGCAACTTGATGGCACTTTCTACCTCCAATTTCCATATGGTCACAACAAGAACATGCAAGAAGTCATGATGAAATAGTGCTCTCGAACAATAACCACTTTCAGAGTTGCTGAAATACAAACTGTAGGTTGCCAGAAGAAAAGAAATACTATAGATATCCTTATGTCATCCAACCCTAACACAAACATCATATAAAAAGAAACATGACTTGCCTGATCCAAACCCCCAGAAGTTTGTTAAGTACTCCTCTCACTGGCCCTGATCACTAGTGAAATGGATGCTGTGATGAAATTACATCTCACACAAGTACATGTGAAATAATTTTTACTTTGTTTTCTGAATGTTGAGTTCCAACTCTGTGAATGCTCAGATCAGTTTGGACTAGACAAGAAAATAAAGATCCAATATCCCCCCTTTCTCAATTCATTACTGTTTCTAAGTTGAAGACAGAGACCATAAAATCAGCAGTAGGGAAATTGGTTGTGGTGGGTTTTCCGGGCTGTGTGGTCATGGTCTGGTGGGCCCACCAGACCACGGCCACACAGCCCAGAAAACCCACCACAACCAGTTGAATTTGGCTGTGAAAGCCTTCGACAATACAGTAGGGCAATTAATACAACCCAAGCAGAGAACAGGGTCGGGTCATGCTGCAACCCGCAGCTGAAGAGGGACGTGTTTCCCTTTTCCCAGCTCTTTAAACATAGTTTTACAAGGGGGTTTAAGGGGAAAAGAAGCTCTCCCATTGGAGTGCGCCTGAGTTGTTTTGGGAGGCATTGCTTTTGGAGATACGGTGACGGCTTTTCGTTCCGAAGTCGCTTTCCAGTGTCGCTATTTTATTTCCCTCCTTGCACCTTCTTGAGGGTTTCCCTGGCATGTTGGGAAAACACTCAATTGGAGAATTCCAAAAAAAAAAGAGAAAAAAATACTGGACTACCAAGGGGGGTTGAGTTCTAATTATGTCTGCAGTTGTTGTTTGCTCCATAGCAGCAGACCAAACCAACTTTGGAATCTTGCAGAGGCAAAACGCGGCTTACAGGAATGTAGTGGTGTCCCCGCCTTCTACCCCGTAAATATGCGCGTTGTATGCGTCACCATTTTCCTCCACTGCCTAAACCTGTAGGATTTTACACTAGAGCAAGCTAATGTTGTGCACAAACGTGCGACGCCTTAAAAGCATATCTCCAAGCACCTTTCCCCCCCACCCCCCCAAAAATCACTTTAGTGCATGGTATTGAATCCTCCTGTGTTTACTAGTGTGGGGTACATTGTCTTTTTATATGCCTCTATAGGAGTGATGTAGATATGCTTATTGAATGTTTAGGTCTTTAAGAAGACTACTTGTTCTGTCACCAGAATTCCCACTTGACTGTTCCAAGTGTGCACGATGCCAGAAAAGTAAAACCCCATTGCATACACTTATCATCTGGGTGTCTTGGCTGTACTTATAAGTATATACATCAGTATATATAAGAAGATATCTAAGCAGTAGCTTAGATGGGTTGTGGTTGGCTGCAGGGTGAGTTTAAATTGGCTTTACAGACTGAGCTGGAGGCCATGGGGAAAGATGCTACTGCTTGTTGTTTTTTTTGCCTTTCATTCTCTAGGAGTGAAGCAGGTGTTGGGGACTGGCACTCAGAGATGAGAGGTGCTGACTAGGTCCCATTCGTCCCCTTGCAAGATATTTCCACAGTCCATGTCTGTGTCCTGCATTGATACACAGCACCGAGGTTAGACCATCATATCTCTGAGATACTTTAGAATGGCAGTTTAGTTGCCATACCAAACTTCTCCAGTGGAGTTTTAGGATTGCTAGTCTCTCAAAATAGCTATTAATCACCCTAGGATCTTTGCATGCTCGCTGCTTCTGTGGGAACTGTGTGTTATGTGTCTAAATGTGCCAACAAACTGCACAGAAATTGCTGTCTTAAGATCTGCATGACTACAAGAGCAATTCTGACACAAGGTTGTTCTACACCAGTCCTGATTTGACAGTTACAAATTACCTTGTAAACTTTCCATCTACTTTTTTCTACGTTTGAATGGCAGCCAAAGATATGCACAAAGCTTTAGCTTGGAACTTGTTTTTCTTTGGCACAAAATTGAAATTGTTAGTATGCCCACCCATATTACACATTTTCCTTTGAATTCTATTTTTTTATTTTAATAAATATTTAATGTCATATTTCACTGTCCTGGATTATTTTCACTGCTGATATTCAAAGAATGGCCCCACAATAAAATGCTATTTTAATTGTTCTTGAACTGGATGACTTTTGTGGAAGCAGTATGACCAAATTCAGATAAAGAAACAAAACTGCTTTTTACTGCTGTGGTAAACCCAATCAAAATGTTGACATGGTCCAAAAAGACATTATCTGCTGCCATATAATCATGTGTTACAACCTTAGCTATCTTTCTTTGATTAGTACATCACCATGTACTCCAGAGTATTCCTGCTGCTGCTAGGTCATCGTGTTGTACATATGATTTTCCTTCTTCTTGCAAATGCAGTGTACTAGTTAGTTAAGATCTGTCTTCTGCACAGAGCAGCTTTCTGTGATAAATGCTTTGTGGACAGCAGTAGGATTGCTAAAGTCAACATTATCTGGGCTGTTGGTGGCATCCTGGAATTGAGAAATTCATCAGTTTCTTTTGCGGCACATTCTGCCATCCCCTTCTACAAATTCTGCCTCCTTGAGATGCATTCTTTTCAGATGCACATCCTGAGGTGGGCAAATGAATGTTGATGGTTGTACAATAGTTGTGTCAGCCCAAGTTACATAAGCCAGGAAAGTTCGAAATATGAATGAGCTTACAAGCATCTTTATTGTTTTAACAGAAAAAAAGTTTATGAGGCCTCAATTCAGCAGGGCTTAAACATTTCATCTGTGCCATTTTTGAACCTATAGTCAACAAAGCCTCCTTTTGCCCTATTAGTGCAAACTGTGATTCTTCCATGTGATCCCAAATAGGGTGAACAGCAACTCTGTGGGGCTGTTTCAGATCAAGAAAATAGTGTAAAGAAAAAAGCATAAACTCCTTTCCCTGAACCTCCTGCATTTTCAAAGAAAAAAAGCTTGGAAACCTATTCACAGAACACCCATCTTCTCATGTAGGTTGGCCCCCACTTGCTATAATCTCTTGTAAGAGACAGGGGAAGACTGTGCCCCAAGTGGTAGGAAACAGTTTCATCCACACCCCAATATTCTCTCTAGAAAGAAAGAGCAATTTTCAGATTACATTTTGTGTATGTATTTCCCACACCTACATGACAATATCTGGTTTCAAGAGATCAGCAACATAAATCTTCTTTGTGGGAAGACATGTAGTTGAGAAACTCTGGCAGAGGTACTAAAAAATTTATAGCTTCCAGAGGAGTAGTGCTAGGGGAATTTTCTTTAATACCTCTCTAGGCACAAAACAGACTATCTACTAGGCTTTGGATCCTCTAATGACAGCCATAGGGATTCTACCTGCATCTAGCCTACCCTTTCCCAGGAGTTAGACGAAATTGTGTAAGGTCTGCTCATCACCAGAGACAGGTCTAGCAATCAAGCGCTCTCTTCTCTCCCAGAGACAGAGCTAAACCATTCTGCCACACTACCAGGCAGAGGTACTCTTCACTCTGCTCTTTTTCCTGAGCCAGACATTAACTAATTTCTCCTATGATTCCTTCCAACATTCTATCCCCTTTCTCAAGAGGAATTGGACAGTGGTGGGATTCAGCAGGTTTGCATCACTTCGGCAGAACCGGTTGTTAAAATGCTGCTTGTAAACAACCGGTTGTTAAATTATTTGAATCCCACCACTGGATTGGATGCTGGAGCAACCCTTCTATAGGCTCAGCTGAGTGATTGTATTTCCTTTAGGGGAAGGTCAGCCGCTTGTGTGTGACAATGTCAAAAATTCTGCATTATACACATTCACATTTTAATATCTTTGGGCTCATGGAGATCCCATAACCAACATTGTCTGGAGCAGAAGCCACAATTTCAGTAAGCTGTTCTGCATCTATGCAATGACAAAGGACAACCCACCGGGTATCTTAAATTCAGTCCCCAGCATCTTGAGGTAGAAGGCAATAGGTGATGTGAAAGATGTCTACTTGACATTCTGGAGAGCTTCTGCCAGTAATATGTGTCAGTCCTGACACTGATAGACCAAGAGTCTCCATCTGCATAGGGCATCTTCATGCGTTTATCTTTGTGTTTATCCCAGAAATGGACAAACATCCATTATATCAACATAATTATATAAGATTTTTTTAAAGCTTGTTTCCAATTCCAAACTATCCATTAACTATATTTGGGGGGGGGGGGGTGTTAGAAAAATGTTCCAGAGAAAAAAAGGACTTATGGCATCACACGTTAAGATGACAAAGCCCACCTAGATACTTAATTGAAGTCTGTTGATAAGGAATTAAAGCATAAACCATTTATTTGCATGTATCAGTTTTATTATCTATTTTAATTGTAATGCTATGTTGTATATACTGTGAACCACCCCATGTCTGTTTAGAAGAGGACGCAGGTTATAGATTGAATAAATGAATAAATAAAATAAACATGTCATTTCCAGGGAATGCCCAGAAGTGATGTCCCTCTACTGCAGGACTACAGGAAACTTTATGGTAAAACTATATGGAAAACCCACTGAGTTTCTGGTAATAACTAGAATGGAGTGATGTAACTTCTGGGTCTTTTGCAGAAATGACATAACACCATTTAAAATACCATATTTAAAGTAATTCATTTCCACTGTCTGTTGGAGTGGAAGTGGGCCATGGGAGCTGGGGTCAGGAGATTACCCCTTCAGTGGGAACCTGGCATTCCTAGTGAAAACTTGGAACTTCATCTGACTGAACTGCTAATTTTTTGAAATATTTGCTAGTCTCCAAACAGGAGAGGACTTACAGATAAGATTTTTTTTTCTTTTGGAAAAGGAAGGGTTTTCAAAATTGTATTTTGAATTATAATTGATAGACTACATGTTTAAACAGCCAATTTGGTGAAACAGTGAGAGTTTAGGATCTGGGAAACCCAGGTTTGAACCCCACTCTCCCATAGTCACATAAACGCTCATCCTTAACCCACTTCACTGGATTGTTTTGTAGATAAAATAGAGGAAAGAAGAATAATGTAAGCTTCTTTGGAATCCCAATAAAAAGAAAGGCAAGATATGAATGAAGTAAATAAAAATAGTCAATCTGGCCAAAAGCAGGAGACAGAAAAACTGGAATGTGGTTTGAGAAAATTGCTTATTTGTTTGGTGACCCAGCAAAAGAGAAAATATCAAGTGCAGCAGCAACAAGAGGAGCCTTTGTAGAACTGACAGAGGATGAAGATACTCTGTATGTCTTTTAGTGAATATCCTAGACTTTCTCTGTCTTGGCTTTACTGGGAACCACACAGCAAAGTGTACTTTGTACCTGAACAGTATCAAAGATTTTGTTGCCAAATTACCAAAGATTCTGTGGCCGAATTAAGCTAGCAGCACCAAAATTTCAGAGTTTCTTTAGGAGACCCTCCTGATAATGTCACCAAGGTTTGGTGAAGTTTGGTTCATGGGGGCCAAGGTTATGGACCCTCAAATGTGTAGCAGCCATCTCCTATTAGATCCCATTGGAAACAGTGGGGGATGTGGGCACCCCTTTGGGACCAAATTTCACAAAACCTGTGTGGTATCAGTAGGAGACCCTCCTGATGATACCACCCAGGTTTGGTGAAGTTTGGTTCATGGGGGCCAAAGTTATGGACCCTCAAATGTGTAGCCCCCAGCTCCCATTGGGGTGTTTTTTCCCCAAAAAGATATATATACAAGCAGATCCAGGAAAATCTCGTGATAAGTGGGAGGGGAAGTGACAGAGCCAGGATTGATCTGTGTTCTGTGGTTCGGCAGTGAGGAGGATCTGTGAGGAAACTCTAGGATATTTTCAAGGTGATCTATCCCACGATGACAATGCCAGTGGGAAATGGCCTTCTGGTGGCACAGTGTTCTGGAGAGCATTTGTTCCTCAACTATACTGGTGGCTGGAAAGTTGTTATAGTTCAAGGTTATAACAAATTATTACCTTTGAGCATAAACTATCTTAGATAGTTTCCTTGAAGCCATTTCATAATTGCCTGACAACCCACAAGGGTGCTATCATTTCTTAACTCAAACCATTCTCAATTCTTCATTTGGAAAAAAAATGGAGAGAGATTTGTCAGGGTTATGCTCAGCTACATGTGGTTTGTTGACTTGTATTTAAAGACATCTGAGGGTGGAATGAAACAAGTGTTATCTGCTCTAGCTTGTAGGTGAAGGTGAACAGGGAGGGGGAGGGGAGATGGAGGTTGCCACCTCCTAGAATCTGTTCACACCTTGCCATACTTCATAACAGAGCTGGCAAGGTTGGTCAAACCTTCATGTCTACCTGCAATTGACCAATTTATTCCCATGATGTAATGTCCCCTATTCAAAACCTATAATGTGCCTGTGTAATTTAGAGGTATAATTCAAAAAAGAAGGCATCATTACCTGAAAGAATAGAAAAATGTAGCCCCCCTCCTCAAATAGAGCTGCAATACCACATGATCATTACTGTGGCAGTCCCTTGTCAATTTTCTCCTGCAAAAACATCTTCCCATGTCAATTTCAGTGCCCCCTAATTGCAGTGACGTAGTTAATGAGATTTGATGTAGAGAAAAAAATTAAAAATTCCTTTGGAAAATAAAGGTTGAGGGGGAGGAGAAAATGACTAAAAGTGTGGTTGGGTGACTACATGAAGACATAGCTAATGACCAGGTGTTTGGTGGAGTGGAGAAATAAAAACCATTTCGACATGATTGTATGATCAAAGGAAGTTGGCTTAAAAAAAGATTTTAAAAATGTGGTAAAAGTGCTTGGAAAAACAACAGAGAAAAAATGAAGGTAAAACATTTCCAGAACCAAAAGGAAGAAAAAAAAACAAATAGAATTAAAAGAAAAAACACACATAGCATTTGGCGGCAAGGTACACTGTAAATAACTAATGTAAAAAGGCTTTAGAACTGCTGAGTTGAGAGATGTCTTGGTGAAGGGTGTGATTGCTGGGAGCAATCTGGGAGTTTATTTTTGTATGTATTTTGGAACATTGGAATCAATGTACCATTTCCAATTAAAATAACTTGCTAAAATCCATTACTCAAAAAGGTGATTCTACTAATATAAAGGCATTATAATTGTTTGTAGATATTCTCAGTAAATTTATTTTAACTGGAGACAATGACATTAATTAAGCATAGTTTTTCTTAGGGTTCATTTGTAACTGAGATATACATTATAAAGTACGATTAGATGACAACTGAATGGTGATTTTTTGCATAACCTTGCAGCTAAAGAAACTTTATGAGATGCAATAAAGCCCCCAAATTATATGTATTTTAATTAGATAGTAATGATAACAATACAAGGCTTTGTTCATTTATTAACTAGTTAGAAGGTTCTACTGAGCTGTGAATTTCTGAGAGCAGAAAGGCATCAAAGTGTGTTTATAATTCTGTACTGGTTTAAGTATGGAAGCAATGCAGAGCTTAAGAATATAGAAAAAATGGGTTATTCCAGAGATTATTGCATTCTAAAGAGTGTGTGTGTGTGTTTGAAATATGATTAGTTAATGGATAACTAGTATTTTTTTTTACAAAACTTTGTATACAACACCCAACAGTTCAAAGAATGCATCATGTGCTAGCAAAAAAGCAGACAAAAATGTGGTGGTCTAGGAAGTTAAGTATAGATCAAGGCAAGGATGTAGGTATAGATTTTTCATAGGGGGTTGTGGGGGTCATGCCCCTATCCTCCACTAGGGGCGTGACCATGCCTCCCCAAACCCTGCCCCACCCTTGGTACTTATAAAAGCAGTTCTCTGAGGCCAGGGACAGCAGACTCCCCTGCCCAACCCTCCCCCGCCCTCCACCAGCTGGGCTCCTAGCCAGCAGCCAGCAGCCCCTTCTGCCCTCCCCTCTGGGCAGAGGTGTAGCCAGGAAAAATGGAGCCTGGCGCAAAATCTGAGTTTTGTGCACCCCCCCCCCCATGGGTGCCTGCTGTGATGCTGGAATCCACCTCCAAACAGCATCACTTTCAATGGTGTTTAAACTAAAGAGCCCAAATTCTCCTTTTAAATTCACCTTAAAGGGAGAATCTGGGGTCCCTAGTTAAAACAGAATTGAAAGTGGTGCTGTTTTGGGGTGGATTATCCCCCACCCTTAAACAGCATCACTTTCAATGTTTAAACTGGGGACCTCAGATTCTCAGATTTAAATCCATGCGGAAGTGGGTGGTTTTAAAAGCAGATTCTGGAGAAACTTGGAGGGTGCCTGCTGTCAGGGATGCAATTGTTAAGATATCAGCACCAAACTTTCAGAGTATCTTTAGGAGACTCTTCTAACGATACCAATGAGGTTTGGTGAAGTTTGGTTCAGGGGGTCTAATGTTATGGACCCTCAAAAGTGTAGCGCCCATCTTCTGTTAATTCCCATTGGAAACAATGGGGGATGGGGGCATCCCCTTTTGGGAGTCCATAACTTTGGACTCCCTGGACCAAACTTAACAGAGCCTGGGTGGTATTAGTAAGAGACTCTCCTGATGGTACCAACCAGGTTTGGTGAAGTTTGGTTCAGGGGGTCCAAAGGTATGGACTCTCCAAGATGTAGCCCCCATCTTCTATTAGCTCCCATTGGAAACAATGGGGGATGGGGAACCCCCTTTGGGAGTCCATAACTTTGGTCCTGCTAAACCAAACCTCACCAAACTTGGATAGTATCATCAGGAGAGTCTCCCTGAATTTTTGGTGCTGCTAGCCTAAAAGTTGCACCCCCTGCAGGCCACGAACCAAAAAACACTTTAAAATATTTTTTAAAACCACAAACGGGGGGCGGAGCTTCAGACAAGTAATGGGGGGTTGAACCCGAGAACCCCCCCCTTATCTACCTCCTTGGATCAAGGGATGGGTCCAATAATCCATTTATAAAAGGCACTGATGATTCTGGATCTATCCTTTGTTCCTTCTCCCCCAAAGTCCATTCCAATCCTGGAAAAAGTTAATGGTGGGATTATGAGATGTGTGTGGACTAACAGCCAGGTGAAGAAGGGGAGAAAATCACCCTTTCTGCTTCTTCCATAAGTGGAGTTACACAGATGAAACATTAAAAAGTAGTGATATCACCCTCTTTTCTCTTGCTAAGCTGCCTTCTTGCTTCTAATTTCCCAAATTAATGATTAGAAAGCAAATCGCCAATTTGGCTAAAAATATGGTATGGGATATTTGCTTTTTTCTCTTTCTCTAAGATAGAACAAAACTTAGCATTATGCCTGGGATTGAGCATTGGGAAGCAATTTTCTTATTAACAGGATTAAAATATGTATGCATGTGTGTGTATGTCAGTTGCGCAGAATATTTTAAATTGACAAGAAATAGCTGTTATGAAATAAAATGATCACCTCTAAGTAAGAGGATACATCTTGCTTGACTAGAGCTGTGGTGGATGGGAGTGAATGAATTAATCTTCTTTATATATTTGCAGGTGTATCAAAAATTTAGACTTAATATACTATGATTAAAAGCTGAGGAACTGAAAAAATGTAGTGAGGTGTACTTTGGAGGAATTCCAACTATTCCTTGAAAGTTATTCTAGGACTGACTGATAAAGAATCATTTTTTTTTAGTTGTGTAATCCACCATTTAAGTGAAAATGCATTTTTGAAGTGTTTAGAAAGAGGACAGAGGAAATTATAAGTGAACTAAATATTTGAAATTATCTGATAGATGGGGTTCTATTTTTCCCCATCAAATTTAGCGCAAAGAAGATAGAACTTAGCGTGGTGATTTGGCCTGCACAATACTGTATCATAAAAAAATCTCATGAGATTAATAGGGGGGAATTTAAGTTTTACAGTTAAAGTTTTAGTGGCTTAATCACACTAATTCCTTGACCAAAACTGGATGTCCTGATTTTTTTTAAACCCAGTGCTTATGTAGAAATACTTGTGTTTTTAACCATAGGCAATGCTAAAAGCTACTTTTGAACAGGAGTGTGAATCTCATAGAATTGTTGTTATGTGAATCAGCATCCTGTGGCGAAATTCTCTCCACTCTGGTATGACTTGATATTATGTCAGAAGTATTCATATCAAAAGCAGATGAGAGTGGATACAGGTGTGCACCAGATGGGATGGTCTTGCATTATATGGTATGAGCTTATACTTTTCACATTTGGGGGAAGTGGATATCTCACTGTGATGATGCCCATGAAGTCTGCAATATGCAGCCCTACCCTGAATGGATCAACACAGTGGTGCTTGCGATGCTTTCTCAAAGACTGAGAAGAAGGAGTCAGGCTGCATGTAATACTGGTATCTCATCTCCTTGTGTTGATGTTGCTTCCATGTCCATTTTTCTCTGCATGTTTGCATGGGGTAAGAACTTGTTCAAGGAGTGTATGAATTGAAACTATCATACACTCATTCCTAAGGAAAATGGAAAGAAAAATACCTTTTTGTTCTGTTCTTTTATGCTCTGTAATTTCATATAGCCTTTAAATATCACAATGGTAAGCACTAAAGAAAAGCCATATAAATAGAAGCATTATCTGCTGCTTAAGTACCATTTCTGTACTGAGCCTAACAGGGTTGCATGCTGCTGTGCGCTGTCTGATTTGTGACTTGAAAGCTGAAGGTCTGAAAGATTTTGTTACATTTTCTGAGTACTGGCTTTTCCTCTTTTCTTAGCCCTTTCTCCTGGAGATAAACCATTCATGCTTATTGTAGCTCACAGTGTGACTATTCCCGAGACCAAAAACCTACTAGGGAAAATATGATGTTCTGTAAGTATCTTAGGGTATCTATCATTGCAGTTTTAGAATTTACTATGATAGTTTTATCTACGCTCATACAGACACTCGTAAAAATGTAAAAAAATCGTATAATGAGTAGACACAGGAAAGGTATATGAAAAATCTTGGTCTGGTTAGTTTTGGGCTTTTAATTGAATTCTTCATTAACTGGGGTGCTGAGTGGTTTCCAGGCTGTTATGGCTGTGTTGAACACGGCCATACAGCCTGGAAACCACACAGCACCCCAGTGATTCCGGCCGTGAAAGACTTTGACAATACACCTTCATTAATTCTTTGATCCCTTTCTTTTGGGATTCTAGTGGTTTTTGAAAAACACCTTGGGCCATCATTATGTTGTGATTTGGGAGACAACTGGCCAGCTCTGCTTTTCTGATGAGCATTTTGGATGTAGAGGGTAACGCATTAGTGGAAGTAGTGTTGGAAAGGTACAGGAATAAATAGTGCATGCTCTATCTAGAACAAGGCAAATGGCCAGGATTGAAACTATACTGACAGCTAAACATGCAGTTTAAAAAGTGAAATTAGGATAATGATTCCAACTGGTTGTAGGGTTATCAGTTTAAAGTGAGGACTTGCATTCTACTGGGATTGCAATTGCTCTCCAGACTCCGGGGATCAGTCCCCCAGGAGAAAATGGCTGCTTTGGAGAGCAAACTCTGTGACTTCCTATCCTTGTATAGCTCCCGTGCTTCACCAAGGCATTACTCCCAAATCATCAGGAATTTCCCATGATTTGGCAACCCTAACTGGTTACTGCAAAACAACCAAAATTTAGGGAAAAGTTATATCAAAAGCCAATCTCAAACTAAACTATAAACAAGAGTCATTGTGGTATAGTGGTGAAGAGTGGACTCTAATCTGGAGGACTGGTTTCAATTCCCTACTGCTCCATATGAAGCCTGCTGGGCGACCTTTGGCCAGTCACAGCTCTCTCAAAACTCTCTCAGCCCATACAGAGGTGTGTAATGACAAACCACCTCCAAGGTTTCATGCCTTGAAAGCCCTATGGGGTTGCCATAAGTTGACTGTGACTTGATGGCAGACACACACAAATTCACAAATCTATAACCCCAACAAAACTTTGGTACAACCCACAAAAAGCCAGTGTAGGAAAGAGCAATACATGTCTCACACACTTCACTTAATGAGAGGAGACAATTATAGCCACAAAGGCTAGAACAGTTGGGCACAGGGAGAGAGGGGAAATACCATTATTGCATTCAGAGATCTAGGTGAATTAGGGAGTAGGTCAGCAAGGGCCAACTAGTTGTCATAGTGTTAAACAGACTTGTCAACACAAAGCCTTGGCAATTAACTGCAGTAAAATTTCTCCTCATATCTTTGTGGTAGATAAGAGAAAACTGAATTTATTCATTTCGTTAAAAATGGTAGTCATCATCGCATGATTCCATGATAATACTGGGAGTAAACAGTGAGTAAAAATAAAGAAGAAATGAAACATTGTGGCTCATTTTTCTCTTTTCTCCAGATGATTCTGTCATTCCTTCAATAGTCTTTTTTTCTGCATTCATCAGTAATTTATTCACTAAATACCAATAAAGCTGCATGAAGCTGCACACTGAGAAAACAGAAGTGTCTCTTTGATGCTAGCCCCATCTGGCAAATCAAATTTTTGATGTGTCAGCATGATAAGTTTTGAAGTTCAACAACAGCAGCAACAATAGAATTCATTTCAGTACCCCTCTTGATGGGGGATGGGGGGAAGAAAGAGGCTTATAAACCAAGCAGTGCTATCCCTGAGTGATGAGTGCCCTTACTAATAGTGCTATCTGCAGTAGACAAAAAGTTATCTCTCCCGCAAGTTTCTTACCAAAGGAAGGGACAACAAAGGGATCATATTTTACTAAGAAGACCAAAATAGTGTGAAGTGCCATCAAAATGAACATCCCTAGGGATGCTTAGAAATCTGACTTGCAATTCTTTTCTTTTCATGCATGTGACCTGATCATATTGGTGGTTAAGGCAGGGTGAAGGAGAACACTTCTACTACTCTGAAAACACAGAGAAGTTTCACAGAGCTGTCTTCAGAAAAGTGAAAAGTCTGTGCAGTCTTTCTAGCAGACATCAGTCTGATAAATGTCACTTGGGGCACAGTCTAGCCAAAGTGGAGCACTTTGAATTCCATTGATTCAGTTGGAAAGTTTAGTACATGTGTAATCCTTTCTCACTAAAACCTGGAATTTAATAGTATTTAGCTTTGGCTGGACTTGCCCATAATGTTTCTTTTTAGGGGTTACTATTGCCACAGCCTGGCTTTTTAGTAACATTTTCCCTGAATATACTCACCTCATCACATTCCTGTTGACACTGCACAGACCTATAGCCAGGGTCAGTGCCATGGGGGGGGGGGAAGTGGCACCTGGGGCAAAATAGTGCTCGAGTCCCCTCCGTGCTCTCCTCCTGCCTGCCCCTGCCCCCCACATACCTCATTTACCTTTAAAAGTTAAAAGAGCAGCCTGTTCCAGCTGCGGGGGCAGTCTGAGGGGAGGGGTGGGGGAAGTGATTCCCTGTCCCCCCCATGCCTGCAACTGGGGCATTTGTTCTCCCCCCACCCCATGGTAGCTCCACCTATGGCCAGGGTGGTACAAAAGGGTGCTGGGCTCATCAATCACTTGTCATGCCCCTCTAGTCAGCACTAGGTTTTGTGTGAAACCCATCATGAGTCTTTCAAGTGTAAATTTTCTATATAAAGAAAGTAAGGAACTGAGATAAAAAGGTGTAAATCCTCTCATAAATCTTCCAAATGTGAATTCTCTGTGCCATTGACTAGTACGGTTAGCAGGGCTAAAGTATACTAATTTTAAAAGCAGGGGCAGGGGTGACATAGGATGTCTGAATTTCTTTTGCACTTTTCCAATTTTGTAATCCTAGATCTGTTGCATTGCTTATGAAATCCTGCATGTTGTTCAATTATGTTGCTTTATACTATCTACACACCTTCAGTCTCAAGGGCAAAACCCCAGACCTGGTCAATGAAGGAATCAGTACTTTTGAAGCAGAATTCTTATTTATTGATGGCAAGCATAAAAAAGCTGTTGACTTATTCTGTCAGAACTGAGTACATTAGGACAGGCAAAGCCTTATATCCCCCAACATAGATACATCAGGGCCACAACACCCTCCCTTTTCTCCCCTGCCACGGAAAAGAACTGTCCTGCACTCACACAGTCACATGCACACATATTCCTCAGACAGTGAGAACTGGGATAAAAACACTCAGCTCCACCACACCCCTTCCGCAGTTGCCAGTTCAGATAAGGGCAAGCTGTTACAGGGAGAGTTGAAGGGTTAAACATTCCCAGGCGTGCTTAAGAACATAAGAACATAAGAACAAGCCAGCTGGATCAGACCAAAGTCCATCTAGTCCAGCATTCTGCTACTCGCAGTGGCCCACCAGGTGCCTTTGGAAGCTCACACGTAGGATGTGAACGCAATGGCCTTCTGCGGCTGTTGCTCCCGATCACCTGGTCTGTTAAGGCATTTGCAATCTCAGATCAAGGAGGATCAAGATTGGTAGCCATAAATCGACTTCTCCTCCATAAACCCATCCAAGCTCCTTTCCCCCCCCCATTATTAGTTCTAATTCTTCCCCCCAGCATTTTCAATGAATGCCCCCTCGTTCTAGTATTGTGAGAAAGAGAGAAAAATTTCTCGCTGTCAACATTTTCTACCCCATGCATAATTTTATAGACTTCAATCATATCCCCCCTCAGCCGCCTCCTCTCCAAACTAAAGAGTCCCAAACGCTGCAGCCTCTCCTCCACCCCCCCCCCCCCCCACCCCCCCCCCCCCCCACCGCCCCCCCCCCCCCACCACCCCCCCCCCCACCCCCCCCCCCCCCCGCCCCCCCCCCCCCCCCCCCCCCCCCCCCCCCCCCCCCCCCCCCCCCCACACCCCCAGCACCCCCACCACCCCCCCCCCCCCCCACCCCCCCCCCCCCCCACCCCCCCCCCCCCCCACCCCCCCCCCCCCCCACCCCCCCCCCCCCCCACCCCCCCCCCCCCCCACCCCCCCCCCCCCCCACCCCCCCCCCCCCCCACCCCCCCCCCCCCCCACCCCCCCCCCCCCCCACCCCCCCCCCCCCCCACCCCCCCCCCCCCCCACCCCCCCCCCCCCCCACCCCCCCCCCCCCCCACCCCCCCCCCCCCCCACCCCCCCCCCCCTCAGGTGCAGGAATGTTCCTCACCTCCTCTTGGGTGAAGACAGATGCAAAGAATTCATTCAGCTTCTCTGCAATCTCCCTGCCATCTTTTAGCACACCCTTTGTTCCTTTGTCATCTAACGGGCCTACTGCTTCCCTTGCTGGCTTCCTGCTTTTGATGTACTTGAAGAACTGTTTGTTGCTGGTCTTGATGTTCGCAGCCATGCGTTCCTCATAATCCTTTTTTGCCTCCCTTACAGCTTAAGCAATAAGCATTCAGTAGAAAACAGTATGGCAGGACTCAGGCAAAGATGTTACAGGGTCATGACAATAAATAACAAAGCCCAAATAAACAAATAATAAAGAAAATAAATCATGATGGTCGACCGTATTCACACACACACACCCCATACACACACATACACATTTTTCTTCAGGCTACAGGTCTGACACTGCACTGGTTTCAACTTTGCGTTTCTCAGTATTTTCTCTGATCACTTTTGCATGGAAGCCTCCGAGAAGAATGTATGCAGATTGCCTTTTGCCAAAATAGTGCAATTTGGTGCATTTCCTAAAGTCCTACCTCCTAAGCATCACTTTTCCTGATCACACCCTCTTTTTCCATTTCTCCTGAGAAGTCTCTGTTCTTCCATTTTTAAAATGCTCATGAGCAGTCAAAATACTGATATTCCAATGTGCTAATGCAACATTTTGGCACATTTTTCTGCCTTTTTATATTTCAACCATTCCTAACCGTAGTCTCACTCTCTATTTTCTTATGTACACTGACTCCACTGATTTAGTTTTTTTAGGTTAGTATGTGTCTCTCAGGGTGTTTATCAATAATTCTCTGTATCTCTTCTTTTTTCTGACTTGCACGAAATCTGTACTTTGTGACCTATTTATGCTAAGCAACAACTAGCACGACACCAACTAAATCACTTAAATTCTTTAATCAATACCCCAGCTCTGTTATAGATGCTAGGTGCAAAAAAATTCTTGCTCAATAGACAGTATATGAGCATGAATGTTCCAACTTGACCACTTGCTGTAATCAGCTAGTTGTGTGCTATTATGCTTTAAGAAAGACATTTACCACTATGGCTAATAATTGCAGTGGAGCATCCTTCAACAAATGCAGCCCTGCCTGCTTCTAAGTGGATGGGTAGGATGAAGCTGCTCTGCCATCCTGCTTTGGTCTCACTCTTCATGCTTCTGAGGGGACAGTTCCCCAAGTGACAGGTCAGGATGGATTATTCCTACCATATAACTTGCTGCTTTAAAAAAAAAGATTGATGTGATTTACAGTGCAACAGAAGATTTAGAAATATCACCATATTATCCAATAAGCATCATATTTTTATGCTAGTTTACTTCCTTTCTCTCTTTCTGCATTACAGTAAGTTGGATGCAGAGAACATATTAATCATATATTGTCAGTTAAGGAAAAATGAAGTTCTAGATAGGCTGATAAGGTCTTCCAATTCCATGATTGCCTATGGAAATCTGTGGAATGTGTTGGAGAGTGGGATTGCAGCTGCCTGACCTGGCCCCTAACCACTGCACATTCAACATATCTTGTATACAGAATCCATACCCATAGACATGGAATCTGAGACCATCCTTTTTTCCCAGAGCATACAACACATAATTCATGGAATTTATTACCACAAGATGTGATACACAGATCTAACAACAGGTATTAGTCATGATGGCTAAATGGAGTTTCAGTATTAACAGCTGTGTATGTGTGGAGGTGGGGGAAATGTAGTGGTGGAGGGTACATGCCTTTCATGTAAGCTTCTGGGAATTAGCTCATTGGCTGTTCTGACACAGGATGTGCACGTAATGCCCAGGGCTGGAGACTATTTTCAGAATCTTGCTTCCCTTTCCACATATTCATTTAGAGCATCTATACAAGCTTTGCTTGTAGTTCATTGTATTCCATAACGTGGCTTAGAACTTACAAAATGATACTATCTCTCTGAAACCACAATTTCACAATTCTTTTTTGTTTGGTACTTGTTCCATATCTTACAACAGAAACATTCTGTTAACAAGTGTATCTACCTTGAGTAATTGTGATATTATGTATTTGTCCCCTGAAGTGAGCTTTCTTTAATCTGTAACATAAGTAGGGCAAGGGGAGGAAAAAACCTGCTAACGTTTGAAAATATAATGATTATTAGATAATTTAGGTAATATTGCCAACTCTTCCAGCTCTATTGTTATAAATCATGTCTTCTTATTAAACAGTGAGTTGTATTGTTTCAGATAGAATCCTCTATTGTCAAGATTAAGACCGTTATGATCTATGCACCAAACTTCAAATTGAATGTTTATTCTGGTAGGACCTTTGTTTTATTACATTTGAAATTCTAATGTGTTTCTAGCCATAAAGTCGGACATTTTATTATGAAGTGCAAAAGTATAGACAATTGAAACAGACTTTCTCCTTCAGGGCACTCCCTACCTGAAGATCCCAGGTTTTGATTGTGTGTGCTTAGTGTGGGATGCTGAGGAGAGTTTGGCTATTTGGCTGGTGTACCGACCAGCTAATGCACCAGCCGACACTTTGCCAGGCCTATTGGAGGCAGTAATGGGCTGGGCCATGGAGCTCTCCAGGCTGACTGCACTGGGGGATTTCAACATTCATGCTAATGATGCCACTTCCAGTCAGGCTATGGACCTAGTGTCTTCCAATTTGTTTCAAGTCCCACACATCAAGCAAGTCATACCCTGGATTTAATCTTCAGTGTAAGGTTGGATATTCATCTGATTTCTATTGACAGAGTGCCATAGTTGGGCCATTTTGCCCTGAAAGCCCATTTAGCCCCCCCGCCCTACTGTATAGGCAGTGAGCAGATTTACACTGAACCACAGAGACTTATAGATCCAATTGGTTTCCAGAATGCTCTCCAGTGCCTTCCAGTGACTCATTAGATGAGCTGGTAGAAGATTGGCATACTCTGTTCCCCCGAATATAAGACACCCCCTGAAAATAAGATGTAAAAGGGGTTTTGCTGAAGTGCGAAATATAAGGCATCCCCCGAAAGTAAAATGTAGCAAAGTTTTTGTTTGGAAGCATGCCCGATGAACAGAACACAGAAAAATAAGACATCCCCTGAAAATAAGACATAGTGCATCTTTGGGAGTAAAAGTTAGTATAAGACACTGTCTTATTTTCGGGGAAACACGGTAGCTGTCTTTTTGAGGCCACAGATGAGATTGCTCCCTGACATCCTCTTCACCCCTGTTTAAAACTAGCTCCTTGATATTCCTTGGAACTATGGAGGATGAAACAGGAGCTTAGACAACAGAATGAGTTTGGCAGAATATTCATGACAAGGAGGCAAGAACAACTTATAGGACATTTATGAATTCCTATAAGATGGTGGTGAAGGCTGCAAAATAGAATTTTTATGTGACCAGCATCACATCAGCAAGCTGTCATCTGGCACAATTGTTTAGGGTAATTCAGGTCTTGACAAGCCCCCACAGAGTAGGCATTAGCTGTGAGGGATTGATGAGTTTTTTGCGGAAAAAATCTTGTCCCTCTGCCAACACCTACCCACCAACTTTGATAGAGTTAGTGAATTGATTATAGGGTTGGAGATTCGGACAGTCCAAATCCGAATTTTTACTGAATCTGCACTGAATCTGCACGAGCAGGGTCCAAATCTGAGCTGTCCGAATCCTAACAGATCCGAATCCATGGGATTCGGATCACCAGCCGAATTGTGTTTTTATTTTTTGGTGTTTTTTCACGTTTTAGCCTGCAGGGGGCGCATTTTTAAACATATCAGCACCAAAATTGGTGCAGTTTGGTTTAGAGGAGCCAAAGTTATGAACCCCCAAAAGGGGTGTCCCTATCTCCCATTCTTTCCAATGGGAACTAAGGAGATGAGGGCTACCCTTTTGAGGGTCCATAACTTTGGCCCCCCTGAACCAAACTGCACCAAACTTGGACGGTATCATCAGGACAGTCTCCTGATGATACACTGAAATATTGGTACAGATACATCTGCAAATGCACCCCCTGCAGGCACCCCCAGAAATTTGCACAAGATTCTTTGTTCTGCAGTGACTTAGCTGCATTGCTGTCAATAGGGAATTTCTGATAGAGGGCTGTGGAGTGCACATTTTTCATGGTAATCCCACAAAACTTTCAGGGTATCTTCAGGAGAGTCTCTGGATGACACCATCCAGGTTTGGGGAACTTTACTTCAGGGGGCAGTGGGAGATGGACCCTACCCTTTTTGGGTCCCATAGAATTAAACCCCCTGAAGCAAAATTCCCCAAACCTGGATGGTGTCACCCAGAGACTCTCCTGAAGATACCCTGAAAGTTTTGTGACATTATACAACTTCAGAAATGTGCACCTCACAGCCCTCTACCAGAGATTCCCTATTGACACCAATGCAGCTAAGTCACTGCAGAGACAAAGAATCTTGGGCAAAATTTCTGGGGGGTGCCTACAGGGGACGCTTGTTTGAGATGTGTCGACACCAAATTATCAGGGTATCATCGAGTGACATCCTGATGTTGCCCACTGAGTTTGGTGCAGAGTTCAGTTCAGGTATGGACCCTCAAAAGGGGTGCAGCCTCCCCCATTGTTTCCAATGGGGGGCTATTGATAGGGGATGGGGGCTACACCTTTGAGAGTCAATAACTTTGGCAACCCTGGACCAAACTGCACCAAACTTTGGGGGGTGTTATCATCAGGACGGTCTCCTGATGATACCCTAAAGACCCCAGTGTCACTAACTTTAAAAATGCTGGCTTGCGTGTTTCACCGCTCACTCACTCCAACAGGCTTCATGTGCAGGGCCGGTGAAACATGAAAACCGGAATTTTTAAAACTAGTGGCACCAAATTTGGGGGTATTATCAGGAGACTGTCCCACAGTGACACCCCCTAAGTTTAGTGCAGTTTGGTTCAGGGGGGGCAAAGTTATGAACACCCTCAAAGGAGGGCCTCCTATCCCCCATTGTTTCCAATGAGAGCTAAGGAGATGGTGGCTACCATTTTGAGGGTCCATAACGTTGGCCCCCCTAAACCAAACTGCACCAAGCAGGGGTGTGTCAAATGACAGTCTCCTGATAATACCCTGATATTTTGGTGCTGATATGTCTAAAAATAAGCCCCTACGAGCACCAAAAAAGAACTAGCCCAAGGTCTTTTTACCTACAGTGACTTCTGCATTAACTGTCAATGGGAAAATTCTAGTGGAGGGCTTTAATTTCTGCACATTTATCAACCTGAGTCACAAAATGTTCAAGAGGTATCTTCAGGAAAGCGTCTCTGAATGACTTCAATCAGGTTTGAGGAACCTTGCCTATGGGGGCGGCGGGAGATGGACCCTACCCATGACCTTGAACCCCTTGAAGCAACGGTTACCAGACCTGGATGGTGTCATGAAGAGGCTCTCCTGAAGACACCCTGAAAGTTTTGTGGGTTTACCATGAGAAATGTGCACTCCACAGCCCTCCCACAGAAATTTCCCATTGGCTGCAATGGAGCCAGCCAGCCACTACAGAGCACAGAATCTGGGTAAATTTCTTTGGGTGACTATGAGGGGTGCTGTTTTAGAGCTACTGTCACCAAAATTGTGGGGTATCATACAGGTACTGTCCCTATGATACTCCCCAAGTTTGGTGAAGTTTGGTTCAGGGGGTCCAAAGTTATGGACCTTCTAGTCAACTCCCATCTCCTGTTAGCTTCCATTGGAAACAATGGGGGATGGGGTACCCCTTTTGAGGGTCAGCCAACTTTGGACCCCCTGAACCAAACTTCACCAAACTTGGGGAGTATCATAGGGACAGTCTCCAGATGATATCCTGAAAGTTTAGTGCTGCTAGCTTTAAAATTGCACCCCCTGCAGGCCAAAACGTGTAAAAACACCAAAAATTCAAAAAATAATAAAACGGACCCGAATTTTTCGGATTTACCCGAATTTTCGGGCATATCCGAATTGGCTATGATTCGGATTCAGGCATACAAATCATTTTATGCCCCAAAATTCCCAAATCCGAATTTTACTGAATTTTTTTAGTATTGACCAACCCTAGAATTGAAGGTTCCTTGGCTGTCTTCAGGTCTGACGATACCAATTCAGTCATCTCTCTCAATCTGATGTCAACAGGATCCTGGCAGCTGTAAAACCTACCACTTGACCCTTGGGCCCATGCCCACCTTGGCTGGTGAAAGCTCCTTGAAGGGCATAGTCATTCTGTCCCTATCCTCAGGGGTCTTTCCAGGCAGTGGTAAGATCGCTGTTGAATAAATCATCCAACTACCACCCAGTGTCTTATTTTCCATTACTGGGTAATGTTGTTGAGAAAGAAGCTGTGGAAAAGCATCATCATTTCCTGGAGGGCACATTGGCACTGCCCCCATTTCAATTTGGTTTCCATCCTGGCCACAGGATGGAAGTGACTCTGACTACCTTCACAGACAAGCTTCAAATACTCCATGATTAGGGCAGGTCAGTGATGCTGCTGATGCTTGATCTGAAAGCAGTGTTAAACGCAGTCAACTACAATCTTATGGTTCATTGCCTTGCTGGCACTGGGATATTTGGGGCAGCTTTACAGTGGCTGGTCTCATTTCTTCAGGTCCAGGGACAGAGGATGGCACTAGAGGAGAGGACATCACCACAATATCCATTGATGTAAGGCAACCTGTAAGGGGCAATCTTCTCCCTGAAGCTGTATAACATCTATACACATTCTCTTGCCCAGTTGGTCCAGAGTTTTGAGCTGGGTTGTCACTAATATTCAGATGACACCCAGCTGTATCTGTTAATGGGTGGCTGGCTGGATGTCATCCCGGATATTTTGGTCAATTGTCTGGAGGCCATGGTGAAGCAGTTGAAACAGAGTTGACTGAAATTAAATCCATTGAACACAGATGTCCTGAGGCTGGTCAGAGAGACTTGGGTAAGGTGGTGGTCATCTTCCAACTCTTGAAGGGATGCTCTTAACATCCATGCCAGTCATCAAGAGCTTGAGTGTGATCCTTGATGCCTCCTTATCTATGGAGACAAAGGGCACAAATGTGGTCAAACTAATGCTTTACCACCTTTGCCAGGCTTGATTATTGGCCCCCTACCTGTCGCACTCTGGCCTAGCTGCAGTGATCTTTGCAATGGTCACCTCCAAACTAGACTACTGTAACTCCTGTACACAGGGCTGCCCTTGAGGCTGATCCAGTGTGGCGCTCTCCCTCCCCCTCCTGCAGTTGGGGCTGACAATCTGTCCCACCGTCCCTTTCCGAGGTGTTGGTCTCCTCGCCAGTAGCCCCGGTCTTTGGGGCTCTTAATGTAGTCAGCTGCCTGAACCACAGGGTGCCACCTGAGGATGGAGGGGAAGGCGCCCCTCCCTTCTGGCTGGGGCTCGCCCTACTTGTGTATGGGGTTGACAGCCCCCCTTACAGGGGTCTGCCGCCCCTTACTGGGTCAGACTCCCTCCTCTCCTCTTCACACCTCCCTGGTCCTTCCTTGCACTCTCTCTCTCCTTTCTTCTTCGCCTCTCTCTTCTCTCTCTCTTCTCCCTCTCTCCCTCCTCTCTCTTTCTCCTCACTCTCTCTCCCTCCTCTCTCCTCCACGGCCTCACTTTCACTTCCTTCCACTTCTCTGTCCAGCCGCCCCCTCGCTAGGCTCCGCGCCTCCCTGTCCAGGCTCCTCCGTTCCTCTCTCACTACTCCTTCCCCGACCATCCTTGGCTCCTGCAACCCCCGTCCATGCCCCGTTGCGACCAGCCTCACTCTTCTGCCCTACCTCCCCTTTTCAAGCCTCGGCCAGGCTCCCTGGGCGTGCCTTGCCTTGCTCTCACCCGGCTGATGCCTTGAGCAGCCGCAGCTGCGGATCCAACCACAGCTGCGGCTCTTCGCGGCCGTCTCCTGGCCGCTCCGCCTCTTCGCGGCCGACTCCCGGCTGTTCCGGGCCCCCGCAGGTGTTTCTTCGGTGGGGCCAGCTGTTGCCGGGTCCCGCTGGCATCTCGCCACGGGCTCCGCCCGCTGGCCAGCCGAGTCCGGGGCGAGCCGATGCGGCGACCCCCGGACATCCAGAAACTCCATCTAGCTCAAAATGTAGTGGTGTCCTTATAGGAACACAGTGAAAAATACATATGTATGCATATCTACACCAGCAGCATTGGCTTCCTATGGAGCACTGAATCAGGCTCATAGTTGGGCACTAACTTCAAAGATCTAAGTGGGCTGGGACCTTCATATCTGCAGGACTGGCTCTCCAAATACACCCTCAAAAGAGGACACAATTTTATGAATAACAACTTGTTGGTGGTCTCAGGCCCCAAAAATATCCAGCTGTCCTCAACAAGAGTCAGAGTTTTTTTGGGGGTGTGCGTGTGCGTGCAAGATGAAGCTGTGCCACCAGGCCTACAGTTGAGGGCAGTAATGGTATTCAACATAGTTGGCTTCCCTTTTAACCTCCCTTTCTGTTTCTCTTTTATTTTACATTCTCTTTTCCTTTTATTCATCCCCTTAGTTAAAGATTGATTACTAAGGTGCCATTGATTACTGAGTGTCTTATTTTAATTGTAAACCTTCTGTTGTAAGCCTCCCTGAGCCTATTTACCAGGAAGGGTGGCCAATAAATTAAGTTATAAATAAATATATTGTTGAAGGCTTTCACAGCCGGAATCACTAGGGCGTTGTGGGTTTTCCAGTAGCATTTTCTCCTGATATTTCACCTGTATGTGGTTGGCATCTTTCACTTGCTTCACTTCCACCAGATCCTCTGAAGAGGCCAGCCACAGATGCAGGCAAAATGTCAGGAGAAAATACTACTGGAACATGGCCATACAACCTGGAAAACCCACAACATCCTATAAACAAACAAACATACAAACAAACAAACAAAAATGTCTTGCCTGTATTCACTGAGGGAAGTGTGACATAGCCACTGTTTTCAGGAAGAGAGACTTAAGAACTGAGTAAAATTGAGATGATGAGAGATTAAGTTCTAGACTTATTAGGAAAATTAAATCTCCTGGTTTTGTTGGCATACACCTAAGAGTTATTAGGAAACTCAAATTGAGATAGTTTATATAAACGGGTTAGTTGATGTACAATTTCAGCTGCTGTACCAATACACTAGCACATGTTACATCAGTGTTTAAAAAGGGATTCCGAAAAACCAGGAAATCAGCCTAGCTTCTGTCCCAGGCAAGTTTGCAGAAACTGTAATCAAAGATAGAATTATTAGGCACATGGAGGAACAAAGCCTGCTGAGAGAAAATCAACATGGCTTCTGCAAAGGGAAGTCATACCTCACTAACCTTATGGAGCTCCTTAAGAGAGTGAACAAACAGGTCATCCAGTAGACATTATATACTTTGACTTTTAAATAGCTTTTTGACAAGGTACTTCATAAAAACTCCTGAGTACGTACACACACACACAAACATAATTGTTTATGCTTATGTTTATGCATAAACACACACATATGCACACATACGTATGCACACATATGCACACGTATGCATACATATGTACATACACACAAACATAAACACACAGACATACAGACAGGGACAAGGGCCAACAGCACGGTTTTTTGTTTTTCCCCTTGCCTTTCATTCAGCTAATGAAGTATCCACCTACACCTTGAATGTCCCATCAGTAAATGTGAAAGAAATACTGGTCATGTTAGAAAACTCCCCTGGTCTAACCTTCCCCTGCCTTTAAATACAACTTCCATATTGCTGTCTTTGTATCTTCATCATTGAAATTCGGCTACAACAGGACTAGAGTTGCCACATGCAGACTTTTAGTCCACTGGGGACTTCATTAGTAGAAGTCTTTTTTTCAGTTTGAAGATGGCACTTGAGAGTTTTAAAATCCTCTAGTTTACTAATTAGCTTATCTCTAAGGATTGCGCTTAACATTGCACAAGGCATTTTTTTTACCTGATGTGGGCATTTGCACACAATTCTGTTCAGTTTGAGGTACTTCTGTCCCCAGTTGCATTCAAGGACAAATGCTTAAAAAAAACTCAGTACATTTTAAAAAGTTCCATAACGTATGAATTTTGTTTTTTGAAACATCCTCTCACAGAATAATATTTTGGTAATCCTTCCTTCCTTCCTTCCTTCCTTCCTTCCTTCCTTCCTTCCTTCCTTCCTTCCTTCCTTCCTTCCTTCCTTCCTTCCTTCCTTCCTTCCTTCCTTCCTTCCTTCCTTCCTTCCTTCCTTCCTTCCTTCCTTCCTTCCTTCACACAAGATAATTCATAAGTTCAAATTATTCAACAATGGAAATTTTACATAGCAGCTATAAAACATCCTGATATACATTTTCCATCTTACAAGTGGAGTTATTATTAGCTTTGCTCCTTATGGGGAACTAATCCCAAACCTTTGACATGGGGTTCAGTTCAATGCATATGATTCCAGGAATTAAATTACTTCCATGGGGTATAAATCTACTGATCATGCATGTGTATCTAGCCAGTACTGCAGGATTTATCTCAATTCCACAGGTTCTGAAAATGGATCTATTCTGACAAGCCTATAGTTGAGGGCAGCAATTGGATCTGATCCTTCTTGGCTGGCCTCCCTTTCTCTCCCTTCTGCTCCTTTCTGTATATGGCTGGGGTAGGGAACCTGCGGCTCTCCAGATGTTCAGGAACTACAATTCCCATCAGCCTCTGTCAGCATGGCCAATTGGCCATGCTGGTAGGGGCTGATGGGAATTGTAGTTCCTGAACATCTGGAGAGCCGCAGGTTCCCTACCCCTGGTATATGGGCATGATTGTATGGTATAGGGATCAGGGCACTGGGTGTAGATTGCAGATTTAGGCAAGTAAATGTTTATATGGAGTGGGGAGGGGTGTTATTGTATTTTGGATTTATTGAAATATGAATTTGTAAGCCTCAGTGAGTTATGAGAAAGATGACTATACATATTTATACTGGAGGAAGAGTTATGTAATCAGTGATGTTCACAGCACAGGAGAAATTTATTTCTTAATTCTCAGAATGACTTTTAATGTTCAGATTACTATCAGGCTGTTCACTGGATCATTTAAGTAAAAAATGAAGGGTGTGGTCATGTAGTCTGTGCTGACCCCCCCCCCTGAGTTTTAGATTTAGGCCTGATTAGTAGATCACAGATAGTTTGATAGACATTAGAGCCTAAGAAACTAGCAGGTAGCTGATATGTGTATAGGCTTGTGGTAATTTGCATATTTAATAAAGGCTCATAGGATATGATATTGAAATGATCGCCATAAACTAAAAGGTGGTCTAAAGCAAAACTGAGCTAGCTAAAAGGATAAGAGGGGGTTGAATGAGAAGCATTGAAGGCAGTCTTACCTGAAGGGCAAAGCTTGTTTTACAAACTTTTGGAAAAGGACAGATAGTAAGAGCTGAATTTATTAGCGGGAAGAACTGAACTATTGTCCATGAAAACGGCAGTACCTGGAAAGAGCTGAGCATTCCTTCTTCAGAGGAGCAGTGACTGGGAAGAGGAAGACTTGCCATAGCTGAACTCATGAAGAATTGCATTGAAGCATCCTAGTACAGAGCGGCCCCACCTTGTCTTGCTAGGAGAAAAGGGGAAACTACTTGTAGGGCAACTACCAAGTTGGAAGACTCATCTGGTGTCTTTCCAGAAAGAATTTCTGCTGTGGCAAGAAGGATTTTTGGAACTCTGCTCCAGATGGTCTCAGGAAGAACACACACTGCTGTCTCCAAGGGACTATGAAGAGGACTCTGATATATGGTTAGTGAAGCAGTGTTGATGTCTTTGGGAATGTTTTCACAATTGCTTTCTGTTGTAATTTAATAAATTGGATTTATATTTTGAGTTTATTTGATTTACTCTAGACTTTGAACCTGGACCTTGGGGACACAAGGGGTTATACTCTAGTGCAACTTCTATGCTAGACTTCATTTTATAAAAAGGATTCCACATCGTAGAAAACAAGATTCTGAAATTTGTCCAAGTTGTCAAATGAAATAAATAAAACAACTTTGAAAATAAAACAAACCAATGGACCAATATGACTGGAACTTATGACTAGTGTGATAATTGTTTGCATATCATTATACTTTTAGGATTCTATATACCTTTCACATTCCATTTTAACTAATAGCTATTTTCTAAATCTTATTAGCATTAAGATTTGGTGATTTTTATTTACACAATCTTCATTGATGCACGCAAATGCTGTTTGGGATTCTTATTTGCCTCAGTAGGCCATTCTGCACCAGTAAGGAACGCAACTGCAAGGGCTTAACTGAAATGAATTAAATGTTTTATTGAACCCCAGTGATAGAATAATAATAAAAAGATAGCTAAAAAAGAATGCCCAAGACATATTCAAGGCAATACAGGGACACTGAAGAAATGAATCATATGCATTACAAACAAAATAATTAGAAACAATTTAAAATAAAAACCAATGATGAACAGGTAGTGAAATAATAAAAGCAGATGGTTCTGTGATAATGTAATTAAGTGTTGTACATGTTAGCCCTCTTGAAACATTCATTTATATACGTTATTGAACTCTAAGTTTCCTAAGAGTGTGATCCTATTGGAAAGGCCAAATTGAACAGCGGAGGTGATGTGGGACTGCAGTGACACATTTTCCTCCTCTACCAGCGCAAGGACAATCCTGCTGGTGGAGAGGGCAAAGGCGCTGCTAGCCTGCTAACCCTCAGCTCCACGGTGTTGAAATCCAGAAGTTGGAGCCACTGTGGAACAAAGCTGGCATCTGATTGGACAGCAGCGCAGCGTGAGGTGGGCCAGGACATTCCTGGGGGTGGAGCACATGCTGTGGGGTGGCATAAGTCCATTTAGCCCTATGGAGGACTTTCAAGTGGTAGGGTTTGTTTTGTTTTTTCTGCCTCCCTGCACCACCTGAAAGCCGTCTGAAGATGGTGAGGTGGCACAGCAGTGGTGCCATCCCTGGTAGCTTCAGGCTTTGGATTGGGCTGTAAGTTGCTCAAAGTGCATAAAACAGCTTATATGCTTACCTATCAGTAATAACTATTTCTCAGAGGACCTCTGAACCCTCTATTGGTTACTTATCCCAACAAAAGAAATTCTGTTTTATCATCCTTTCAACTCACTCAACCCAACATGTTCTGCACTTTTTCTACTTCATCCTTAATCTGGATGGTACTAACTTCAGGGGCAGAAACAGGCATGAACATGATTTCCCCACACTTTCTGATTACTTTAATGCCTCATGGTATACTGGGGACAAATTGTGTGTTCTTATAACATCCTCCTTATTGCTTCAAATGGATTGCCTATCTCTCAGCACACACATCTGTGGATTCTGAAACCAATTAGAAATTGGATCCAGTTCCAAGTGCTGGTCATTATCTTTGGTGCTGTTCATGACACACTTTAATGACTGTCTCAATATGAATGTGTGTGACAACTCCAATCCTCAGACTGGTGTTTTTTTTGTTTTCATCTGTCTGTGTGTTTTCTGTGGTGGCACATTCCTTGTGAAATGGCTTTTGTAAGTTTGTCAGAAGGGCCAGCACTTCACTGAAATTTAGAAACCTGTATAAGGCTGAACTTTTTATAGGGAGTTCAGTCTGTGTGGTTTTAAACAGCTTCCCAGCATCTTCTAGGGATTTGACTCTGTTGCATATTCTATTTAGCTTCCTTCTAGCTAGTCCGCTCATTTTTGTAAAGTTCCCTTAAATTTTACTGTTTAGGTCTTTGAGCATTGTGGTCACTGTTGCTAGCTGGTGCAGCATCTACATCTAGCACCAGACCTTGGCCTTACACAGAACCAAGTCAAAGAGCATTACCCCTCTGGTTGGTTCTGTGACTGACTGTTCCATTGCATAGTCATTTATGATTTCTAAGAACTTCATTTCTACAGCATGATTCAAGCAAATGTTTACCCAATCAACATGAGGGCAGCAGAAGTCATCTAGAATCACATTACATATTTTAGTCATTTTCTTCTGTGACAGTTTATGATGGCAAGAGCTGATACTGTAATACTTTTTTTACAGGCAGATAGCCACATAGCCCAGTACCACTGTCCTTACAATGGTGGTGCATTTTTGATTGAACAATTAATTGAGAATTATCTGCCCATACCACAGTGCTACCCAGAATGCTAGGGTCTGTCCCTTTTAGAGTAGCAAAATTAGCAAGCCAGACCTTGCTTAACAAGAGGTTGGGAAAACTTGAGATCTTTGTTACCAACTTTTACAGAGATGGGTTTCCACCAGAAATCCACAGGAAAACTGTAAAATTTTAACAAGTTTTATTAAGTACAGTAAAATAATAAAAATACAAGCACACAAATTGTCAACGTACACAGAGAAATCACTCAGTCCTAAGATATGGATATTGTTGAGTGGATAGTTCTGGAAAAGCAAGAGATTTTTTGGTGGGGGAAGGCTATTATTACTTTATCCCAAAGAAGGGGTCCAGAAGAGCAGAGTCCAGTGCCTGCACTAGGATAATAGGAAGAGGGGTAGAAAGCAGATGGCATGCTGTGTGATTGAACCAAAGGCTAATTCAGAAGTATTCAGACTGTAGAATGGATGGCTATTTTATAGGGATGCTTGGGCCCTCCAGCCATGCTATGTAACCCTTATCTTCCAGGACAAAAGAGGCTCTAGTCTTCTGGAGGAAAGACAAGAGGACTATTAAGTAATTGGATAGTTAAACTAATGGCTGTGGTACTTGTCATAATGGGAGTTCCCAAAGATGAAGGGATGCTGAAATAAATAAAGGTGGTCTTGGAGAGAGGTTAGTAGAAATTTGAAAAATGAGATTAGGATTGTTGATGGATTGCTGGAAACTCCTCATGGAGATCACGCTAGTGCCCATTGTTTCATTGAGGCAAGTGGACCAGGGCTGGAGATGGGAACTGGCTTCCCAGGCTTGTAGGCATTGTTTTGCCTTTAATCCATTTAGGAAGAGTTGAGGCAAATATTTGTCAAGGGTGATGTAGGAGAGGGCAAGTCTAGACAGGTTTTCTGTCCTTGTGGGTAACACTGAGCTAATGCAGAGAATGGGCACCCAATCTTGGCACTGCACCACTAGGCTCCCCAAGGGTTGACAAGATGGGTAGGAGCACGCAGTTCAAAAGCAGAGCAACCCCACCATCACCACCATGGTTCAGTCTAATAACAACAGTTGCTCATAACACACCTTGGAAAAAATCCAAAACAATGTTGTTTTGAGGCATTTTTAACTGGCTTGCTTGGTACTGTTCACCACTACCATAGATGTAAATTGTGATGCTTTTCCTGAGATACCCTTTCTTTTGCCTTTTCCATAGAGATTGAGTACAATTTGGGTGGGGTGTGTGAATAAACCAGGGATATTCAACACCAACTATATCCCACTAAAATGTGTGTGTGTGTGTGTGTTTTGGGGATGAAGTACTATGGGGAAGAAATCAGGGGGTGCCAGGAAGCACATCAGTGCGCTGGGCACCATGAGTATCATACTAAAATTCACTGGAGTTGATGTTGAGTAAGCTACTTCAATATCAAATAGAGTTTGCTCAAGAGGAAAAGTGAAAAGGTATCCAAAGAAAGTGTTAGTAAAGCAAAAATACAAGGCAAGTAAGTGAATGTCTTTTATAACTCATTGCCACATAGTCTGGTAAATGAAAATGTTTCAGCAACCTTTGTTTACTTGGCAGGAACCTACTGTGCAGAAATTTGGGTCACAAGTACCATGTCATAGATGCTGGCACATTCTACACATAATTTTGGCTGAATCAAAGTGGCAATTTAGAAAACAGTTCAGAGATCTTCAAATTTCAATCTTATGGATATGTACTTGTTCAACGTTATTTGTTAAAGAGCTTCTGTACTGCCTTTCATACTTATTGTGTTTTATAGACATCTTATATTCTGATAGCAACGTCAGCCAAATGTTTGGATACTTAAATATGGTGACAAGAGCTGTGAACAGGCACGACAGATCTGAAAAGGGCTCCAGGTTTGTGGAAAAAATCTAAAAAACAAAACATTGGGAGGAGGAGTTTAAAACACCATAATGATAAAAGGAATCCCTGTAGCTTTAAGCAATGGATTTCCTAAATTGGTGCTGCTAAGCAACCACAGTATTCCAGGTTTCAGTTTCTGTAAGTAAAAGGCAGGAGAGAGAACCGCACCCTTTCCATGCCTACCTTGGCCTTCAAAGGAAGTCCCATTGCGGTCAGGCCTGACAAGGATTGCCAGGTCCAGGTTAAGAAATTTCTGGAGATTTTGTGGTGAAGAGTGAGAAGGGCAGGATTGAGGAGGGAAGAGGCATTCACTGAATATAATGGTATAGCATCCATCTTCAAAGCAGTCATTTTCTTCCTGGGGACAGATCTCTGTTGTCTGGAATTCAGTTGTAATTCTGGGCAACTTGGTTCTACCCAGCTTCCATAACTCTACTAGGTCAGGCTGCTTGATTCTGTTCAACAGCACATACCCTAAGAAAAACAGTGTAGAGTAGTAGTTAGAGCTTCCGAGTCACCTGGGAGTCCCAGGTTTGAAACCCCATCTTCCTGTGAAAGCTCACTGGTGATTTTTTCTCCAGTCATATACATTCACAACTACCTCATAGGGCTGTTGTGCAGATTAAAAGGAGGACAGGAAAGTAATGTAAGCTGATTTGGTTTCTGCTGTGGAGAAAGATGCAGTATAAATGAAGTAAATAATAAATATAGCTGAATATGAGAGGCAGAGAAAGGTACATTGGTGAATGGCTGACAAGGAGAGAATGAGGCAGAGGGGAGAGGATAGGGGATTGCTGGGACATTGAAAAGAGGAAATAGTGTGGGGAGGAAAATACAGGGAAAATTCCTTGAAAGTTACCTGTCATACAAGTCCACCTGGCCACAAGCCAGCACCACACATTTTGGGCCATAGTTTTCCCTAGGTAGAGGTTGCTGGTGGTGGTGGGGAGAGATATAGCTGAAAACAGGGGGACCAATAAAAGTAGGTTGGCTGTTGAGTGGAAAGGATAGAAGATTGCCAACTCCAGGTTTGGAAATACTTGAGGGAGGGTGCAGCCTGGAAATTGTGAGGTTTGAGGAGGGGACGGACCTCAGAGGGATATAATACCAGGGACTCCACCCTCCAAACCAGCCATTTTCTTAAGATAAACAAGGTCTGCCAACCTCCAGGAGGGAGCTGGAAATCATTCAAAATTACAACTGAAACCCAGATTACAATGATCAGTTCTCTTGGAGAAAATTGTTGCTTTGGATGGTGTCTTTATGACATTATATCCTGCTGATGTTGCATTCCTCCCCAAACATCACCCACACCAGGCTCCATCCCCAAATTTTCAAGAATTTCCCAGCCCCTAAGGGGGAACTGATCTCTGTAGTTGGGAGATCTGTTGGGATTCTATGATATCTCCAGGACTCTCCTGGAGGATGGCAACCCTAGAAGAAAGCAGGAGAAGGGAACAGACTATGGGGACTTTCAGGAAAGGGAAATAATATAGGTAGAGGAAATGGGACGTCTCCGCATGCCCTTGTGGGTTCCCGTTTATTAGTTACTATCGGTGTACCATTAAAATGAAAATCATACAAAGTACAACTAATACTGTAAAGTAGCAAAACAGCTCATTTAAGGAAAACAAGGTTTACACAATTATTAAAAGACTGCATTCTTGTACAAACCTAGTAAAATGTCAGCTTTTCTCAGTGTATCTAGAAACCGATTCCAAAGAACAGAAGACATAAGGAAGATTGTTGATCTTGTCACAGCCAAAATTTTCTGATAGACGGAGGTCTCAGCTGTACCTGTTGGGCAGATCTTCATGGGGACATGATCTCATATGGAAGAGAAAGGTCTGTTGATCTGTTAGTTTCAGTGAGATATGGAGCCCAGTTCCATTCATGTACCCTGACTTACTGCAAGAGGACTTCGAACTGCAACCTTAGTCATTACTAACTGGACGAGGCCAGTGTCTTTATCAAAGATACTGTAATATAAAGTTAATACAATCAAGAGAAGTGCACGCGCCTGAGGAGATTTAATGTTGTCTTTCGTCATTAACTTTTCATCATACTGCAGCACATGAATAGGAAATAGAGAGGTGGAGCCCTCTCTAAAAGTTCTTCTTTTGATGTTTTACCTGTATTTCCTTTGATTTTGTGAGTCTCCTTTTGGTGTTACTGTAAGCTGCTCCTGCTCGCATTCATCCATTGAAGGTCTTGTGTCTTCTTTTTTCTTTGTTTCTTTTATTTCAAATGACAGTCTATAAGCTCCTTAAGACATTGACCTTCTTTATGTTAGAAAACTAAATGTGAGAGTGAGCTGTTATAATGAGATTTCAGCGCATAACGGCATGAGACAATGTCAGTTTCTCACACAGGAAGCCATAGCAGTTATGTTGTTACAGGCAAATTTTTACCTTTAAAAACATATCTGTCTTTAGGAGCAAGGTATATACATTTAATAGACATTTTCTGTCTATGCCAGAGTTCATTTTCTTGCCTCTGGAAACCTCTGGTAATATCTTATATCTTTGTTGCAATAATCAAATTTCCTGTTGTGGAGCACTGAAGTGATTGTCTTGCCATGAACATCCCTGCCAAATTGCAGTATTTTGCTGTAGATCTTTGCTGTAGATCAGACTGCCTTTTCCCATTACAAGAAAGTACCTTGTTTCCATAGCATTCCCTATGACAATTGATCCAAAGAGCAAAACGTTCATTGAATTGCCTAGCTTTTATTTAAGTCTTCAAGCATATTTTTCTTCTTTGGATTACAGACAAGTTATTTCTTTGATTTTTCCAAGACTAAATGATCAATTATGCTTCATCCCCACAGTTCATTTCCATTATGGAAGAAATTATTCTGCCTAGCTATTTTCAGTCCTATACATTAGTTCAGAGACCCAATCCAATCTAATGGGTTGAATCTACCTAAGCAGTATGGATGAATGTTTACCAGTACAATGGAATTTTCCCCCTCTCCCTTCCCACTGTAGCCCAAAATGTCCACTGAAATTATGTTCCTGGTGTTCCCTAGTCCTGCAGGAGCATACTTTCCTGGAGCATTTTGGGGGCTGTAGAAGAGAAGATGCAAAAAAGAGAGTCAAACTCTTCAGGTGGAAATCTTTCCATCAGTAGAAATGCTCCAGTTGATCAAAGCTGTCAGCCCTGAGCAGGGTGGGATTGTGATCCCATCACTGTCTGTTGTTTAGAGGCTTTTACCATGCTGTAATCTTAAACGACACTCATTTATAGTTAAGCTTATTTAACTCTCCTGCATTCCCTTTAAAAATACATGTGTCAATTTTCTGTTTCATTTGCGGGAACATGTAGGGGTTTTTTTTTTGGATCAGAAGATTTCTGAAGATGCCTTGAGACATTTATAGTATCTGAACTAGGTCTACATGTGTTTCTAAACATGCTACTTTAAAAGGCATTTCTTCTTTTTCATAGTTTCTCTAAAGGAGCCAGCAGTTTGCACAGTCCAATATGACAGAGTTTCCAGTCATCTGAAAACATGTGCTTGTATTCATCTTTTGATATGCCTCTTATAATTTGGTAAAGTCACTTTCATATTTTTTCAGCAAATTCAAAATTGTTTTGCTTTACATATTTCAGCTTTGTTTCCATCTCTCTGTTTCCATCTCTTGTTAGCATAGATATCTGTTGTAATTTTTTTATTTGTTGCAAAATCATTTTACATTTTGGTTGCCTTTTCAATTCTTCTTTTGAAAATCTCCTCTAATATTTTCTGCATTTTCTCTTGTCTTTTTAAATGCAGAATTATATTGTATCAAGTGTCCTCTCATATAAGCTTGCATCCCAAACCATTCTGACATCAGTACCCTTATTAAAATTGAATTCAAATAATTCTGTTTTTTTCTTTCAGTTCTAAACCACCATGTTCTTTTGTAGTAAAGTTTTATTTAATCTCCATCTAAATGTATTAGATTTCTTAGTGACCAGATAACAATAACAGTGTAATGGGATGCAGCTATCAAAACACTTGACCTAAGGCAAAAAAAAACCCCTCGCTGAATGGTGGGGTAGAAATCAAAACAACTAACAAAATCAAGAGCAGTGTAGTGGTTATAGTGTCAGACTGGGATCTGGGAGACCATGTTCAAACCCCGACTTTGCCCTTGAAGCAGACTGGATGATCTTGGGCCAGTCACTCTCAGCCTAACCAACCTCACAGCACTGTTGAGAAGATAAAATGGAGAAGAGAATGATGGGAGCTGTTTTGGGTCCCCATTTGAGGTAGAATATAAATGTAGTAAATAAACGCAGCTACCCTGTTTCCCAAAAAATATGACATCCCCTGAAAATAAGACGTAGTAGAGGTTTTGCTGAAGTGCTAAATATAAAGCATCCCCTGAAAGTAAGACGTAGCAAAGTTTTTGTTTGGAAGTATCTTTGGGAGCAAAAATGAATATAAGACACTGTCTTATTTTCACGGAAACATGGTATCCTCCAGTGAGAGCAGATACTGTATCCAATGTAAGCATACAAAAAGCAGAAGAGTTGCTAACTTTGGCCCTTTCCGCACAAATCTCCTAAAATATGTGTACAATGTTTGTAAAATGTTTTCAATCTCCCCTTTTGTTCACATTCACCTCTCTGAAATGATTCCTCACCAACATTAAGTGATTTTTCCCTTTTTAAAAAATTAGTTCTGTGTTGAATCAATGCTTCACAGTGCTGCATTCTCTATTCCTCGTATACTCAGTGCTTCAAAGATTGCTCGCCCAAAATAAAAGAACAAACGGCTGAATGCTGCATATAAGCAGAGAAGGGGAAACTTAGTGAGCTCAGAAAATGGCACCAAGAAGGGAGTTAAGGAAGCAGAGAAGTATGGGAAACATAGTCAATAGATTGCACAGCAACTGAAGATGTTTTCAAAATCCTTCAGCCAGAGGATTGCTTCTACTAGTATATGACAAGAACTCATTTGGGTTCAATTGCATGGTGTGTCAGTTAGCATGGAACAAAATGGCAGGTGGGCACCATTCTAACCATTCTTCTGTCACCTTGCTATGATTTTGCTAAGTGCACAGCATCTTTGCTAGTAATCTATTGTTTACGCATGAGATAATTTTCAGAAGGAAAAAATGCCCTCTAGTGTGGACTGCATTGAGAGTTTTTTACTTTCAATATTTTAAAAATTCCTGCAAACATTTAAAAATGATCTGTTTGATTAATTTGTCTCTTATTTCCTTTTCAGTTTCAAAACCAAGATTAGTGCTGCCACTTTACATTTTAAAACTCACAGTCTCTCTAAATGGACTTCATTTGAGCTGAATTCCTAATTGGATATCTTAGTAGTTTAGCCCTCGTTTTGAAAAGCTTATCAATGATTCACTGGAGCTGGAAGGCTTTTCAAATGACCTGTTTCCATTTAAAAGTAAATGTTTGGTATAAATGCAAGAATGGATTATTGACCAGTTGCCCATTAATCTTGCGTGATAGAATGAAAACAAGATTCATTTCTCATTTCATTTGTGAAATTTTAGCCATGACCTTTGAAGATGAATTACGACATAACTTTTTTAAAGTTTCCATGATTCCCAAGTATATGAATTGTAAAATAGAATGTGGAGAGAGAGAGAGAAAGAGAGAGAGACCTTACCAGGAAGATAGGGATTAATCTAATTGAACAGTTTACCTCTCATGCTCAAACCAAGCCCTTGGAAAGCTTTTTCATACCTGAAAAGGAATAAGATAAACACTCCTAACTCAGAGTAGCTGCCACTTTAGATTTTTTTGTTGTTGCTCATATTAGCTGTGACAACTTGCCCTCGTCTTATAAAGGTGCTATGTTAAAAATATTGCAATGATAAAAATAGAATGGGAACATGAGGTTCCCTATCTAGGTACAGACTTCTTTACTACAGAAGCAGCGTCGTGTTTATTGTCATGAATTTAATTTCTTATGGCCACTTTTCTCAGTTGGAGTTTTGTGACTAATTTCCCCTTAGAAATACAGAATAAGATATTAACTTCCTAGCCAGTTTCGAAGTGTTACTAAGGGTTTTTTTAATGTTAGCGGTCTCTATTTGACCTTTCTGTTATTTCTAAGACAGTTTCAGCAATTCAGTATGTATCATTAGAACTTAACGCAGAAAGGTATGGGTTTAATATTTTGTACCTTACCACTCTTGTTACGCACAAACACTCATCTAATGTTCATAGATAACACTGCTCAGGCACTTCACAGAACCATTAAGAATTAAGGCAAAGTAAGTAAGGCAAAAATAGATGAAACCTTGAAACAATTAGATGAGATGGTGAAAGAAAATGCCGAAAAAATGAATATAGTAGAAGAAAATATGGAAACAATGAATGATCAATTTCAAGATCAAGCAATTGCATTTGCAATGCTAGAACTTAAACAGAAAGAAACAATGTTTAGAATAAGAGGACTACCAGAATCAAAAAGTGAAAACCTTTTCAAAAGACTAATGCCAATGCTTAAAGAAGTCTGGGATCTAAGGCCGTTTCCGCATGAAGGCGGAAACGGCCGGGTCGGCGTTTCTGACGCCGACCCGACGACGCTGGGACCGTCCGCACGGACGGTCCTGGGAACAGCCGGGCAGCCGGCACCACGGAGCGCCGGTGCCCGGCCGACCCGGCATGTCCCTGGGCCTCCGGCGCGTCGCCGAGGCCTGGGGACACGCCCCCTGGCCCTGCCCGCCAGCTCCAGTGATGCAGGGCAGGGGGACATGTCCCCAGGCCTCAGCGACGCGCCGGAGGCCCGGGGACAAGGTAAGTGCCGGGTGGGGGAGGCGCCGTGAAGCTGCTGCCGTTCGCTCGGCAGCGGCTTCACGGCGGCGTTTCCCCAAAAAGAGCGCTGGGAAGCGCTCTGGGGAAACGCCGGCTTCAGGCCGGGCGGGCGGCGCGAGGGCGGCGCGGCTGCGTTGCAGCTGCGCCCCCCGTGCGAATGGCGGCCTGGAGACGGCGTTTTTACCATCTCCAGGCCGCCATTTAATGCCCGTGCGGAAATGGCCTGAGTTAAGAAGAAACACTAGAAGAAATTGTTAGGTTATACCGTATGAACTCAAGAATAGCCAAAGAAAGGAAATTACCGAGAGATGTAATAATAAGCTGTACAAGAAAAAAATTAAGAGACAAAATTCTGCACGAACACTCTGTCAAAAAATTACAAGTAGAAGGGAAGGAGTTAATCATCCTCAAAGAAATCCTGACCATATTGTTGCACAAAAGGAAAAAAAAATACACAAATCTAGTAGAAGTATTACAACTGAACAACATTACTTAAAAGTGGAATTTTCCAGAAGGACTAAATTTTCAATTCAATACAAGAAATTATATTATCACCAATACTGCAAAATCACAAGATTTTCTTACACATTACAAGGACAGTTTAATAACCTCATCAGATTAATCTTATAGCAATCTACAAAACACATCTAATAAAATTTGAATTTTCAAATCAGATCACGAAATGTAACAACATGATATCAGGGATATATACACAAATAGTAAAATTAAAAAATGGAAGTTTAAGAATGAAAATTATACAGTTCAAAGCTTACAGTTTATAATTATAGTTACAGCATATATTATAATTATAATTACAATTAAAGAGTTATAGTCATACAGTATGTGTTATGGTTATAGTACATAATAATATAGTTAATAGAATCTGATAGAGCAAACCTAATGTAAAGTGTTATAATGATCATTATACTGATTGTATTATTATTGTTATAATGATTGTTATGTTGTATTATTTGTACTGACATTAGAAAATTAAATGGCAAAAGAATTAAGGCAAAGTATGTGGAAGAGAAGCAGGAAAGATGATGGACTTCCTCCAAAGTTCCAATAAAAATGAACATTATGAATGTATATTGGAAAGTTACCAGAGATCTCTTATGTAAATCTTGCTTTGCTGTACCTTTATGATTCTGTGAGGAGGTCTGTGCAATTATCAGTATGAGGCAGAGTGATGTCGTGGTTAGAAATGCATCCCAATCACCACTCTGTCCTTTGAAATAGCCATGCCCTTTATTGGGAGCAAGGCATGTTTTGAAAGGGAAAATGGTACTGCTGAGATTCTCCTCAGTTTACATAATCTGGGTGTAGATATTTTCTGTTGTTCCTCTCCTTCTCAGTGCAATTCATTGCTTAGAAGTCTTCTGGTTTTACAGCATGCTGCAGTGGCACTGGGAAGCAAAACACAAAAGTCTTCTTCCCATTTCCAAGAAGCTCTCCATTGGGCTCAATGGGCTCATGTCACCTAAAAGTGTGGCATACCCCAGGTGCCAGGATTCCAGGAGGCAAAGCCAGGGTGGAAGCTGTTTGTCAACTCCCCCCCCCCGGACATGCCTCCAGAATGCCCCCAGTTGCACCAGTACAGTGTCCTGCACTGATGGGGCTGGGAAATGGCAGCCACTTCTGGAGTCAAGTGGCATGGAGCTGGAAGGCTTACTGGTGGCTGTGTATCTGGCCCCTTCAAAAGCACGTTTGCCCCTTGTGCCAGCAGGGTGGGCACCCATGCCAGCCCAAGGCTGTGCCAGCTCCAGATGCAAGTCCACCCCCTCCTGGATTGGAGTCTTAAAAGTCTCTAATTTCTGGCTTTGTAGCTAAATATGGGTAAAAATTTTACAGAAGCGCTTACTGTATCTCTGCCCATTGGATTTCATATGCCAAGATCTTATCACTTTCATCTTTTACAATTCTGTGACAATCATATACCTTATACCTGCCAGTTTGCTCCCTTCTCCCATTACATTGCAGTTCAGGGATGCAAAATAGGTTTTCAAGTATGGGAAAGGGAGAAGGCAAGTAATTCAGTTATAGTACTTCGTAATTTTATATAGCATATATTAATTATAGAATCTATAATGACATGTAGCTATATTTTTCTAGATAGCACAACTGGAAAATAATAGCTATATATACTAGAATTTGCAGTAATGCCATTTATAATCTCAGTAGTGGAGTTAACCTTTAATTTGACATGTATTTGGTTACAGGTCAGTGGCTGGTATGATAGAATTGTAGATGACTTCTGGAAGATATCACAAATGAATTTCAGAACTATTTTCTTCGAATAGGTCTCAGTAAAAATCCAGTAACTAGGCTATACATAAGTTTCATCCTTTTCTCAACTCTCAGCTTCCACTGGTGTCATGCTCTCAGTGTGTAAGCATCCTTACCTAAGCTTAGCATCCTGTTCTTTTTAAAGGATGCTAGTTTGGCATCTTCTTAAACAGGTTCGTTATATATTGTGTATTAAAACTGTAAAACTTTGTCTCTGGGTGCTGTTTGGACCCCATACACTTCTGCTATTGATTCAGCAACCATCAGGGACACACATTAACCAACAACTCACACTCCCATAACAAATAACAAACAATCTATAAAGACTGTCTTCGTGGACACACATTTTCATTCTCTCACAGCCACAGCAAAATGTCTGAAGGTAAGAGGACAAATGGCCATCTGCCCTCACATAATTATTTTCTCTGCTTTCCCCACAGCCAATGGAGCCTTCTGTTTCATTTGGGAGCTAGGGCAAATCAACCCATAACATGCTTTGATTCCTGTTTGTTCTTAGAGCAAGTACAAACCCCTTGCCTTTCTCCCCTCAGCAATGTTATCATAGATCCAGTCTGCTGCATGCCATTAACAAAGGTAAAAAGAATTTGTTACAAATAGTTGAAGACAGTAATTTGCAGAAAGATGTAATCTCTGAACTACTCACATCACTAAGGCGCTTATCAGGGAAGTTTATAATTTGAAAGCAAAGTTGTCAAAGATCCCGCTAGTAGTTTTAATTCTGATGAAATTACACTTGCTTTGGGACACACAGCATGAACTCTGGTTATGAACCACTAGAGGGTGTTATGGAGAAGCTTCTAGAATGTGCTATAAGAAGATTGCAGCAAATACTCTTTCCATTATAGAAGAGATAATCAGAAGGAACTGCTCATGCAAGAAGTAATAGTGGCTGATATTCTAAGCAGCAGCTTAATTACTAGAAACTGTGATAGAGCCTTAAAGAACGATTGTCAAATGTGCCAGTAGTTAACCATCTCTAGAGGAAAGGCAGTGAGCATTCCAATTAGGCACCCAGAGAGTACCTAGGTGAACAGAATATTAAGAATAAGTATGTAAACTGATCGTGAAGTTGCTTTGGAATTTTTTAAAAAATAGAAACTTCACTAGGGAGCTAACTTATGGAGTTGTCTTATAGTTTTCTAGGCAAGTTACATTTAGAAGTAGATTGCATTGCCTTCCTCTGTGTAGCAACCCTAGACTTCCTTGGTAGTCTCCCATCCAAGTAGTATCTAGTTTCCAAGATCTGGTAAGATCAGGCTAGTCTGGTTTATCCAGGTCAGAGTGCCCAAACTTTTGGTCACTGGGAAAATTGGAAACACTGGAAACACTTATTCCAATGGACAATTTTCTTTGCAAAGTATGTGGAAATGTGAGCCAGATACTATACTAATCCTAAGAATGTCTCCATAATCAGAGATTTAAATGTAGATGTGAAAAATTCATGACATATTTGGACATTTATTTTGTATCCAAGTTAAAATACACAATGAGAAACAGCCAAGACTGAAGAAAATATACCTGCTGATAGAAAAGCAGACCTTCCATAAATTACCCAGCAAAATGGTTTCTCATAAGGATTGTAAGGATGTTACTGAATATATGTCATACAATCTCTGCACTTACTATTACTTTCTGCTTGTTTTTGCTAGCTCAGGCTACAGTTTGCTGATCATAAATGAAATAGGTTGTGCAGTTGAAGCTGGGAATGGCTGACACCTAAGTGGATTCAGCAATACCAATTTGAGCCATGGTGTGAAGTCCTCATGTTTGCAATCAGCAAACTAAAATTCAGAAAGAAACAAAGGACATAAAGCCATGGGTGAACGGGCCCAACATGCATAGCAGAAAAGAATGCAAGAATATCATGTCTTAGGCCGGAACAGACAATACAGTGAAATGGTTGTGGTGGGTTTTCCAGGCTTGTGGCCATGGTCTGGTGGATCTTGTTCCTAACGTTTCACCTGCATCTGTGTTGGTGAATTTCAATGGCCTCCCATGAATTTCAATGGCCTCCTGTGCAGTCTGACAAAGTAACCTTCTGAATTGTCCAGAATTTCAGTGTTTTCAAATAAAATGTTATGTCCAGTTTTGTTTAAGACATGTTCTGCAACTGCAGAAATTCACAAACACCAAGACAACTTCAACAGGAAAGAAGAGACTCTGAGAATTAACAAAGCTTGGCTACTAGTACTTAAAAACACCAAAAGCAAACCCCAAGGGCATGCTATGTTCATGAACAATGGACTCCACCCAAACTCAGGATTTGCATTCACCAATACCGCTGCTGCTGCAGGGCATGAAAAGGTGAATCACTCCCTGGACTGATAAGCCCCACCCACAATACAATACTATCAACCACATCTTTGCATAACAAGTTCTACCCAAACATTTACTGATTGGTTCCCCACCCTGGGACATGGACAATAGGCCAATCTACTGGTAGGCCAATCTACTGGTAGGCCAATCTACTGGCAGAGGCCAATCTACTGGTGGTCCCTGGCCCCTCCATGATGCAACTGGCCTCTACCCGGGCCAGGGCTTTTACGGCCCTGGCCCCCACCTGGTGAAACACCCTTCCACCAGATATTGCGGGCCCTGCGGGACCTTGGAGAATTCCGCAGGGCCTGTAAATTGGTTTTGTTCCACCGGGCCTTTGGTGAGGCCGGCCATGGACTCCCCCTCTGGGATGCCCCTGTGTTGCATGCCATTCCATCATTGGCACGCCCAATATAACATCTAACCTACACTGCTACCCCCTCCTGGCCTGGGTTTGGGTGCCATACTTCCATTTTTATAATCTTACTGGTATATATATTGTATTGATGCTGCTTATTTTATGAATTTTGTAAATTGTTTTAACTTGTTTTAACTTATTTACTCTGTGTATTGTTGTTTGGCCAATCGTATATGATATTGTGTCTGGCCCTGTGTACACCGCCCAGAGCCCTTTGGGGATGGCCAGTTTATAAATGCAATAAAAAAATAAAAAAATAAAAAAATAAAAAAAAAAATAAATAAATAAATAAATAAATAAATAAATAAATAAATAAATAAATAAATAAATAAATAAATAAATAAAGAAATAAATAAACCCTGTTGCCAACTCCACCTTCCCTCTTGCCCGGCTTGCTGGAACTACACCGGCCTGTTCACTCCCCGCTTCTCCGGGAGTGGGACTAACTGGAGATGGAAATGCCGCCTCAGCCAGCATAGGATGCCTCCCTGCCACTCTATACGTGGTGGTCCCAAGGGTCCGGGTGAGAACTCCCTAGGCCAGGCGTAGCAGGGATGCCTCCTGCTGGCCAACTCCCCCCTTTGCTCTTTGGCGGCTTCTCTCTCCCCACTGGCTTTGGGCTGTTCTGTCTGCCCGCCGCTCCTCCTCTTTGCCCTGTTCTTTCCCTCTGGCCTCCGCTCCCCTTCCCCCTTTAGGGTGTTCTCCTCCTGGACACTCCCCTCCCTTTTCCCAACTCCTTCCAGCTCTCCCCTCAGGCACCTGCTCCCACTCCTTCCCTCCTTCCCGTCCTCACCCCCTTGCACGCCGGATTTCCTCCTTTTTATCCCCTCGCTCCTTGACGCGGGGGTTGAAAACCCCGCCTCTCCGTCTCTGTGCTCCCAGCTCAACTGGTCCCTTTTGCCTTGCAGCCGCGGCAGCGGGGCTCTTCGTTGTCCGGCTTCCTTGCTGGCCAACCAACGTGGCATCCCTTGCCGGTGGAGCCTCCGCATGCTCCGCTGGCCGGAAGAGGAGTGGGGCGATCCCCCGAACCGTCAGCGCGTCGGCGGGGCTGCTCCTGCCCAGCAGCCTCCCGCGCCGCCGGGAAGTCGTCTGCCGGCTGCGGGGCGGGGGCCAAGGCCGGGGAGGGGGTTGGGGCTACCTCCGCACCCAGCCATAAACAAACAAACAAACAAACAAACAAACAAACAAACAAACAAACAAACACATACATACATACATACATACATACATACATACATACATACATACATACATACATACATACATACATACATACATACATACATACATACATACATACATACCCCAAACATTCCCTTCTCTCTGGTCACAGTGTGTAACAGACTTCCCTCTGTGATACACCTCTGAAGATGCCAGCCACAGATGCAGGCGAAACATTAGGAACAAGATCCACCGGACCACGGCCACACAGCCTGGAAAACCAACCACAATCAGTTGAATCCAGTCGTGAAAGCCTTCGACAATACAATAAAGTGTAAGTTCAGGGTGTGGAGCTCCCAGTTTTTTAAACGTGAAGTTACCAGGCACACAGTACCCCTGTTTGGATCAGGACTTTTAGTTGTATGTTAGGCTTAGAGGACTCACTCAGGTTCTTGCTGTCAGGTTCATATAAGCAGAGATGGGTTGTCAATTCCAGCTTGGGAAATTCCTGGAGAATTGGTGATTACATGTCCAGAAAGCAGATTTTTAGGAGAAGAGCGATCTTCATCAGGTTATGATCCCACAGAGTCTAACCTCCAAAATTCCATTTCCTCCAGAGGAACCAATTCCTGTAGTCTGGAGATCAGTTGCAATTCTGGGAAAATACCAGGCCCCTCAAGGAGGTTGGTAGCTATAGACGGGTGTGCTTAGAACAACATCCATTTATTAAGAAGGAGCTACAGATAGGAAGCAAGTGGTTTCAGAACATGTGAGTTAATGCTGTGTATTCTTCCGGCTAACACACAACAAACTAAATAAGACAGCATAACATGAGACAAAAAACCTCACATAAATATTGGGGAGGGGGATGCAGACCATGCCATTCTACTGTATACAATGAATACACCATACAAGAAGACATTTATTGCTGTTTTTCTCATCTGAAATGCCCTTGGGGGAATTAATATTTACTTGTTTGGACGGAAATTTACAGGTACATTTATTCATGCCTATATATTTGCATAACAAGAGAAACAGTGGTTCCCTGGGGCTGTTTCGGAGATCAGGAAAACAATATGGGAGTAGACTTATACCCCCTTCTGCTCCAGGTCTGACCAAAATTGGAAGCCCCATACTGAGAGTTCCAGATATGAAACTTTCTGTGTAGTCTCTGGTCTGGCCTTTAGATAGGAGTGTGGTCTGGCCTGGTCTGGCCTTTAGATAGGAGTGTGGAAATTATTCAGTTTTTGTTTATAGTTTCCAATAAAACAAATGGCTAACTGTCACTTATAAGCCAAGCTCATTGGAAGCTCATTGCTAACTCTGCTGTGACATATGGGTGATGTAGAAATTAGCAGTTCATAGTTTCATGTCAACTACAAAAACTGGATTCTTTTTGACTACTTGCATGCATGTCTCCATTTAGCTGTACTGCTGGCAGTCTGACACTTACATGAAAACCTAATGTGTGGGCAATGTGTGCAGGTAGCAATGACAGGAAAGATGTGGGAGTGAATGGCTCAGATGAAAATAATTAGTGGGGGTCCAGGATTTGCTTGACTATTTCTTTTTGTTTTGCAGAGACATCCATCAACTTCCTTTTTTCTCCTCACTTCAGCTCCTGGACACATACTGATAGTCTCTAAAAGCTGGACATTTTCAGTCAAAAAACCCAAAAGAGATTTCCTTTTCTTTTCCTTTTAAAAACAGTATTTATTTAAAGTTTCAGAGGTCTGAGACTGACTTGCAAATGGGATCTCATCTCCTGTATGGTCTGGTTCTTAAATCTGTTCCTAAGGTTATCAAGCAACAATAAAGTGACCTCACTTTGACAGTCACTAACAGTAAATATTTCATTTGAAAGCACATTTATATGATGGGAGCTGGTCTTTAACCATCAGTTTGAAATATTGTGTTCCTTTTGTGGGGTGATTAACATCTCTTATCGAATTAAACTTTTTCCATGTGACATAAATTCTAGCTCATATTGATAAGGTGATAACTGTTTTTCCGTTTCTGGTTATACATCTTTGGGATTTGTCAACAACTTAAGGAATCAAATTAACAAATCCTCAGAAACAATGATTTCATTAGATATATGATTTTTCTCAGATTGAAAAAAACAGAACAAAACACAATAGCAAAGTCCACTTACAGATATATTTTACTAATATATTTTACATTATCTAAATGCCAGCGTTTTTGTTCATAGTGTTGGAAGACTCCTCATCCTGTGATGACAGTATTTCCCTGTGGCATTCTTTTCATTGGTGATCTGCCAAAATGATCTCAAATCTGAAGTTCAACAAATCTTGGCAGCCATTATTGTTCCCTGTAGTGTCAATATGATGTGAATACTTTCCCTGATTTGTGCTCCTAAAGCTGCACACTTACTTGGAGGTCAGTTCTCTTGAACTGAGTGGGATTTTAATCTGAGTAGAAATGCATAGGATTGAGCTTTAAGTCTATTTGTTCATCACAAAATTTAAGATTTCCACAATGCAAACAGGTTGCATGCTAAGTTCACAGTTGTCACTTTAGACTAGCTACTGAAGCTGACATCCATTCCATTCTGACTTCAAGTGATAATATTGGTTAATCAAACATTTTTTTGGTCAGCTCTCAGGACCCTGAGGCTGTTTTATTATTTTAATACAAGGAAGGTTTTAAAAAGAATTTTTAGAATTAAGGTGAGGTTTTTTAATGTATTTAACAATACCTAATGTTAGTAAGGTATATTAATAACCATACTGAAAGGCCTACACTATATCTTGAAAGGGTAGGATGACGTCATAATATTGCACAAGTTGGCTGAGAATTTTTGGAGTTCTGAACATACAGAGATTCATCATACTTTATCTTACAAGATTGAAAACTATGCTGGATTGTATAATCATAGAGTTGGCAGAGACCTCAAGGGCCATCAATTCCAACCCCCTGCAATGCAGGAACGCACAATCAAAGCACTCCTGACAGATGGCTGTCCAGCCTCTCTTAAAAAACCTCCAAAGAAGGAGACTCTGAGGTAGTGCATTCCATGGTTGAACAGCCCTTACTGCCGGGAAGTTTCTCCTCATGTTTAGGTGGAATCTCTTCTCCTTCACCTTGAACCCATTACTCCTAGTTCAAGGCTCTGAGGCAGCAGAAAACAAGCTTGCTCCCTCACCAACATGACATTCCTTCAAATATCTAAACATGATTTTCATGTCACCTCTTAACTTTCTCTTCACCAAAACCAAACATACCCAGCTCCGTATGTTTTTCCTCGTAGGGTATGGATTCCAGACCTTCTACCGCTTTGATTGCCCTTCTCTAGACCCATTCCAGCTTGTCAATATCCTTCTTGAATTGCGGTGCCCAGAACTGTACATAATATTCCAGGTGAGGTCTAACCAATGCAGAACAGAGAAGTACAATTACATCCCTCAATCTTGACACTATGCTCCTATTGGGGAACAACATTTATTGCAGATGTTATTTTTGTTCCAAATGAAAATATATTTTATTGGCTGTTGTGGGTTCCACACTGTGCGGCCATGGTCTGGTAGTTTTAGCTCCTAAAACTACCAAACCACGGCACCACAGCCTGAAAAACCCACAACAGCCAGCAGAGGCATATCTAGGGAAAATGTAGCCCAGTGCAAAAACTGAGTTTTGCACAACTCCTTACTCTAGAAGGCTATATGCTGGGGGGAAGAATTAGGACTAATAAAAGGAAACATTTGTACATGCAACATGTGATTGATGTTTGGAATATGCTGCCACAGGAGGTGGTGATGGCCACTAACTTGGATAACTTTAAAAGGGGCTTGGACAGATTTATGGAGGAGAAGTTGATCTATGACTACCAATCTTTTTTTTTGCGATTTTAAATTTACTTTATTATAATTACAGTTGAAAATATACTCATCTACATTCAAAATAAATCGTAACCAGTTTACAAACTCATAATACATTAAACAATTTTCCGTTTTCCATCTTAACATAAATTTAAAGAGCTTCCGCGTTTACATACCAACTTCTCCACAATGTTTGTTACTTTGTTCTATTAATTATAATTATTTTATACCTCTATTATTTCTTATACTTCTTAAATTATATCCATATATTTTTGTTTTGACTTGCCTTCAATATATTTAATCCATAATAACCATAAATTCTTGAATTTTCCATTATTCTCCAACTTTTCATATCTTGAAAGTCTTTATGGCTACCAATCTTGATCCTCCTTGATCTGAGACTGCAAATGCCTTAGCAGACCAGGTGCTCTGGGGCAACAACCACAGCAGGCCATTGCTTTCACATCCTGCATGTGAGCTCCCAAAAGCATCTGGTGGGCCTTTGCAAGTAGCAGAGTACTGGACTAGATGGACTCTGGTCTGATCCAGCAGGCTCTTTCGTATGTTCTTATTACAGTAGTAGACCAGAAATGTAAGCAACTGAAATAATAAAAAGTCTTACCAAACACCTTTTCTGAATTAGGACACCACATATAAAACACATTAAAATCCCTTTAACATTTGTATCCTACAAACCGAGGCACAAAATCTGGTGATTTGGCATGATATCTGAGGAGACTTATCTGATCAAACATAATCCAATTTGATTTTATTAGTTTGACAAAGACTCCTATCCAGTAGTCAGTTAATGATTTCTGATCAAGCCACCTTATAATAAGGACATATGCTCAGTTGATTCACCCTCATTTGATGGGCATGAGTATAGCCTTCTAGAGTAAGGGGTTGTGCAAAATCTAGCTGTTATACAGCTGGATGAGAAAGGAAAGGTTACCGTAGTTTAAATTCCTTCCATGGCAGTATTTCCTGAGCCTAAGTTTATTCATCCATTTCCTTTGTAGTGCAGAAGATTCAGCTAGTTTAAGCCATAGAAGTCAATTGATTTAGAAGCATGTAACTCTGCTTATGATTGCACTATAGCTGAAGTAGAACTGTAGTATATTAGAGGCAAGCAGTGTTTGGTCAGTGTTTGGTTCCTCCTCCACAGTTTTTCTTCTGGGATTGGTGATTGGCAATATGGAATCTGCATGGGGATACATAAACTGGAGGAAAGGCCTTGATATTATAAATTTGGCCAAAATTTTAGGTCAGTCACATCAGGTCTGAAGAGTTATTTAAGCCTGGAAAACACATCTGCTGCCTTTAAAATCTTATAGGCTTTTCTTCAGCAGTCTATGTGGATTTGCATGACTATAGGACAGCCTTGAGTCTAGAGATGCCTTGGCGAAAGGTAGCAAATGTTCTAAATAAATAAATGCATTCAGTCTTAAATAACTGCTTCAGTCTCAAATAGCTAAGCTCAGTCTTACAACAGGGAGTGCAAACAAAAATGTTTTATTACTGGTTTTTATATTACAAAGGGACAGACTGGGAGAATATCCTGCCAGAGAGAGGGAGATGCCTAGATTTGGTCTTCTCTTCAAACATCTGTGTCCAGGAATGGCCCCTACCACTTATCACTGCTGAAGCAGAGATAGGCAGTTCCTTCCCAAGCCAAGCTGCCTTGGCCTGAGGAGAAGCCCCTGGAAAACTCAGCAGAGTGCAAGGGGGGCAGTCAGCAGAGAGGCAATTGAGTCTGGCTTTGTCACAGGATGTGCTAGGCATACAGTGTTGCTGCCAGCAGCAGTGCAGAGTCAAGTGTGGCTCCTCAGCATGCTTAAGGCAGAAGTTGGAGGAGAGAAGAAAGTGGACAGGCTTCCAGGAGGACAAACCATAGCATGTTGGGAGGAGTGGTGGGTCAGGAAAGGAGAGCCTCACCCAAAGCTCAGATCTCAGGGAGTGGGAAGAAGCTGCACATGCCCCTAGTTGGCTTCTCAAGGGCACAGGAACTCTACAGTCAGATGAGCATACCTCCCAAGAAGGGAGAGTGACTGAGTCTGGGAGGATCCATACCCAGGAAGGGCTTTAAAAAACAGGAAAGAGGCAGGCCAAGGAGAAAGGGCTAGGGCATGACCTAGAAGAGTGGGGAAATATATTCAATGAACTCTTGTTGATGCAAGACTTTCTTAAGGGTTTTTTTTTTGTATTGACTAGAAATAACCTGTAATTCTGTTACTGAGACATTTGTTTTTCCTAATTGCCTACTAACAACTTTTCACTCTGAGAAATACATTGTGCCTTGCAAGCAAGATTTCTATTCCCTTCCCACCCCGCAACCTATGCTATTGTAGGCTTTGATTGTTTATTCTTAACACTATTTTTATTACCCTTGTCCAAGATGCCTTTATGATTATGAGTTCCTCTGAAATCTGTTCTGAGTTCTTTGTTGCTTGCTTGCATTCTTCCACATTGTTTTAAGTCATTAACATCTCTCACACTACTGAAACTGCAGTGAAACAGCATATGTGTTTATTGCTCATCCTTATAGGACTTAAACTTGACGTTTCTGCTTCAGATTCTAATTCAATAGTAAAGAGCAAGCTTGAGTTAACAGCAGAAAATAGTTGCCACTATAACTCCTGAATTTCAGTGAAGCCACAAAACTTTCTTTTTCGCACCTTTGCAAAATCCAGTTTCTTAAATGTATCTTATTTCAGCTTGAAGAACTTTTGGATAGAAGATTGAAAGTGTAATACTCCTGAGTCACATTCAGTAGCCAAATGTCTAGTTTATTCTTCCAGTTTTGGTAAATTCCCTATTTGGGGTGCTGTGTGGTTTCCAGGCTGTATGGCTGTGTTCTAGCAGCATTCTCTCCTGATGTTTCGCCTGCATCTGTGGCTGGCATCTTCAGAGGATCTATTTGTCTATTTGTCTACAATTCATATTTGACTGCTGCTTTTAATCTACTGTATGTAACTATTTAGATTTTATTGCCATGTCTAGTATTGTTAACCAGTATTTGTAATAGAAAGGCAAGATATACATTTTTGAAGTAAACAATTATGTATTTCAATTGCAGGTAAAGAAAGAATCACCTCCACATTTACTTTAGTTGCAGAAGCTAATCTGCCCCTCCCTGGTTTTAGTGAGAATGCCTCCAAATTCCAGCCTTTACTTGCATGCTGTTAATCAGGAACATCCTAAGATTTTATGAAGTCCCTGTGAAAGGAAGCTAAAATAACTTCATTAAAATTTTTAAAGCATGGTGGTCCCTAGTGGACAGATCCATCATTAAGAGCAGAAAAACAACTAGTTGATCTAACTGTACAACTTGTGAGTTGTCTTTTGTTCATTTAGCAGTTGGTTATTTACTACTCATTTTCATTTTCATTTTAACCTTTAATGGCATATATATTTACTACTCATCTGGCCTTAAACATCCAAGATCATCTGGATTTGAGGAACAGCTTTCATATCTAAGTGATGGTATGGAAAATGTTCACTTCCCAAATATGAAAACATAGAACTGGAAGGGATCTCAAGGGTAATCTACTCCAACCCCCTACACAATGCAGGAAATTCACAATTACCTTCTCACATACACACACCACAAACACACCCTCCTCTATATGCCCAGAGGAAGGCAAAAAACCCTTTAGAATCCCTGCTATTCTGGCCTAGAGGAAAATTCCTTCCTGACCTCAAAGTGGTGATTGGCCTGTAAGAAAGGTCCACAGAGCCATACACTGACTCATCTCCTCTGCTTTCCCTCTCACGATCTGATGAAAAATATAGAATCAGCATTGCTGGCAGATTGTCATCTGACCTCTGCTTCAAAACCTCCAAAGAACGAGAACCCAACACTTCCTGCAGAAACATATTCCACTGAGGAACTGCTCTGGCAAGAAGTTTAACTGAAAACTCTTGTGATTTAATTTTGCCATGTGGCTTTTGGTCTGACCTTCAGGGGCAACAGAAAACAATGCCACCCCATCTTGTATATGACAGCCTTTCAAACACATGAAGGTTGTCATGTCACCCGTCAGTTATCTCCTGTCCAGGCGAAACATGCACAGCTTCTTCAATCTTTCCTCATAGGACTTAAGATCCCTCGACATCTCCAGGGCCCTTCTTTGGACTCATTCCAGCTTGTCAACATTCTTCTTAAACTACAATGCCCCCCATCTCTTCTTTAATAATTAATAGATTGAATGATGGAGGCATTTTTGACTGCATCTTCACATAAATAGCTCCTAATGGATCATAACAACAAAAGGGGATTTTTAAACTGATTTTGAACACTCTGACTGTTCTATTTCCTTTAGAGTACTGGTTTTTTAAAATTCCTTTTCATGTTGATGGTTATGTTTATTGCGTCACATGCTGAAAAAATCAGTACAAACAGTTGTCTTTTAAAACATATTGTTTTGTTGCTATTCTTGATCTTCTAAAAATCATTTTGTGTTCTTCCATTTCTTCTTTTCACACAATTAACAATGTCTCCTGCTATAAACAAAGAGAGCGAATTGAATATTTCATTATGCTTTATCATCTCTATTATAAAACTCTAATCTTCTGGCCTTTCAGTTAAATGGCTACCACAATCATCACCTTGAGGCAACAATAACTACATATCATAATTATAAGGAATCACAGAATGATTACAATCCTTTCCCTCTCTCTAATTTTCTGCTTTTAATTCACTTGTCTGTTTTCCTTTAGAGATCACTGCTGGTGCTCTGTAATATCTAGTGTAAGTGAAGATGAAAATACTTGAATGATCAACATCTTTTGCACAACAATTTGATGGCCAATTATGTTGGCTCAGTATCATTTAAAAAAAAACAGTAAATGTTAATTATGACTTTTCTGGCAAGAGTTACTCACAAGATTCAATTTCTGTGAAGCCAAGAAATAATGAGGGATGAAATTCTTCACACTGTAGCACAGCAGTCTTCCAAGGGGAAAGCATTCCAGCATGGAATTTGTGCCCACAATGACTTGCTCTATGCACGTAGATTCCCCTTTGAGGGATTTATGCACATAGATCCCCTTGGAGGGATCAGAAACAATGTGCAAAAAGGTTGTGAAAGTGTGAACACTTTGCTGGATGTCTATTCAGAAATGCACACATGGTTCCTATCTGTTGATCAGGAACTAAATATATTTAATTGAACAGATGGCCAGTAGTAGCAGTCATCCATTTCAGAAACTGGAAATCTGAATGTAGACTTACATTTCCCTCTCCTATCAAGAAAAGGGTTTGAGAATCATTCTTTCTCCACTCAAAAGAGCTGATCAGATTTATTACTAACAAATAAGGCAGTTTAAAGCATCTTCTGGGCAGATAGGCATCTGTAGAAAACAACTGTGCATAACACCTGTCTAGCCTACTGTTGTTGATGTACATTTCCCTTTCACCTTATGAACTGTGGTATCCTAACTTTGGGATAAATTGCCACTTCTCTTTTGCAAACAAAAGAACATAAGCCTTTCCAAAACTCAGCTGAAGAAGCCTAAACTTAAAGGGAAGAAAAGTTCCTTGAAAGCCACTTCCTGCCTAAACTTGACCTTTCATAAGCTTCTACACAAGATTTCATAAGCACCTACAAAAGCTGTAATGTCAGCTAGATTTATGAACAGTATAAGTAAGCTACAGTTTAGGGCTGTGGATTATGAGGAACCTCTAAATTTATAACAAATGACTACAATTACTATGTTTGGGGAATGCTGTGAGCATTTTCAAGTTGACATAGTTCATGGCTTTATGACTGGTCTTGCATGCAGTTCAGGTAGATTTCTGTGCCATGAAGAAGAAGAAGAAGAAGAAGAAGAAGAAGAAGAAGAAGAAGAAGAAGAGGAAGAAGAAGAAGAAGAAGAAGAAGAAGAAGAAGAAGAAGAAGAAGAAGAAGAAGAAGAAGAAGAAGAAGAGGAGGAGGAGGAGGAGGAGGAGGAGGAGGAGGAGTTTGGATTTATATCCTCCTTTCTCTCCTGTAGGAGACTCAAAGGGGCTTACAATCTCATTGCCCTTCCCCTCTAACAACAAACACCGTGTGAGGTGGGTGCAGCTGAGAGAGCTCTGAAAAGTTGTGACTAGCCCAAGGTCACCCAACTGGCATGTGCAGGAGTGCACAGGCTAATCTGAATTCCCCAGTTAAGCCTCCACAACTCAAGCGGCAGAGCAGGGAATCAAACCCAGTTCCTCCAGATTAGAATGCACCTGCTCTTAACCACTATGCCATTGCTGCCACTGAAGTCTATGAGCTGTGACATATATTGTACAGTGGCTATAAAAATAAATATGAGCTCTTTAAAAATGTAGCAGAAATTATGAATGGGTCTCTTAAGCATCTTAAAGGGCCATCCTAAGCAAGTCCATTCAGAATCTTACTGAAACCTAGATAGAGCTTCCTCCTTGGAAAATGTTTTTAGGATTACATTGATGAATAGAATAAGTCTGAAATGAATCTCCATGGACTAAGGGTTAGGATGGGGAGTCTTATGGCCATTTCTGCATGAGCAGGAGAGAATGGCTCTCCAACTCAGTATACTGGACGCTGGTGGAGGCTTGGGACCACTCGCATTTTTCGTGCAGGCACGGTTTAGTAAATTTGTGTTGCAATGAACTACAGTGAGCTGTTTCGGGTTCATTCTAGCTATTCTATCTCTCCTCCCACCAGCTCCATGGCTGGGAGGGACACTTCCATGCTGCCCCTCTGACCCCAATGCAGGCATGCCAACCCTCTCCAGCCATCCAGTGCTGCAGTAGAGAGGAGGAGGGTGCTTTTAAAATAAACAGAACTGAGCCCCTTGGGGGAGGGCGGTATAAAAGTGGAACAAATAAATAAATAAATAAACTCCAGAGGGGCCAAAAGTGGCACCCTCATGCTGGTGTGGTTCGCACCGTACCAGCGGGAAGACACCGCTTTTGAAAAAGCTCACTCCCCAAGTGAGTTTCAAAAGCAGCATCTTTGCACTGCTTGAAGGGAGCGAGCATGGCGCTGCTGTGAGGCAGCAGCACCAGCTGTGCAAACAGCACCCCAAGGACAGTGTTTTTACGATCCCTAGGCGCTGTATTCTCCCCATGCGGAAACAGCCCATGGCAAAACGGGGGGGGGGGGATTTCTGAGATGTGCCCTGCCAGTCACCTCTCTATTGGTGTTATAGACAGTTCAAACTAAGATGGATACCAAATCTTAAGTCTGCCTGCAACATTCGTTTACACTCCATTCCCCTAACCAACTATGCATAGCAGCAAACAGCACCTTTCCTGAAGTCTTGGCTGTTTCAATCTGGATAACAAAAGCCACAGCCCTAGGAAGACACACCTGTTCTCTAGCCCACAAAGGATATGCAAAAACTGCTTAGACTGGACACAGTTAGCTTTCCTGATTCTTTTTTCACTCACCTATTTAATTACAAGCCTTCTACTACCGGAGAGCCATCAAATCTTACTTTGGAATACCCTGAATTGTAAATTAATCAACTTTTGCTAAAATATAATCAGATCTGAAATTTAACATCTAATCTGACTCGTGAGCCATTTTCTGTATTGTTCTCTCCTGAGAATGGAACTCCACTTTGCCAAGAAGATTGCCTCTTAGCATTGCTAGAGGGAAAATTTCCTATAACTAGTCTGTACAAATTAGGGCCCCTTGCCCAGTGTTCTCTGAACTGCCTTTGGTTTATTTACGCTGTGCCTGATTGTTGCCTCTCTTTCTACATTCAAAGTGGGTGTTAGATCATAATTCCTCAGGTCTTGTTTTTCAGGAACAGGTAAATATCACCCTCCCTGGAATGACCTTTACTATTCTCATCTATCCTTCACCTCTTTCTATATCCTAGGCTTCTTGGAACTCTGTATGTGGTGTTATTTTTTTTTTGCCAAACTGCATGTGTACCATTTATTATTTTTGTTCTTTAATAAAATAGTCAAACTTCAATTAAATGTTGATTTTTTTGTGGATTTCTGAAGGGAAAATCTCCTGTAAAAACTGGTAGAGAGTCCAAAGCCTGGCCTCTCATATTGCAGATCTGTCCCCCCCCCCAATTCCTGAACCTAAAACAGAGCCAACCCCAACTAATTCAGGTAATACATTCAAGGAAATCTATGCAATATGCATATAGATATATTTGGGAACCATTTATTTCAGATGAAGCACCATAATTGGACTTATAAAAGTTGCATTAACACAGTTTTTGGGTTGTTTTCATCAATATATACTGTTTTGCAAGATAATAAGCTAATAGTGTTGTTGATATTGAAAGCATTCTCTTTGAAAAAATTTATATCTTTCTTAGGTATCTACAAAACAAAACAGAAAAGGACAGGTTCCATTTTAGTTCCTATGCAATTTTAGTGAACTCAGTTGGTGTCTTTAACATCAATAAGTTGATTTACTAATAAAGCTAGCTAATGCCCATTTATTTCACTGGGAAACACATTTCCACTAAATTGGGAGAATATTATCAGGGATTGCACCTGTCACCCGAGAGTACCTACTTCCCAAGATATAAATTTATATACCTTTCGCATGCTAAGTCAATTCGCGGATATATGTTTCAAGGCACCCTAATTTTATTTACAAAAAACTGGGAAACTTTATTGACTCAATGCGTATAAGTTGAGGGTGGGAAATGCAACAGCTGCTGGTAAATTTCAAAAATAGAAATAGATGCCAATAAAATTACATCAAGTGAGGCATCAGTAGGTGAAATGTTTTTGAATATTTATTTCAAAGAAAAACAGTAAACTGGCTCTGTAAGTGGAAAAGAGGGGCAACAAGAACAATATTGTATCAACAATAACTTTAAAAGTACAAAAACCTTTTAGCTCAACTTTCAGCAACCAAGCTTAAAACACAAGAGTTAAAAATCCTCCAAAACTGGATTCCTCATCAATATCTGTACATGTCCAAATGTAACCCAAATCCTTAGATTTTAAAAGGGATATTATCAGAAATGGAAAATCTATTTATTAGCTTCCATTGTAAATAATGGGGTATGGGGCATCCCCTTTGGGGATCAATAATCTCTGGATCTCTTGATTCAACTTTCATCGAAACCTGGCTGGTAATTACATAAAGAGATTCTCCTGATGAGACCAGCCGAAGTTTGGTGAAGTTTATTCAGGAGGGTCCAAAGTTATGGACCCTCAAAAGCGTAGACTCCATTCATTTAATAGGCCCATTGAAAACAATGGGGTATGGGGGCACCTCCTTTGGGGGTCCATAACTTTGGACCCCCCGAACCAAACTTTACCAAACTTGGCTGGTATCATTAGGAGTGTCTTCTGAGGGTACCCTGAAATATTGGTGCTGCTAGCATAAAAACTGCACCCCCTGCTGGCCGGCAAAGTAAAAACACAAAAAAATTTAATGACCCGCGTATAAGTCGAGGGGAGCTTTTTCAGCATTAAAAATGTGCTGAAAAATTCGACTTATACATGAGTATATACGGTAGATCAGAGAAAGCATCTAAATACAATACACAAGTAATATTCTTAATTGCAGAATGGGCAGAAAGGCCTGAATTTACATGTGAAAGCTGATGACCACTCCTTAATGTTGGGAATAATTGTATTTGCATTTGTATCATATAGGCTGTTTCTGCATGGTCAAAATATCCTGAGTTGAGCAAGAGAAATGTCCTGTTCTGTACAACAATTCTGCACCCAGTCCTAAAGTGGATTTGCCCCATGATAGTTCCTTCATCCCAGGGTATTCAAAAACTGCCAAAATAGAGGTTCTTTTAAAAAATCCCAGAGTGAGCCTACTAGAGCCTGCCACAGTACAAACACCAAGCGGGAGCAGGACCAGTTTATTTTTCCCACCCAGCCACCTGATCTCCCCACCTGATGTTCATTCACACTTCCACTCAAAAACAGCAGCCAATAAGAACGTGGGACATTGGGCATGCTTAGATGTACTTTCAGCTGCCACTCAAAAACAACAGTCAATCACAATGCAGAACACTGAGTATCCTCAGACATGCTTGCAATGTAAATGCAGAAGTCCTGGACTCGTGCAAAACAATTTCCTCCCAGTCTTCACTGGATTCTTTAAAAAAAACAACCAAGCAGCCGTGCAAGCGGCACCCCGGAATAAAATAAACCCAGGTTAAAAAAAAACTGGTGGTACACAGGTATAATTTTGCCATGCAGAAACTGGAAGAAAGGTGGGGATCACAGACAGAAACTCAAAAACTGAAAAGTGGGTCCATACTGTGACAGACAATCAAGTTCTGTCCACCAGAACGGCTTTCAAATGGTGGATTGAGATTTTGAGAAGAAGAAAAAACTTTTTTTGGCTGTTTAATTGCTGACCATCTGATCAAGTTGAGGGTTGTTGGATTTGATGAGAAAAGAGTTAGGAGGTCTGTTGATTAGGCTAGGATTCCATTAGGGGCTTCAGGCAGTTTGAAGATAAGTAGGATTTTGCATAGCTTGTGGAAAGCCAGGAGGGTGGCAGCCTTCACAACCTCATCAGGCAGACTATTCCAATAGTTGAGGTCTACAACAGAAAATGGATCTGTACAGGCAGTTGTTGATTTTACCCAATTGCAGGGTGACACCTGCAGAAGGCTTTGCTCAGATGAATGAAGCTGTCATGGTGGAGCATAGAGGGTGACATAGTCTTACAGATATGAAGGACTATGGCCAGGGGGGATTTTGTATGTGATAACGAATCCCTTTTCAGCCTGGTAATTGAAAGGGAAACAATGGAGTGACTGCAAAATGAGAGGAGCATGTGTGCTCCATCTAGCTCTTCATAATAACCAGGCTGTCACATTCTGTACCAACGAGAGTCTCTAAAATTAACTTTAAGGGGAGACCTATATGAAGTGCATTACCACAAGAAGAATACCGTTTTTACAGCTACCTTAATTTGTTTCTCCAGCAGTAATGCTGTATCCAGTTTAGTCCCAGGGTTCTTAACTGAGGGTCAGCTGAACGTCATCAAAAGTGGGGAGTATAATGTCCTTCAAGACTTCACTCTCCTAGCCAGCTTTACCTCTGTTTTGCTAGAGTTTAGTTTCATGTAATCACTTTTACCCATTTAACCATAGCAGCCAGGTAGCAATTCAGGACCTCCACCACATCACCATGTGATCTGGATAAGGCCATGTATTGTCATCATATTGATGATAGCCAAACACAAAACTAAGGGCTTTACATGGAGATTGATGAGCATGGGAGACAAGAATTTGTCTGTTGGACACATTGATGATAACACTAATGATAACAGACTTCCAATGGCAGTAATATGTAGCTAGTTGTCAGAATCCACCTCTCTACTGGAAGACGGTACAGATATATAAAGCAAGCTTATAATTTTTAAAATAATAAAGTATTTTTTTTCTTAAGATTGCAACTAAAACCTGAATATGCAAAAATAATAATCACTGATTATGTTTGTCAGCTATTATTTTAGTAATGACATGTGACAGGGTCTCTTTTAATTTGTTTAATTGGCCTTTACATTTAATTTAAAGTCAATTCATTGCATTTGTATTGTATGTATGTGGTTCACCAACAAATACAGGCCTTTATTTGGGATTTTGGGAAGGGTGATGGTTATAATATGAGTAATTACATCTAATTATAATTTAGAACACTGTATGATGCACTGAACCTTACCTGTGACAAAAGTAGGGACAGCCTTTCAGGGGAAAGCAGGTTTGATATCTGAAAGCAATGGTGGTGTGGAAAGTGGTGGGTGACTGAACTTGGATGTGAATGATCTTTCTCTCAGGGAACTATGTTGGCATGAAGCAATTCATTGTGTTGAGATTATATTCATTGTTCAAATTGCATCCCAGCAGTACCACACATTACTTATCTATTACTACCAACTGTGGAAAATCAAGCTAGTTTCATTGCCCACTTCTCCCTCCTTATACATTCCCTCCTTTCATGGCAGCATTTTACCTTACCAGGGCTTATAGAAAATAAAATTCTTTTTATTACTGGTAATTTAGTAGATTTCTGTTGGTTTCCCTGCCATTAATACCTGAGGAGAATGTAATAATAATCTCGCTTAAGGCCAATTTCAATGTAAATTTTTCCTTTACAAAGGAATGCATATGGAGGACTATATTGGAAAGATAGGATTTGAAATGCAGAGATATGGCAGGAAGCAAAAGCTGGAAACTATATTCTCATTCACTCATGGAACTTTTTAATAAGGAAGTTATAATATACTTTGCATTCTTTTATGACATTCTATGAAGAAAATTGTTTAGGGTCCATGATAAAGGCAAGAGAGTGCGCGCATCTGCACACACACACACACACACACACACACACACACACACACACACACACACATACACACACACACGACATATATACTTGACATGTATATATGGCAGTGTACATGCAGAGGAATGACATTGTGTGGCCCTAATATTATTGTAAATCTATATATATAAAAATGGAACCATGCGTTTGTTGCTTCGAGAATAACCGCGCACCTGCTGGCCCAAACGCTCTGAAAATTTCACAGACACTTACTCATTCCCCTGACTGTGTTCTTACGTACCTCCCGCTGTCAGACGACACACCTGAGCCAGGTAAAACATCTTTTTTCTGGCACACCAGGCCATGAAGCTGTTACCCTTAGAATGTTCGAGCCCTTAGAATGTTCGCTCAGATGGCCAGATATGAGCAGTAAAAACAGTACATAGGCAATAACTCAAGTGGAAGTGAAACACATGTTGCCATGTGAGACGTCAGGTGGGGTTCTCCCCCCTCACACGCAGGTACCTTTCACTGTCTGTGCCTCACCCACTGCTACCACAGAACACACCTACTCTCATACACATTCAGCAGAGGGATAGGGAAGGGATGGAGGGGGAGGCATGCAAGGGAACAGAAGTAAGGGAGGGGACAGAGAGTGAGGGTGGCATGCAAGGGAGGGGAGGGAGCAGGGCCAGCATCTGGATATGACCCACCCACCTAGCAGAGGGAGACAGAAGGGAGGGAGAGGGAGGGGTGGCATGCAAGGGAAGAGAGGATGGGAGAGGGAAGGGATGCAAGGGAACAGAAGTCAGGGAGGGGAGAGAGTGAGGGAGGGGAGGAAGGGGGCACTGGATATGACCCACCCACTCTAGCAAAGGGAAAGGGGAAGTAGGTAGGGGGAGGGGTCCCATGCAAGGGAAGAGAAGTGAGGGAGGATGTGGTCACACACATCAATGACACTGCACAGTATCAGCCTGTGTGTTTCTATGAGCATGTACTGCTGGCCTCTGCAATTGATTTGCTGCTACTGTTCCTTTCCCATTTCACCACAATAAGCCACAGCAACGCGTGGCCAGGCCCCACTAGTATTATATAATTTTGTTGCCATCCCTGGTTTTGTTGCCATCTGTTACAATATCGCTCCTTTTTATGGTATTTTATTCTATGATTTTATTCTCATTTTATTATATGTATTTTTAGACTTTTATTGTTTTACTCTGTTGCTCACTGCCCTGATCCCTTCGTGGGAGGGCAGTTTATAAGTTTAATAATAAAATAACAAAATAACAAAATAATGTTCCCTGATGTGGATAACCTAGAGTTTCTGGATTTCATTAGATCTTGGAAGCTATGTAGGGTCGGCCTGGATCACAATTTGGATAGGAGATTACCAAGGAATACCTGAGCTGCAATGCAGAAGCAGGAAATGGCAAACAACTTCTGAATGCCTCTTGTCTTGAAAACCCCACGGGGTCACGATAAGTCAGCCATGACTTGATGGCAAAAAAGTATGTTATTTTGGATAATATCTGTATGTTGTCATCTACAGATCACTCTATACCATCAGTAAAATCATAGGTTACTATTTTAAAATGCAAATCAGAGGATAGTTGAATATTTCCCATATGTAAAATGTTTCCGTGTAGAAAAAGAGCCAACACATTAGGAAAAAGATTGAAGTACACACATTCAGGAAAAGATTAAAAGTTCTTCTCCATGAAATCATGCTGTTTTTGGTTTCTGACACGGAAAACATTTAGTCACATGATTCTCCACCAGCTTTCTGAAATGGTAGACACTGGATAAATAGAATACCCTTCAATAAATTAAAATTTATCTGTAAAAGCAGCCTGCATTTGATAGTGCAGTTCTTGGACAATGTGGTGGAAAATATGTTGTTATTGTATAATAGCTGTACTCCTAGGGTTGGATCCAGCACAAAGAAATCTGCCCACAGATTGTGAATTTCTTTGTTCCCACCTCTTATGACAGCCCTAAATGCCCGCTGAAATATTTTCCCGGTGGACAGAATGACAAGGAACAAGATTTGAGGAGACTTTAGGGGAATCTCAGAAAGTCATGCTCTGTGGATAAAAGTCCCTGTGTATGTGGAAACACTCTACTGGATCTAACCCAGTAGCAATTTCTGCATTGTACAAATAAAGCAGCTTGCAAATGTTTTTTAAAAAGGTGCCAGAGAAAGCGTTTCCCCCCTCTCCCCTTCCCAATAGTTCTTACTCTCATTTTCTCACCCACCTTTTTCTCCCACTTGTGATTTGTGCCACCCACCATTTGGTGAAAGTTTCCCTTGGAGATTTCCTCTGTTTGCAGGTCATACACTTGCCATTTCCATGAAAAAATACATGAATTAAGTTAGTTTTTACTGCCGATTTGGCGCACGTCTCATTTTTATGTTTTCTTATTTTGAGTGAGATATCTTCAAAGCGATGACAACTCAAAATATGCACTTATTGCAGATCCTTGTACAATGTTTTTATAGCTTCGAAGACACCTCCCTCAAAAAAAGGAAAAATTGGCAGTCAAAACTAACTTTATTAATGTATTTTTAGCACAGAAATTGTGGCTAGATGAGCTGTAAACAGAGGAAACCTCTGAGGGAAACTTCACCAAATGGTGGGTGGCACAAATTACAAGTGGGAGGAAATGGCAGGTGCAGGCTACAGCAAAAATGAAAGTGCTTTAAAATTGGGCAGGAGAAATAAAATGCTTCCTCATTCTATACAGGCAAGGAAAAATGTCTCAACCCGACTTGGGAAAAAAGAGGAGCCTTGCTTGTTTTCTATCTTTCTTACTTTCTTTGTCTTCACAGACATTGCAGGCTGAGGTGGGACCTTGCTGGCCCACACCATATATGCAATCCCTTTTGATTGAATAATCACGCAACACGTTCCTTTGTGGGTAAATATTTGGCCATAGCCAGATGTATTTATTGGCAAGGAGTTAACAGGAAGCAAAATGGTGCAGCATGGGGGGTGATCCGAGCATCTGGGCAGCATGAGTGCTGTTTCCCAGAGGCAAGCAAATTCCTCAGCCTGCTTGCTGGAGGAATTGACCATGACGGGCCATATTGGAGCAGGGGATGCCAGTTGAACGATGGACACCTTCCTGGCACCCGTTCCAATCTGCTGCTAGGGCGCAAGCCTGGTAGCCCCTGTCAGGCATCTCGACCTCTGGCTTGCTCCACCTCTGCCTCTTAAGGAGGCGTTCCAACAAGAGAGCTCCCGTAGTTCCCTTTTTCCAACTGATCACCCCCCCCCTCCATGCGCAACCCACCAACTGACTATGACATAACATAAAGCAAGCACAGAAAACATTTTTGGGGAAAAGCTGTGTGTTCCTCTGCAAAACACTTCTTTTAATATCCTCAAGATGTTTTATTTGTGTTGTGCAGAAAGGACCAAAGACTGCTATGTGCTGATTGAATTGTCATTATCATGAGATCAAATCTTATCTATACAGTTTGCATTGTAATAGTCCAGAGATATTCCGCATTACTCCAGTCTTATACTGGATTTCAGTGGGCTTAGACTTTAATAGCTCTGCAAACAATACTGTATATGTTGTAAACTCTGTAACTAGAAATTAGCATGAATCTCTACATAAACAGAGTAGTGAAGATTAAGCCTAATTATATTCAGTTTTTTAATTAACCATTTCATAGTTTAAGTGACCCCATCTCAATATTTTTTCTGCAATATCTGTGAAAATATGAACATACTCCTTTACATTGGTCTCTCTTGTTTTCAATCTCTCTTGCTTTCTTTGTCTTCACAGACATTATTGTGTAGCTAAATGTGATAGACTAATAATGTAATGATAGTAGCACATTCATTGCTTGATTTGTGATTGGCTGGGATAATCCATGGTCTGCTTTCATTTTCAATGGACTTCATTTGCTCTCACTGATGTCAGTATACAGTCAAGTCATAGGATCAAAATGTCGTTGTGATTACTACATGATCACCAATTCACTGATCTGACAGACATGAGTAATCCTTGAATAAAAAGGGGCAATAGATTAAAATACACGGTATTAGAATAGCATCAGGTTGCCAGGTCCCCCAGGTTAGGAAATTCCTAGAAATTTGGGAATGGAGCTTGAGGATGACAGGGACCTCGGGAAAAATGCCTTAGAGTTCACTTTCCAAAGCATCCATTTTATTTAGGAGAACTGATATCTCTAGTCTGGAGATGAGCTGTAATTCCATGGGATCTCCAGGTCCAACCTGGAAGCTGGCATCCCTAGAGAGCAGAAGGTTGGGAAAATTAATTATTCAAGTTAGTCTGGGAAAGGCTAATACTGATTGATTTGGAATCCTACTTGAGCAGTTTACAATTTGAAAACACAGTATCAAAAACAAGCGAGTAAATAAAAGACAAGCCACATGTTCTCACATAAGGGGTTGGATCTGACTAAACTGACAGTTTCCTCTTCCCACTTCAGACCTTCCTCGTGTCTTTCCTTAGGATCTGCTAATCTCAGGGGGAAATATTTCATGGAGATCACCAGGCTGCAGTTGGAGTGAGGAGACAGAAAATTTCCATTCCATCAATAGAAAATTTAGTCTGGTTCCAATCCAATGTTTGTGTGTGTGTGTGTCCCGAAGAAGCATTTCTACAGTAAAAATTATTTTTTGAGACAGCACACTGGAATATCCTGTCAGTCTAAATCTGTATTGTTTCTACTTACTGTGCTACTAAAAATTGCATGTATTTATGTACTTATGGGGCCTTGTGTCCTGAGGCCTATTCAATTAGACGGAAGAAGCCAGATATTGGCATGGATTTTTACTTCCACTAGTAATGAGTGTCATGGTGTTTGAAACTATTAACCTCAATTTGAATTTGCTAATTTTAAATGAGGGAAATATATTAAAAGTATCCATTTTTTTTTGTTTCTGCTTGAAGCATGATACAGGTGAGAGATTTATGCTGTGAGACCAAATAGACTCGCAAGGCGAGTCGGATAAGGAGACTGTTGGCTTCAATAGTGTAACCATCTTTTTCTTTTTGCCTTGTGAATGAGAAGAATCCATCTTTTATACACAGCAATATCAAAAGCACTTTAAGGTCCACTCTTTTAAAAGAAACAACATTATTGATAGGTGTATTTATTGCAGTTGCTGTTAAATTTATTTGTGTGTTATGATTCAATCTGATTCCTGCACAGAGAGCAGTAACAGCTTTGTTAAAGCCAGACATTAGTCTGGGCCTTCGTACAGGCAGGAGGTATTGACAGGATCAGCAGCAGACAAGTTTGATTCACTTTGTTCAGGCTTTTGCTTCTCAGTGAAGCATGCTAGACTGTCAACACACCATTCATCATAGTTACTGATGTCAGACCTATTAGATGAAAAAGCAGCTGCCATGGCAGCCACACTGGGAAGAGGGGTTTGAAAATGGTTTGAAAATGGGGTATAGGACAGACAAAAGATTGAGGAATCATAAATCTGTAGGAACTATATTTTCTTTCATGGTTTTTTTCTTAAAGAAAAGACATAGACTATGTATATTTTAGCTGCAAGCTAGTAGTTCTGTTGAGAGTACTGGGATTAACACATTCTGCTAAGGAAGTACTCAAAACATTTCACAGTTGTTGCTAACCACTCATCACAAATTTATCCTTTTACAGCTCAAGTTTTAATGACTGATGAAGAAGGATCACAAAGGGGTGCTGTGTGGTTTCCGGGCTGTATGGCCGTGTTCTAGCAGCATTCTCTCCTGACGTTTCCCCTGTATCTGTGGCATCAGAGGATCTGATGGTAAGAAAGCAAGTGGAGTATATATACCTGTTGGAGTGTCCAGAGTGAGGGAAAGAACCTTTGTCTGTTAACAAGTAAAGGGTGCAATTAGCAAGCTAGATTTACATGTGTTGAGTGGTATCCACCCATTAGCATGTGAGTAACAATGAAGATAGCAAGGTCACTAGGTGAGAACATCTGAATAGAAGTAGCCTGTCCTTTGTTCTCTTTGATTGTATTACTGCCTATAGTCATCCTGTGTTTGGGTGGAGCTGATTAGTCACTGTCTTTATTTATTTTATTTATTTATTTATTTATTTATTCGATTTGATAAACCGCCCTACTCCCGAAGGGCTCGAGTGTTTTTTAACACTGGTAGCCTAGTTTTGTTCATTTTTCTGGTTTCTTCCTTTCTGTTGAAATTGTCCATGTGCTTGTGGATTTCAATGGCTTCTCTGTGTAGTCTGTAGTTGTCAGAGTGGTCCAGAATTGTAGTTGTAGTGTGTAGTTGTCAGAGTGGTCCAGAATTTCTGTGTTTTCAAATAACCTGGACACAGAACCTGGACACAGAATATTATTTTAAAACTCTGTGATATACCATAGAGTGTGATATCCTTTTCTTCCAGGGGGAGTGATAGCTGTAATCTGAAGATTATTTGTAATTCTGGGAGAACTCTAAGCCCCACCAAGAGATTTGTAGCCCTATTTGCCATTCCCTCTCCCCTCCCTTAATGAGAAGGTCTTTAGGTATGTTCCTCCCCAACGATGGGAAGGATGTATGGAAGGAGGACTGAGGGAATGGGCAGAGAGAGCCTAGGCTATATTTTTCCCACTTCAGATGGAGAGATTAGAATGTCCACACCTATGTCTAAAGTGGCTCTTCCTAGTGCACAGTCATTATTTCTGTAATGATCATGAAAAATATGATAAATCAGTAGTATTATCCCCATATTGGATGGGGGAAGGCTAGAAGAATAGTGGCTAATCTTAGAGATTTGGCATGCAGAAGACATGCAACCCAGGAGTTAACCATTTCATCATTTGGCCATTAAACTACATCTGTTAGTTCATTAAACAATTTGATTTTTTAAGGTATGTACTGTCTTTTTATGCCAAATACTAGACACAACTCCAATAAAACCACATTAAACAGCAAGAATAAAGTAATATAAAAGCACCAACTTTAAAACTACAGATATAAAAAATAAATTAACAAAATACATTAGTCTTCTCACTGAATTAAGCAATGGTATTGAAGTAGCAAACATTTTGAGTCTTACACAGTATTTTCCAACCTTTTCGATATCACGATACCCTTGACCTCACTCTTCATATCTCACGGTACCCCTGCCATCCTCCCATCTTCCCCTCCCAGTTCCCCTGCTTGCCACCCCCACCTTTCCCTCACAGGGTGAAGGGAAGCACAGGGGGTGGGTGGGAAGTGGCTGCTGACCTTGCAGCAGGCCCTGCCCCCTGGGCCAGCTCTGTATCCTTGCTGGTGCCGGTGGGAGACACCGCAAATGTGAGCGGGGCTGGTAGCATTGTTGCGGTACCCCTGGGACATGCTCACGGCACCCTAGGGTGCCACGGAACCCTGGTTGGGAATCACTGGCCTTACAGAATGCTCATTTACCAGCTTTTAAGTGTAGAAGTCAGAAGCAGTGTTTGTTTAGGCCGCTGTGCTCCAGCACCCCTCAGGAGCTGCCTCTGGCTCGGCTTCCAGTTTTAGCAAACATTTTTCTTCCATTGGGGAAGTGTTTTTTGTGACCATTTGGACTTGAAAAGGAATTCCTTTAGTAATAAAAAGTAGTGAGTACAAACTCCCCCCCCTTCCTGCTTTCGTATGCTATGCAGTCCTCCCCCAGCCTCGATTTTCTGTTTTATGTTAAATATCTCACATGAAAAGCAGCCATGCAGGGCCTTGATTAGATTCCATTGGCCTAAGGATAGAAAGAACATTCTGTTTTCCCCCATGGTATGGTTGCTTATTTATTCATGCTTGGCTTTTGCTATTCTAGCTGCAGTAGGATTATTGACATTTCTTGTTTCCAGTGTATAGGGATAGTTTATTATGATTGTGATTTGTTTTCTGTAATTTGGAAGTGATCTTGAATAGTGGAACACACACACACACACATGTTTAATGTGATACATATATGTATATGTAGTGATATATACATACACACGCACATACACACACACACATACTAGCAGGATGCCCGTGCTTTGCTACATGGTTTGTAATATGTTTGTGAACTGTTTTGATTGTATTTGATTGTTGCGGTCTGGTTAACGTGAGGATTGGTCGAGAAATACTTTTTCACAGCCTGTCTGTTAGGCTCAGGGTGATATTCCGCATAGCTCCTCTCAGCCTGTCTGTGAATTTCGGGGTGACAGTCCGCATACTTCATCACAGCCTCTCTATGAATTTCAGGGTGACATTCAGCATTCAGTAGTCCTGTCCGTGCACTTTGAATGTTGGCATGAAATTTCTCTCTTTCACCTGGTGGGCTCCAAAAGACATCATTTGGAAGCAGCCGTTGTGTTTTCAATAGGCTTCAACTATTCTATTCTATTCCCCCTTTTATGAACCCACGGGAGGCCAGATGTTTACTTATTATTGCGGTTGATATCATCCCGGCTGGCCAAACGCCTGGCGGAACAGGTCCGTTTTACAGGCCCTGCGGAAACTTTGTAAATCCCGCAGGGCCCTGATCTCACCTGGAAGCCTGTTCCACCAGGTAGGGGCCAGAGCCATAAAAGCCCTGGCCCTTGTAGAGGCCAGCCGGATCGCCTTGGGGCCAGGGATCACCAGTAGGTCTGCCTCCGATGAACAGAGGGGCCTAGAAGGGCGATATAGGGAGAGACGGTCCCTTAGATATGCAGGGCCAAGGCCGCGAATGGCTTTAAAGGTCAAAACCAAAACTTTAAACATGACCCGGTACTCGATCGGCAGCCAGTGCAGTTGGTATAGGACTGGAGTAATCCGGTCCCTTGCTGTTGCTCCGGAAAGGAGTCTGGCTGCCGCATTCTGTACGAGTTTCAGTTTCCGGATCATGGCCAAAGGTAAGCCCGCGTAGAGCGAGTTACAGTAGTCTAATCTAGAGGTGACCGTGGCATGGATCACAGTGGCCAGATCAGAACGGGAGAGATACGGGGCCAGTTGCCGTGCCTGCCGCAGATGGTAAAAAGCTGCCTGGGCTGTCTGGGTGACCTGGGCCACCAATGATAGAGATGGATCCAGAGTTCACCCCAGGAGGCTCTTTGGCGAGACGAAGTTAATTTTAACGCCTCGCCAAGAAGGCCGTGAAGGCAGGCCAAAGGCCACCCGGACACTCCCGACCCAGCCACAGGACCTCCCCGGCCTTAGTGGGATTCCAACTTCAGCCCGACTCTGCACCTCCAAACTCAACCAGCCACAGCATCAAGACAACGCTTGGAGAGGCATCGGGGGGGGCCGGAGGTCGGGCTGCCCTCCATTGTAAACAACAAGAGCTGGGTGTCATCTGCGTATTGGTGCCACCGCAGCCCAAAACTCCGAACCAGACTCTCGCCAGGGGTGCATGTAGATATTAAAAAGCATCCCAGGGAGAGTATCGCTCCATGCGGCACCCCACACATACTATGGGGCTACTGACGGCTGAGATCTTCACCCCCCGATGCCACCTGCTGTCCCTCGATCTGGGAGAGGAACGAGATCAGCCAATTTAAGGCTGAATCTCGAACCCCGATACCAGCGCAGGCGGTGGACCAAAAGGTCGTGGTCTACCATATCGAACGCCATGGCGTGAGATATAACAACACCAACAACGTCAACCGCTTCTGTCCAAGTGTGAGTCGGAGGTCGTCCACAAACAGTGACCAGCAACCGCCTCGGTCCCATGACCAAGTGTGGAAGCCAGGACTGGAAGGGATCCAGTACGCTTTGTGTCATCCAGGAATGCGCTGGAGCTGAGCCGCCACCGCTTCAGCTCAATTACTCCTTCCGCCCAAGAAATGTGGCAAATTAGAAACTGGGCGGTAATTGGCCGGATCTCCAGGATCTAAGTGCGGTCTTTTTAAGAGCGGGCAGACCACTGCCTCTTTAAGCCGACCAGGGAAAACTCCTTGCTCAAGGGAGCAGTTGACTATATCCAACAGGTGGCTCCGAAGCTCCTCCCTGCCGGCTTTCACCAACCAGGAAGGGCACGGGTCAAAAGGACAAGTGGTAGATCGTACAGCATCCAGGATCCTGTCAACATTCGTCACCTTCCTTTTCCCTTGTTGGGGCTAATAGTAGCTGGGGTGATTTGTATTGGGTTAGAGTGTGGCTGCTTTTACATGGAATTAAAGACATAGAGAGATCTCAGATTTTGAATCAATAGTACAGGAAATAGAGAAAGGGGGAAATCACTAAAGAGAAATGCAAACAAATAGCCAAGATGTGTAGGTAGAAAGTCAGAAAAGCTAAAGCGCAGACAAGCTTGTGTTTGCTAGAGAAGTTAAACAATGAAAAAGGGGTTTTTTAGGCCATTTCCGCTCAGTTATTTGCTGGGGTTGGGTCACGGAAGCTACGTACCACGTAATCTAACCCCTGGGACCATATGCATGAATGGTTCCAGAAACCACCAGGAAGACGGCGCCACTGAGCGCCGTCGCCCGGTCAACCTACCGTCTCTGCAGCCGTCCAGCACATTGCTGAGGCCTGAGGACATCCCCCCTGCCCTGCGCAACCACTCTGGAGTCACAGGGCAGGGGGGGCATGTCCCCAGGCCTCGGCGACACGTCGGACAGCCGCAGAGACGGTAGGTTGACCAGTCAGAGGGGGGAGGGATGGGGCCTTCGAGCCCCTGCCGTTCGCATGGCAGCAGCTCGAAGCCGCTGTTTTCCATAAACCTCGCTGGGGAAGCGAGGTCGGAAAATGGTGGCTTCGCACCGCTCGGGAAGCGCAAGGGCGGCGCGGCTGCACAGCAGCTGCATCCCTGTACGAACAGCTCCCTGGGGATGGTATTTTTGCCATCCCCGGGGTGCTGTTTATGGCCATGCGGAAAGGGCCTTTGTTATGTCCATAGCAAAATAAATAAATAAAAGAAAAAGATATGGCAGAGTCACTAAGTGCAAAAATGGCAAAATGCTAACAGGATAGAGAAAAGGCAGAACAACTCAACACCTTCTTTCCCTCGGTCTTCTCACAAAAGAAAAACACTGCTCAATCAGGGGAAATGGAACAGAAGATGCAGGAGGAGAAGTTCAGCATGGAATAAATAAAGAGGTAGTACAGGAATACTTGGCTACTTTAAATGAATTCAAATCTTCAGGGCCTGATGAACTACATCTCAGGGTATTAAAAGAACTAAACAGAAGTAATCTCAGAACTACTGGCAATAATTTTTGAGAATTCCTGGAGAAAAGGAGAAGTCCCAGCAGACTGGAGGAGGGCTAAATGTAAGGAATCAGTACAGTCCAGACCAATAGTAACCGTAACAGTTCATTTATTGGTAGGCAATCATGATCTTCTACAGACAATGCGAAATCTGACCAGACTTCCCCCCAGCCGCCGCTTTTACTGGCGAAGCCTTTCCCGCGAAAACTCAAAACAACCCAGCTTTCCCACCAAGATAGAGATTCACACAGAACAGAAGTGAACGATGGCAAGCACGCAGCTATGTTGAGACAGAGATAGACTGACCTGGGCACAATGCCCGGAGGAAGGAATGTAGACTCAAGGTTAACTTCAGGCTTGTCAAAAAACCTAAGCAACCTTACATTCTGCCTCCCCAATGGAAACCCCTTCTCCTCCCGGTTTGTGAGGGAAAGCCTTATGAAAAGCAGCAACAAGCTGGGGGGCCAACACGTTTTCTGAATACACCCACTGGTTGTGACCGGAGGGGTACCCCACCCACGACACTAAATATTGCAATCTTTTGCGAAGCAAGCAAGAATCCAAAACAGCATCAATTTCGTAGTGCTTGTGTCCATCAATCGTCACCGGCGGGGGCTTCTCCGGAGGGCCGTGCCAAGCATCGGAATCTGGAGCCCGCTTGAGCAAGCTGGAATGAAAAACAGGATGAATGTTGCTTAACGAGATAGGGCGTGCCCGCGGGCAGTAACGCGCATTGATTACTTGTGTAATCTGAAATGGCCCTATGAATTTCTTGCCAAGTTTTGAGTAGCGATGGACGTCTCTAAGATTCTTTGTGGACAGGTAGACCCACTTGCCCACCCTTAACGGGAAGTCAGATCGATGCTGATCTGCCTGCTGTTTTTGAGCTTCCTGAGCCTGAGTGAGAGCAGTTGAAACTGATTTCCATCCCTCCGCCAATGTTTGAATACAGGAATTAAACTCTGGAGGTTGGAGCGGCTGTTCGGTGAGAAGGGGGAACGGGGGGAAACACGGCCCCGCAACCACCCTCAAAAAGCGAGACTTTGCCGGGTACTGTGCAAGGCATTATTATAAACATATTTGGCAAAGGGCAACAGATCTACCCAATTATCCTGATGATAGTTGGTGTAGCAACGTAGGTACTGCTCCAACGTTCTGTTGGTCCGTTCCGACTGACCGTCACTTTGAATGTGGTAGGGGGCTACGATTGCAGGAGGGGTCCCTAACAGGTTCAGAAAGGCTTTCCAAAACTTAGAGACGAACTGGGGGCCGCGGTCTGAAATTACTTTGAGCGGGGCGGAGTGCAAACGGTAGATATGCTGTAGGAACAGTTTGGCTAGCTTCGGAGCAGACGGAATGGTGGCGCACGGAATGAAATGCACCTGTTTAGAAAACAAGTCCACCACTACTCACAGTACGGTGTTGCCATGGCTTTCAGGGAGGTCAGTAATAAAGTCCATGGAAATAACCTGCCAAGGTTGAGATGCCAACTGAATTGGTTGCAATAACCCATGAGGCTTGCCCACGATGGGTTTTGCTTCAGCACAGACAGGACAGCCTTTAACATATGCCTCAATGTCTTTGCGCATGGTGCACCACCAGAATTGCCGGCGCAAGAGATGGAGAGTTTTTAGGAAACCGAAATGTCCCGCCTGCTTGGCATCATCGACTAGCCACAGTGAGCACTTTGCGGAGCTTAGGAGGGATGAACCAACATTCCCCCCCTACGCCAAACACCCTCCTTGAGACGGTATAATGCATCGGGCATCCCTCCGACGCGGTTGCTGTCCCGCAAATTTCTCCCGCAAGCTATTAGCAAAAAGGGCGTGATTTATATCGGTGGGCCGGAATGGGGGGTTGAAAGTGTCACAGAGGGCAGATCTGCTTTTGCTTGGGATCTGGTCACGGCCAACCCCAACTGTGACGGAGACAAGACGGTGCGTGGCACAGCTCGCAGAGACGGCTCCGCCCCCTTAGGAAGGCGGGACAGGGCGTCCGCTAACTTGTTACTGTTCCCTGGGAAAAAATGGACGGTGAAATTGAACCTAGAGAAGAAATCCACCCTGCATAATTGTTTGGCGGACATTTTGGTTGGGGTTGACAATGCTGAGAGGTTCTTATGATCCGACCAAACTTGAAAGGGGTGAAGTGCCCCTTCTAGCCAATGTCTCCAAGTACTAAGGGCTTCTTTAATAGCGGCAGTTTCTTTATTGCCCACAGTCCAATTCAATTCCGGTCCTGACAGTTTTTTAGACAAATAAGCACACGGTGTGAGTTTATTATCTTTATTTTTCTGCAACAGGGCTGCTCCTAAAGCTTTGTCCGAAGCATCCACATGAACCACAAAGGGAAGAGCGGGGTTAGAGTGCCTCAGGACAGGCTCAGTGGTGAAAGCCGTTTTCAGCTGTTGAAACGAGAGCTGGCAGGAGGGAGACCAATGCAAGGGGGTCCCCGGTTTTGTAGCTAACGGCCTGCGACCCTTGGTGCGCAGGAGATCAGTGAGAGGTAGGGCCAGCTCCGCAAATTGGGGAATAAAGTCACGGTAAAAATTGGCAAAGCCTAAAAAGGATTGCAGTTCCCGATGTGTAGTGGGTACCTGCCAATTGACAACAGCCGACTCTTTATTCGGATCCATTTCCAAACCCTCAGCAGAGATCCGATATCCTAAGTAATCCATTTTTAGCTAATGGAAAGCGCATTTTGAAAGTTTAACAAATAAGGAATTATTGAGGAGACGTTGCAATACAGTTCTAACCATCTTGACGTGCTCCTCCTCCGTTTGCAAGTATATGAGAACATCATCTAAATATACTACGACTCCTTTAAATAATAGATCTTGCAGCACCTCATTGATAAGTGACATGAAAGCCCCCGGAGCTCTGTTTAACCCGAAGGGCATTACAAGATATTCATATTGGCCAAACTTAGTGTTGAAAGCAGTGAGATGTTCATAATCGTCAGCTATGCGTACCCGATAGTAAGCTTCTCTCAAATCCAGTTTTTTAAAGATACGCCCGGATCCGAGTGCATCCAAAAGATCCTTGATGAGGGGCAAAGGATATTTATTGGAAACTGAAACGGCGTTCAAACCTCTATAGTCTGTACACAAACGAAGAGAACCGTCCTTTTTCTTCACAAACAATACAGGTGCTGCATAAGTGCTTTTGGTGGCCCCCCAAATGAAGCCTTGAGCCAAGTTTTTGTCTAAGAAGGCTCGCAGTTCCTTCTCTTCGGAGGGACTCATCCGGTAAATTCTGCCCTTGGGCAGCTTGGCCCCCAGAACAACGGTGATCTTACAATCAGTGTCTCTATGGGGCGGCAATTGATCACACTCCCCTTCCTCAAAAACTTTGGCTAAATCCCAGTAGTCTTTCGGAACCCCAGGTAATTTGGGAGGGGGTGCCACTTCTATCACCGCAGAGGCGAGTGATTCAATGGGAGGTTCCCCCTCATGCATATGATCTCCACAGGGTGGATCCGTGAAGCGGATTATGCATTCGCTCCACTTGATGGTGGGTTCGTGGGCCTCTAGCCATGACATTCCTAAAACTATGGGGCGCCGAGCCACCGGAGCTAGAATGAAGAAACGTTTTTCCCAACGTTCGGCACAACGAAGAAGTACAGGTTCAGTCCTGAAACAGGCTGGGCCTTCCCCCCCAAGGGGGCTCCCGTCCATTTGAGTGAACGGGATAGGCTTGGCTAGAGGCACCCGGTTCAAACCCAATTGTTCAGCTACTTGGGGACGCATGAGACAATGGGAGCAGCCCGAGTCCACAAGGGCACGGGCTAAAATGCGGGTGTTCTTAATTGGGTTGGCCAGGGTGGTCATTACAGTAATGGGAGTACCCCCTTCACTCACTGCATCTGGAGCTGGGTTGAGTTCATCGGAAGGCACAGAAGAAAACCCAACTGCGTCTGTAGTTTCGTTTTCCAGATCCAACACATCTGGGTCTTCCTCCACCAAGGCTTGAGATGCCCCCGGGGGGCTTCGCCTCCCGATTTGTGTGGAGGTTTGGTAGCTGGCTTGCGTGTAGAACCTGCTCCTTGTGGCTTGGTTTTCTTCAGGCAATTGGCAGTGATGTGGCCGGCTTCCCCGCGTAGAGACAGAGACCCAGGCGTCGATGGCACTCGGAGATGGTTTCGGGGACGGATGTTCCACTAGCCACCTTCTTGGCTGGGGCACTGGGTGGCTTTGGTGGCTGGGTTTTGGCTGATGCACTGCCGGAGTGTAGAAGGCGCGTTGCGATCTGGCCTCCCACTTCAATCCATCCAGCCACCGTGCACGGTTCTTGATGCAAAACAGCCCATTCACGGATTTTGGGATCAACGCCTTTGAAGAAATACTGTGGCGTGATTTACAATGCGACTCAGGCCAATCTGTAATTCTTACTGGCGGTCATTCGAAACTGATTTGCGAGCATATTCTGGCGAAGGCGGACGGTTCCCTTGTCTGATGGTTTTAAGGAGTTTCTTGGCTTTGGTAGATGTATCTCTATCCTCAAAGCGCAACCGAAGTCCTTGAAGTAGCGCCGCCACAGAATTTAGTTCTTCAACATCCTGCTCGAACAATTCGACAAACCATTCGGCAGCATCACCATCCAAAACAGACCCAATGTCTCTAACTTTCTCACGCTTGGAACGGTAGAGATCATCGAATTCCTGCATGTGAGCGTCCAGTTGGAGGATGAAGTAGGCCAACTTGGATGCTGAACCATCAAAACGAGCTGGTATACACGGTCTCGGATAGGCACGGCCAGGTACTGGAGCTGGAGGAGGCGCTGCGGGTGCTGGGATCGGAGCCGGTTGAGCACGTTGTTCCGGCAGCTGGGCAGCCACGGCTGGTTGGCCACGAAGCAGAGCAGGGTCTCCGGTCTGCATTACCCGACGGGGTTCTGCGTTCTGTCTGAAACAAGCTTCCAAATCCAGGAGTTCTCTTTCCCTGCGAGCCAACGCTGCCCGTTGTTGATCGATTTCTTGGCGATCACGAAGAAGCCGTTGTTGTTCAGCTCTTTGCAGCACGGCGTCCACTTCCCCTTGATCCCGAATAGCCCGAAGAGTCAGTTTTTCCCGGGACAGCTCCAGTCTGGACTGCTCGGCCAGACGACGTAACTCTTTCACCTGTTTGTCTCGATCTTGTTGGAGTTGGCGGTAGAGAGTTTCCTTTCCCCTCTCTAACTCACCAGGGAGATGGACATCTCGGGAAGAGTCGTGGGTTTGCTGCCACTCCTGGACCCGCTGCCATCTAATATTTTCCAGATCCTCGGCTTGATTTCCACTTCGGACTCCGCGATCCTCACGGCCACGCGGCTCTTCCTCTGCCACATCTTCGGATGAGTCAGAGGGATCCTCTGGTTCCTCCATTCCCAGTTCATCGGGAAACGTCAGTTTGAGTCGAGATCCACGCCGCGGCTCTTCCAACTCACGCTCCCGCATTGTAGCTATTGACTCAGCTCTGTCACCTGGTTGAGAACCAGCAAACTCCAAGGATTCCTGAATTGGCATCGCGCGGTCGGCGATCTTAGGTCTCACTCCGGTGCTCTGCCAATACTCCCCAGGAGGGTGGTCTTCCAGATAACGATCCAGAAAATGTTCCAACGATTCAGCCGCCGTCCTGTGAATCGTTGATAATCCAATTTCTTCAGTAACCTTGCACATTACTGGTTTGTAATCCACATGTTGGCGAGTGGTAATGTATCTTTCAGGTGGGGCACGATCCATACACATTCCACCACCGGGTTCCACAATCTCCCGTCACGCCTCGAGGCATCCGGATGATACGATGCGACGGGCCACCAGGGTAACTTGGTCCACTTGCTCCTGCAGTTGCAGGAAAGCCAGGCTGCGACGAAGCTGGGGTCTGGAAAGGGAGACCAGGGAGACAGACTCCGAGGAATCCCTAGGGGCTGTGGACTCAGGGCAAAGTGAACTAGAACCCTCTTTGGGGGCTACCGGCTCTTCTTCGTATTCCGAATTCATCGGACCCTTGAATCCCAACTTCTGCATGTCGGAGACACCAGAGTTCAATCCAGAGGAAATTAATAGAAGAAGAAAGTGAGATTTCGCATAATGTAAGGAATCAGTACAGTCCAGACCAATAGTAACTGTAACAGTTCATTTATTGGTAGGCAATCATGATCTTCTACAGACAATGTGAAATCTGACCAGACTTCCCCCCCCCCCACTGCCGCTTTTTCGGGCGAAAACCAAAACCCAAAACCAAAACAACCCAGCTTTCCCACCAAGATAGAGATTCACACAGAACAGAAGCCAAAGATGGCAAGCACGCAGCTATGTTGAGACAGAGATAAAGACTGACCTGGGCACAACGCCCGGAGGAAGGAATGTAGACTCAAGGTTAACTTCAGGCTTGTCAAAAAACCTAAGCAACCTTACACTAATGTTGTCCCCATCTTCAAACAGGGAAAAAGGGGAGACCCAAACAATTACTGCCCAGTCAGCCTAAATCTATACCAGGAAAGATTCTGGAGCAGATCATTATACAGACAGCCTGCAAGCATTTAGAAGAGAATGCTGTGATTACTAAAAGACAACATGGGTTTCTCAAAAACAAGTCATGCTAGATTAATCTTGTCTCTCTTTTTTATAGAGTGACAAGCTTGATAGATGAAGGGAATGTTGTAGATGAAGCATATCTTGATTTCAGTAAGGGCTTTGACAAGGTTCCACATGATATTGTTGCAAAAAGGCTAGTAAAATGTGGGCTAGACAAAGCTACTGTTTGATGGATTTGTAATTGGTTGACTGATCAAACCCAATAACTCATCTTCATCCTGGAAAGAAGTGACAATTGGGCTGCCATAGGGTTCTGTCCTGGGCCCAGTGCTATTCAATATTTTATCAATGACTTGGATGATATAATAAAAAGCATGCTAATCAAAGTTACAGATGACACCAAATTAGGAGGGGTAGCTAATACCCCAGAGGACAGAGTCTGAATTCAAAATGACCTGGACAGATTAGACAGCTGGGCCAGAACTAACAAAAAGAATTTCAGCAGAGATAGGGGGAAAAAGAAAGAAATGCACAGATGGGAGATGGAAGACACCTGGCTTGACTGCGATACATGTGAAAGGGATCTGGGAGTCTTAGTAAAACACAAATTGAACATGAGTTAGCAGTGTGATGCAGAAGCCAAGAAAGCCAGCGGAATTCTGGACTGCATCTATAGGAGTATAGTGTTTAGATCAAGGGATTTAATAGTACCACTCTATTCTGCATTGGTCAGACTTCACCTGGAATACTGTATTCAGCTCTGGGCACCACAATTGAAGAAGTATATTGATAAACTGGAACAGATCCAGAGGTGGGCAACCAAAATGGTAAAAGGTCTAGATTCCATGCTCTAGCAAGTTAGTCTGGAGCAGAGAAAGCTAAGGGGTGACATGATGGCCATGTTTAAATACTGAAGTGATGTCGTGTTGAAGAGGGAGCAAGCTTGTTTTCTGCTGCTTATTCTGCTGCAATAAACCAGTGTCTTGGTTAGAAGGTAATACCTTGAAATTGCCCTAGTTTGAGTGATTATCCTAATGACTTTTAATCTGGACCTTTAAAAAAAAACCCTAGGTGAGCGGAACCCAGACTTGAAAATAATTTCTATGCATACTCATAATGACCAAACTCAGGGTGACTTAGTGCTAGCAAGGCTACTGCATCATGTGACTATAAAACTGGAAAATTCAGTGAATGTTAACTTTTGTTAGCTCTGAAAAGGAAGCCTACATCTTTTGCTATTGCTAGTACTATTAGTGGTACGATTTCATATTCTTAAAAAAGCAGTTTAAAAGACACTGACAAATTATTTTAGTTTAAAGCAACAGTTTTGATTGTTTATTTATTCCGTTTGTATTTTCCCCTTTTCAAAATAACTCAGATACTATCTTATCACAAAAGGTATCATTTTTATTTAGCTTGTATCCACTGCCAATGCAGTTACTCTGTAGATGCTGCAGCTCCTACAGTTGCTCCCAAAGTGATAACATCTGGTCTTCTGTCCATTTGAATTGTTCCTGGCTGCTGTAGTGACATTCAGGTTTGTGAGTAGAAAAACTCCTCAAGAGGAATTTGAAGACAAGCAGCTGGCTGCTTGAGGAAGGGGAAAGTTCATGAGCCATGAATTCTTACAGCCCTATGTTTGTGCACAGATGTTTTCACAGGCTACTTGATGGTGGCCAGCATATTTGCCAATGCATTCTGATGCTACAGAAGTTCTTTCTCGTTAGTTCTTTTGCTGTGCTGTTTCCCCCCACCTCCCAGTTGCAATATGTCATTTGTGATTCACTAGCAACAGTTTCTACTCCGTTTGCTTTCTTGTTTGCTCAGCATATTATATAACTTCCACCACAAATAAATGAACTTGGGCAGAAGAGGTAAACATAGTTATTTTTAAACAGCACTTTTGGGCACTGAAAGGGAGCACAGGTGCCATTAACACTTCCCCAGTGCTACTCCATGCTGGTATTTCAGAGACTTATCAACACTTCTCTGCCCTTGTTAAATAATCTTCTTCCATTTTTTTTTCAAGTTGCCAGCAGGAAAATAAAGGGGATTGCAGACCAGAAGCATACTAAGCTTAACAGGGCAAAAGGATGTATAACTTTCAGGTGACTGTGCTTTAGGCCTTTCACAAATGGACTGTTAATGAATCTCAGCCCAGGACCATCCAAAGAATTTCATAGCAAAAGTTGCTATCTTGTTCATTTTACACCTCACAACATCCAAATAATTGAAAACTGTAGACTTTCCCAGAGATTCTACTTCAGTCAGGTGGCCATGAAATTGCATAGCTGTGATGTTTGAAAGGATTTCTATGAAAATACACTTACCACCCTGACCTCCATTTTTCTTCCATGGCTATATTCCAATACATATAAAATTACATATTCAACCTTGTATTTTTGGTACCATATAGTTAAAGTGCTATGCTGCTGTAAATCAGACAATTGTTAACATATTAAACAACACATTTGTGGTAACAAGACTGAGCCATTCCATTCACAAATTCCAAATGCTACAAATGCTACAAAATGGAGACTGCTCACATTTGCTGCATGTAACATTCCAGCAATGGTTACCAGGGAAACTGGCTAAAAGCAGATTGTGCTGTCACATATAGACAACTTAACTTAAAATCATACTTTTAATAGAAACCTTAGGGATAAGAGCAACAGGATTTCTATAAGAAGTCAGATCAGTGGTTGATGAAGCCAAGTATATTACTTCTACAGATACCGCAATTGTCACTTTTTTATTATCAGTAATACTCTGCAAAGCAGAAACCACAGGGTCACAAACTTTTCATATTTCCCATAGATCCTTGTGTGATACTGTAGAAATATACAAGCAATTATTACAGTATAAGATACCTTCCATGAATCAGTCATATTAAACTCTGGAGCATATAAATGTCCTAAATAAATAAATACCCAGTGTATAACAGTCTGTAGGCGTGTTGGCTGGGTGGGGCTGGTGTGCTGCCACGGCAACACACAGTACTGAGGAGGCTTAGAGCTGAGTCTGTGCTGACAATAGTTTAGCAGGAAATAATTCAAGATATTGTGGAAGGCTTTCACGGCCGGAATCACTGGGGTGCTGTGTGGTTTCCGGGCTGTATGGCCATGTTCTAGCAGCATTCTCTTCAGACGTTTCACCTGCATCTGTGGCTGGCATCTTCAGAGGATCTGATGGTAGGAATGGAAAGCAAGTGGAGTATATATACTGTAAGGTGAAAAGGTGAGGCCATCTGAATAGAGTAGCCTGGCATGTGAGTCACAGAGAAGTCTGTAGCATGGGATAGGGGTGGCGGTTCGGTTTGGCCGACCCTGTGGGTTGGCCGAGCCATGTGGTGTTCGGGGGAGGGTCGGGCGCTGCTTGCTCGAGCCTGCACCCTCCGAACTTCAGCCGCTCTGAGCACATGGTGAACTGCATTGGCCCGAGCCAGGGAAAATATCCCTTTCCGCGCACAAGTCAAGCCCTGCAAGGGCAGCGCGGGTGGGATCCCCTACAAAAAGCGGAAAAAAACCGCGCGTGAAACAAGCCCTGCAAGGGCAGTGCGGGTGGGATCTCCCAAAAGAAAAAACCACGTGCGAAACGAGCCCTGTAAGGGCAGCGCGGGCGAGATCTCCCCCCAAAAGAAAAAAACCACACACAAGACAAGCTCTGCAAGGGCAGCATAGGTGGGATCCCCCCCCAAAGAAAAACACACACACAAGATGAGCCCTGCAAGGGCAGCACGGGCAGGATCCCCCCAAAAGAAAAAAAACCAACCATACAATAAACAAGCCCCCGTAAGGGCATCACGGGATCCCCCCCAAAAAGAAAAACACACACACAAGACGAGCCCTGCAAGGGCAGCACGGGCGGGATCCCCCCCAAAAGAAAAACACACACACAAGATGAGCCCTGCAAGGGCAGCACGGGCAGGATCCCCCCAAAAGAAAAAAAACCGCGTGCGAAACAAGCCCTGCAAGGGCATCACGGGCGGGATCCCCCCAAAAAGAAAAACACACACACAAGATGAGCCCTGCAAGGGCATCACGGGCGGGATCCCCCCAAAAAGAAAAACACACACACAAGATGAGCCCTGCAAGGGCAGTGCGGGTGGGATCTCCCAAAAGAAAAAACTGCGTGCGAAACAAGCCCTGTAAGGGCAGCGCGGGCGAGATCCCCCCCAAAAAGAAAAAAAACCACACACAAGACGAGCTCTGCAAGGGCAGCGGTGGATCTCCCAAAAGAAAACTGCGTTAAACAAGCCCTGTGGCGGGCAGCGCCACAGATCCTTCACAAAAAGAAAAAAAACCACACACAAGACGAGCTCTGCAAGGGCAGCATAGGCGGGATCCTCCCAAAAGAAAAAAAACTGCGTGCAAAACAAGCCCTGCAAGGGCACCACGAGCGAGATCCCCCCCAAAAAGAAAAAAACACACACAAGATGAGCCCTGTAAGGGCAGCACGGGCTAGATACCCCCAAAAGAAAAAAACCGCGCGCGAAACAAGCCCTGCAAGGGCAGCACGGGCAGGATCCCCCCCAAAAGAAAAACACACACACAAGACGAGCTCTGCAAGGGCAGCACGGGCGGGATCCCCCCCAAAAGAAAACACACACACACAAGATGAGCCCTGCAAGGGCAGCACGGGCGGGATCCTTCCAAAAAGAAAAACACACACACAAGATGAGCCCTGCAAGGGCAGCACGGGCAGGATCCCCCCCCAAAAAACGTGCACAGGATCGCAGACACACACACACACACTCCATTCATAACAAAAACACAAGCCTGGGAAGGGAAAGCAGCACCTTTGAAGAATGGGGGGGGGGACTCCCACGCACGCACACGCGCGCGCGCACGCACACACACACAAACACCCCTCTGGCGCCCCACTCCATTCCCCCACCAAATAACCACCCTCCACCCCCAAAATAGACTGCACTCACCCACCTGCTGCTGCTTCCGAGAGCTAGGATAACTGAATGAAGTCAGTGAGAGCAGTAGCAGGCTAGCCCAGCACAAGGCTGGCCTGGCCTACGGCACTACTGCTGAAGAACTGCTGGAAAAGACAACCAGAACAACGAATCCCCTCCAAATTTCTAGGTAGTTCTGGGGTGCATTTCTGACTTATTCTGGTATTCAAAATTCTCAGGGTATCCTCTTAGAAGACTTCCTAATTATGATATACCTTCTGATATTTGGTGCAGTTTGGTTTAGGGGGGACAAAGTTATGGACCCTCAAATGGGTAGACCCATCTACTATTAGCTCCCACTGGAAACAATGGAGGATAGGGGCACTCCCATAACTCTGGACCCCCTAAACCAAACTGCACCAAACCTGGGGGATATCATCATGAGAGTCCCCTGACGATACCCTGAAATTTTAGTGCCAATACCTCTAAAAATGCACCCCCTGCAGGCCAAAACGCAAAAAACACCCAAAAAATAACAACACATCCGAGAATCTCGGATGTCAATGCAAGTTCGGGTGTATCCGAGCCTGGCAGGCTCCAAATTTGGTGGATCTGACCCCATACACCCGAACTAAGCCCGAACCTGAACTGGGGCTGAATTTTTTTCTCCTCTACCAACCCTAGCATGGGAGTAACAATGAAGCTAGCAAGGTCAATAGGTGAATGGATCTGAATAGAAGTATCCTGGTCTTTGTTCTCTTTGAATGCTATAGTCTATAGTTGTCCTGTGTTTGTTCAAGATATACCAAGCCCATGGGAGAGTACAAAGTAATCTCCAACAAACCAGGAGTCAGAAGTTAGGAAGGTACACAGCAGCAAGGAGAATTCAAGAATCAAAGTCTAGAAGCCAGTCTGTGGTTACTCAGAGTCTGAAGACTGCAGTGGCAAGCAGACAAGATCCGGAAGAACATACTTTGCAACCATAACTACAGTTCCTGCCCAAAGGCCTTTTATTCCTCAGACCTGCTTGCCTGGGACTGCTCCTGCAAAGACTCTGGGAAATGCCTAGCCCTTTGGCCTTGCTGAGCAGCACCTTCCCTTTAAGGTCAGTCTCAACCTTCCCTGAGCCAGAAGCCTGTGCTGGTTTACGGTTTATTGATTCAGTTGATGTGTCTCTGTGAGGCTCTAGTAACTCTTCCTTGGATGAGCTGTCTTCTACAGCAGGAGGGGCCATGACGATAGGGTGAATACCTCGTGCAGAGAATGTAATGTAATGATAGTGAAGCCTTGATTCTGCACAGCATAACAATAACGGATTGCAGCCGTTGTTTTTGAATCCAGGTCTGTTTTTTTTCCTTTACATTGGTGGCCATTTTTTGTGAAGGAATTTAGTTGAGGTTGGGGAAAATAATCCATTTTCATTCTGCCACTTTGCATGAACCCAGTACTTCTTTACAATTTCTTTTTTGCAATGCATACATAGCTACACAGGCACAAACATTTGAATCCACAGAGGCATCCCATTTTTCAAGCATTCTGGCTGAATGTTTTTCCCACCCTCTGCTAAGGGAACACTTCCGATCGGTGGAGAATCTACAGCAAACCCCAAAGCCCAAGCAGGACCTCACCCTCCCATTTCTCCAGCATGCAAAAGAAGCTAAGGGCATTTAAACCATGAATCATGTAAACATGAAGCATGAAATCTTAATGTTGTGATATACAAAATAATAAAATGTGTCTGAAAAGGAAGCAAAGTGGTATGCCTATCCACAAGAAACATCCAATCAAAGGTGTGCATGTCCCCCAAAACCAGCGCTAGACTTAATAAGCCTCCTTCAGTAGAAAAAAAAGGCAACACTGAAAGGACCAGTCTTTCTCACTGCCTGGCTGGATTTCTGCTCTGAACTGGTAGTGGCATTCCTAAATATTCTCCTAAGTATTCTCCTGACTCGGTCAGCAGCTAAATTTTTAGTGGTTCTTACTGTATATTTAGCAAGATCTGAAAGAGCAGTATCATTAGCTCCATCTGATTATTTATATTTCCACATGCCTAAGATAACTTTGGTTTCTCTTCTGTTGGTGTGTAAAACAACAGTGGGCTTAGCATAGCAGTTTCCACTGGCACATTTTCTCATGCTTGAGCAAGAGATGTCCTGAATTTTGCAGCGAATGTTGAACATAACATATTTGACTATGAAGATCAGCTATGAACCAATCCCTGGGTCTGTTTGGTTCAGCACCAAATAACTCAAATATCTGTCACACAGGTTTGTGTCTCTCCCCCCACCCCCCATCAAAACTATGCATGCACAAAAATGTTTCTATCTCAATGGATTAGCAGTCATTAACACCGCAAAGGACTACATACACCAAACCGAGGCGGGGTGTGGGGTGTGAGCACATTTACTTATGGTGAATTTGTGTGACTCGTGACTGATTTGTCTGTTTAAATAATTGCCCACTGAACAGAGCAGCAACACATCGAGGTTGGAGGAATAGAATTTGATCGGTAAGTGTGAATGTGCATTGATATTACACAGATTCACCCAGAGGGTGTTCCCTCCCCAGAAGCCTTTTTTGGCATGACCACCAAAGGCCTGGATGAAAATCTCTGCAGAAACATTTCTCAAGGACCATGGGACATTCTGTGGCCTTTGTCATTTGTATATTGACTCTCAGATTCTGGAGCTACACTGAGCTCTGTTGACCATAAACCAAGACCCAGGTGTGCAGGACAATAAACAAGATTCCAAAACTGGACATATCTCTCCCCTCATCAACCAGATTAAGTCAGGAGCCTGAGAGAACCATATGGCTTCAACTCAGTCTTTTGTTAAACCAGCCCAAGCTGCTACTCTGGGCAGGCAACCTAATTGTTCCACCATAGGTTGACTACCCATACATGATTGGCTTTTCCCATACAAAGCATGGTTTGCTCTCCCATATTTGAAGTGGGAATTGTTTAACCTTTTACTCTCTTAATTCAACATATGCCAATAGGAACACTTCTGAACCTCATAAAAAGCAGTGAAGGGTTAATAAATTAACAGTCTTTAAAATATCTGGCAAGGAAGACTGCTTGGGTTAGTGGGAGCAATCCCTGTGAGTTTGATTTAAACCAGGGGTCTGCAACTTGCAGCTCTCCAGATGTTCATGGACTACAATTCCCATCAGCCCCATGCCAGCATGGGCTGATGGGATTTGTAGTCCATGAATATCTAGAGAGCCGCAGGGTGCAGACCCCTGATCTAAACTGAATAGAAAGCAACAAAGTTACAGCCATATGAGCTTCGCATTGAAACAAATGGAAACCATTTGAATCATGAAACCAGTAACAAGTGCAATCATAATGAATGAAATTGTTGAAATGCAAATGAATATAAAAATGAAAACAAACAAAACTGCATCCCTTGTAGTCACATGCACTGCCTAGGTTTTTAGGATCAAATCAATACATTGCAGTAATAAAGGCTAACAATCAGAACAGACTGGATTTCTTTCTAGTTTATTTTATAATAATTTATACAGGTAACAACAGAACTATCCAAAAAACTTATCCTGACTTCAAAAGAGTAATTGATTTATGTCAGGCACATTCACATATCAAAGCTTAGGCACAATAATCAAACACAGCCCCTCTAGTCTGGTATTAGACAATTCCAATTGTACAAATTGTCACTAGTATGATATTGAAAACTTAAGATGAGTCAAACCTATTTCTAGTATATATCCGGCTTCAATGTATCTTCAGGGGCTCATGGTATTTTCAAAGTTCATCACATTTCCAAATAGTGAACATTCTCACAATTCATCCTGGACCAAGTTTGACTCAGCTAATCTCTCAATTGCCTCAAAATGTCCCAGGATCAGAACTAGCTTCAGCAATATATCATTTGGGAGTCAGTATTCTTGTGAACAATTGGCCTTGGTTACAACCAATCAGCAATTTTCTTTATCTGAATACAATGTCAGATCATCATCATTGGTTATGAGCAGATCTAAAATAGCCATTCCCCATGTTGCTTTTTCCACCATCTGGACCATGAAATTGTCTGCAAGGCAAGTGAGAAATTTGTTGGACCTGATTGTCATGGAAGAGTTTTACTCCCAGCAAATATCCAGAGAATTGAAACCTCCCATCATTCTTCTTTGTGCAAGTTTGGTCATCCGTTCCAAGAATGCATCACCCATCTCTTCACACAAGATCAGTGTTGTTTCTCTCCCCCTTAATTTTTACCCAGATGCTCTCAACCTGGCTTGGAGGATTTAAGTCATGAACCTTCCACAGCTGTAATAAAGTTTTATGTATAACGCTACTCCTTCTCCTTTCTTATTTGATCTGTTTCTTTGAAATAAGTTATACCCTTCAATTCTTATGTTCCAATCATGAGACTCATCCCACCAGGTTTCCGTGATGCCTATAATATCATGTTTGTTTTGCTGTGTTAAGAGTTTGAGTTCATCTTGCTTAATTAGATGCACCCGAATAACCGGGGGCAGCCATTGCTGCCGGGGTGAGCAACGGAGCAAAATATGGGCATGCACGGTTTTGGCGGCATGCTGCAGAACCGGGTGCAATGATTGGCTCCCAGCCGTAAAGGCGGGAGGAGCCAGGGTATATAAGGACGCCTCTCTCAGTCCGTGCCCTTCCTGGCGGCGAGACCCAGCAAGGCGTGGTAGTTTTGGTTGGTGTCTCGTGTAAGGCCTGGAAGGAGACTGGTTGCGGCCTTTGCTCACTCTCTCTCTCGCTTCCATTCTTACTCACCTTCCTTGTTTCCTCTACTTTTATTTGCTTTCCTTTGGTCGACAGCCGGTCTCGAAGTTCGGAATGGGGCCAAAGCGGGCCAAGAAAGCAAAGGGAGCTCCCCTCGGGGAGCCGGCACCTTCGCGGTTCAGAGCCCGAGCCCTCTTCAACAGGGTCCGGCTCCAGTCCTGCCCGGGACTTCGGACGCAGGGCCCCGTGGTGGGTCGCGATCGAGCGGCTGCGTGGGCATGGCTCCACCGCCGCGTCTTTGGGCCTGTCCCCGACCAGTAGGGGCAGGCCGGGTGGGACTGGGGTGCAGTCCTCCCCGGCTGGGGAGGCTCTCCCTTCGACTTCCTCGGGACGGCTCCCCGGATCGGGTCCTCGCCCGGCCTTTGCCTGGCGAAGCCGGGCCCCGGATTCTCGCTTCTTCTAGTCTGGAACCTGGCGGACACGCTGCTGCACCTTTCCCAAGCCCTCGGTGGAGCGGCGGGGGATTCGGGGACCCCCTGCGGTGCAGGAGAATCTGAACCCACCGCCGCGCGGCGTTGCTGGCGGGCAGCTGGCGGCACCACTTAGAAAGTGGAACGGGCGGAGGACCTCCAGCTTTCCCCACCAGGTCAGCTGCCCACGCCGGGTGGGACGCGATCCGGTCGGGTCCCTCTCCCGAGCCAGAGGGCTTCGGAGGAAGAAGCGGTCATCGAGGCATTCCTCCGGGTCCTCCAGACGGTCTCCCCAGCTCTTCATCGCCGGGTGAAGTCTTACCGAGGGACGCACGACTTGCAGGCTAGCGTGGGAGTTTTTTGGTTCCAAGGGAGAGAAGGTGCCTGCCCTCTCCCCTTAAGGCTCGCTGAAGTGAGAGACGCTTTGGGGATTGAGGGCGCTCGCCCCCTGGCCGTCTGCCCCTGACGATACAGCGGCAACCCTCCCGGGTCCCATCTCCCCAGGAAACTCCGGGAGCGGGCACTTTGACGGCAATACCATGTGGATATTTTCAAGTTTCCCTGCGGCAGGAGAGGGGAATATGGCTTGTCGGGCGGGAAGGCTGACAAAAAACAGAGGGACTCCGCGGCGCGCTGAGCCGGAATTTCAACATCAACTGGCTGCAGGGTTTCCCTCACTGGAAATACCTAGCTCCCTCGCTTCCGGGCCAGCCTACCCCCCGCGGCTTGGCACTTGGTGGCCCATATGGCCTCATGCGTGCTGCGGCTCCGGCGCTGCTTGGCCGGCTAACCTGCGCCGCTATATATAGCTCTACAATCGAGGCGGTATATCGCAGCGAGCAACGCTTCCCATAAAGAGCCGCCTCGGCTAGATCTTATTCACGCACCAAACATGGATGGTCGTGGTCCAGCCTGTGCCATGAAGTTAGGCTGCGGAACCCCCCCTTCCCGGGACAAGTCCGGGCCAGGGCTTACCCAGGGCGGGCGGGGGTCAAGGGCCTCTGCTGGCAATTCACAGAGGCGCTGCCAGCTGCCCAAGTGCAGGTTTGAGCACGCTTGCTCCAACTGTTCGGGAAATCGCAGCCGGGCGGGCTGCTCCCAATAGCCAGCCAGCCGCTCCTCCTTCGGGCAGGCAGGCCCGGTCCCTTGGCGCCGGGGCCTCCCAAAAAGATGCCGGTGGCCAGGGCAGCGTCGCCGCCGCCCAGAAGCACTGAACTCCTCGCCCTGCTGCAGTCTTTGGCCCCCACACCCGTCCGGGTGGGGGTGCTGCTGGACTGGCTGCAATATTATCCCGACAGGCGCGCGGCGCGCATGCTGGGTGATGGTTTTTCGACAGGTTTCAGGATCCCCTATCGTGGCCTTAGGAAGGCCTACCTGGCGAGCAACTTAAAATCTGTTTGCGATCACCCGGGCATGGTGGCTGACAAGCTTGCAAAGGAAATCAAGGCCGGTCGCATCGCCGGCCCCTTCAGCCACCCTCCTCTCCCTAACCTTCGGGTCTCCCCCATCGGCATAGTGCCTAAGAAGGCCCCGGGGGAGTTTCGTTTAATTCAACACCTCTCCTACCCCTGGGGCGACTCAGTGAACGATTACATCGACCCTGAGCTTTTCACAGTCCGGTATGCCACCCTGGACGAGGCTGTCTGCCTCATCAGACAGGCCGGCACGGGTGCCTCCTTGGCAAAATGTGACATCCAGTCGGCCTTCCGGCTCCTGCCCATCTCCCCGCTGGATTTCGAGCTGCTGGGCATCCACTTCCAGGGCATGTGGTATGTGGACAAGGCCATGCCCATGGGTTGCTCTTTTGCCTGTGCCGCTTTTGAGGCTTTCAGCACTTTCCTCGAATGGGCCTTCAGGCAGCGGGTGCCCTCTGGGCTGGTGACCCATTACTTAGATGATTTCTTGTTCATCGGCAGGCAGGGCACCAGGGAGTGCGAGGTCGCCCTGCAGGCTTTCCAGACCATGGCTGTCGAGCTGGGGGTCCCCCTGGCCCCCAACAAGACGGAGGGCCCCTCCCCCGCCCTCAGCTACTTGGGCATCCACCTGGACACGGTACTAGGCATGTCTTCACTCCCTGGTGATAAACTCTTGGCCTTAACCAACCTGCTTCAGTCCATTCTCCCCCTACGCAAATGCAGAGTGCGCCTGGTGCAGTCCTTACTGGGCCACCTCAATTTCGCCTGCAGGGTGGTTGCACCGGGCAGGGCCTTCTGCTCCCGGCTGGCGAGATCGTTGTCTGGCTGCAAGTCCCCTGACCACCACATCAGGGTCTCCCGGGGCCTAAAAGACGACCTGCAGGTCTGGCTGTCCTTCCTTCAAGGCTTCAACGGCATCTCCTTGTGGCAGACACCTCTGGAGCCCGGCCTGGAGTTGCAGGTGCACTCTGATGCCTCCGGGGCCTTTGGTTTTGGTGTGTACTTCCAGGGTCAGTGGGCGCAGGGCCTCTGGCCTCCAGCATGGCACACGCAGGGCATCACCAGGGACCTCCCTTTCCTAGAACTTTTCCCCATCTTGGTGGCGGTGCACATTTGGCACGATCTCTGGCTCAACAAAAGGGTGCTTTTCTGGTGCGACAACCAGGCGGTGGTGCGCGTGGTGAACAGGCAGTCTAGCAAATCTGCACGGGTCATGCGTTTGGTTCGCAATCTTGTTCTTACCTGCCTCACCTATAACATTTCCTTTAAAGCTGGTTTCGTTCCAGGTTTGCAAACTGAGATCGCTGATGCTTTATCTCTCCAGCAGGTGGATCGATTCCGGCGCCTGGCCCCCGGGACGGAGCTGTTCCCGGCGACAGTGCCGGCATCCCTGTGGAACCTTGGCAGCGAGCCATCATCACAGGTGTTTTGAACTCGTTGGCACTGGCCACGCGTAGGCAGTACGACAGAGCCGTGCGCGACTTCCGGAACTACGCAGTGTCTAAGGGGCGCCCTGTCCATGGCAGGGTGGACACAGGCCTTTTACTTGAGTATTTGGTACAACTCCATGGGCGGGGGATGCACCCATGCTCCATGGGGGTGCATTTGGCGGGCATCGCCTTTTACTGCAGGGTTTCGGGCTTCCCAGATGTGACCAAGGCGTTCGTTGTTCGACGGCTGGTGGCGGGCTGGCGGCGGGTGGGCCCCAGTCAGAGGGACCTCCAGCGCCCAGTCACCAGGGAGGTGTTAAGGGCGGTCACCGGGGAGCTGCGGCAGGTGTGCGCTTCACGCTATGAGCGGCCACTGCAGCCGCTTTCACCTGGTGCACCATGGGGCTTTTAGGCCCGGGGAGCTAGTTGCCCCCACTAGGGACTGGCCGTCCAGCAATCAAGGCTGCAAAGGGGAGCACCTAGTCCTGTCCGGGGACATGGTTTATGCGTGGCTTGCGCATTCCAAAATCCACCAAGAAGCGTCTTCGCGTGCCTGGGGTCACCATGCCGGTCCTGCTGGGCGACGCCACCTGCCCCCTCAGCCTCCCCTCATCTCTTTGGCTCCGCACAGGCCTCTCGGGTGGCATGCTCCTGGATACACGCAGGGACGGGTTCCTCACCAGGTTCCAGCTGCTGGCGGGTGTTCAGGACACGCTTGGCCCGGGCAGGGCTGCCAGTCACTGATTGGTTGCACCTCTTCCGGAATTGGGGCCGCCACGCCTGGCAAGGCGCAGGAGGGCAGGGCCCAGGGAGGACACATCCGCATCTTTGGGGAGGTGGCGGTCGGGGGCCTTTCGGGCTTACATCCGGGCCCCATCTGACTTGTTGATTCCCTTCACAGTGCCTCCAGGGACGCCGCAGACTGTTATTCACCAGGTGTGGGTCAAGTGGGCAGCACAGCCTCGCCAACGGAGTCGGGGATTACGCCTGCTCATCCGGACTGGGGCCAGCATCTCGGACTTTCTGGGGCTCACGTAGAAGAATTACATGGCATGGGGCAAGGGCACATGCTTTGGCATGAGCTGGAGCCCAAGCTCATCGAAAAGGCTACATTTTTTCCAGTTGGCCACACACGGATCTCCTGGTCATCCACCTGGGGGAGGAGGATCTCCTGGCCAGGTCAGGCTTGGAGCTCTGTCATCAGCGGTGGCCACTATCACGCTTCGGAGCTCCTCCGGCTTTGCAGGCATCGGGCCCGGCATGACTTTGGTTTCCTTGGTCCGAAAGCAGCTTCAGTGGGTCCACTGGAGGGGAGAGGTGGTGGACTCCCACCGCCGTGACAGGGGCTTTGCAGGAAAGTAAATAAGGCGGCCGCCAAGGTGGTGCTCTTCCCTGGGAGTGGTGGTTGACCATGCTGAAATCAACCCGGGACAACAAAGAACTTTGAGCCGGATGGCGTCCGCCCTTGTCCCGGGTGGGGCATGGACTTGTGGATTCAATCGGGTCCGCATACACCCTTAACTGTTGGGTCCGGGTCCAGACACAGGCTCTCAGGGCTTAAGGAGTTTTGGGCGGGGAGCTGCCAGGGGGGCAGCTCGTGCCGGGTTTGCAACGGGTTTCGCGACATTACTGGGGGGAAAACGGAGCTCTTCCCGCTGGGTCTCCCAGGCTTGTGCCCCTGGGTGGTAGGGCCGGGTGGGGCGGGCAGGCTGGCAGGTCCGCAGGCCGGGGCCGCCAGTGCCCGACACCCCAGGGAGTGGGGTTGGGTCGGGCCAACAGGCTGCCATGGGCTTAGCCGGCAGGCCCGGACACCCCAGCAAGCACGGGAGGGAGTGCTGGGCTGGACAGGGCGTGCTCCTCCTGGCTTTAGCCGGGTGCCCTCGGCCTGGCAGCATGGGCGGGAAGGGTGAAGCCAGAGTGATATCTCTGGGGCTTCCCTTCCCGTCAGTCCCGATGGATATTGGGATGTGATGTGTGACCCATTTGCCGCCCAGCTCTTATGTACATAGTTCTGGTTTGATTATGTTATTATATATTCAATAAACTGGGCTGCGGCCCATTCCTTTTCCAGCCTGTCGTTGTTGTGTGATTATTGAGCGGAGAAAGGTCTCACCATCTGCAGCAATTTCCTATACTCTGTGCATTGGTGTAGAGACATACTCTGTGCATTGGTGTAGTAATCAACAAACAGGACACAAGCAGAACTGGGTGTTCAAGCATCCCTACTCATGGCTGGAAAGGACTTTGCATCAGAGACAAAGAATGCCTTCTGATCCTCTGAAAATGCCAGCCACAGATGCAGGCGAAACGTCAGGAGAGAGTGCTGCTAGAACACGGCCATACAGCTTGGAAACCACACAGCACCCAAATGCCTTCTTTATTAGTTAATTGCTTCTTAACAGAGCCCCACCTGGCCTCTTATTGACATCATGGCAGCTCAGATAACCACTGCCACAGGTTTCATCACCAAGTGTTTTACAATATGAAGTGATTCATAGATAGATTATTTCTGCTACAAGCTCCAAGCCAACTCTGTATTTCTTATTCTGAGAGGAAGAAATAACAAACTTTAGGCAGAATATTTGATTAATGGTGGAATTCTGCTTTAAGAAAAGAAACAAAGGCTAAATGCATACTAGAGTGTGAATGAAGACTAAAATGAGACATCAAATGGACCCAATGTTGTTTTTTTCCTTCTCAAAAGACCTTGTTAAAATGGATATGACTCTTTAGGAGTGAGGGATAAGTAATGATTCATTAGATATATCATTATTATTAGTCAAGGAAAGTGCAAATGGGAAGATTGTGTACCTGTACTTGCATCAATTTGGAGTCAATTTTTCAGTGCTCTTTTAAACACTCGCTACTGTGTAGATTAAGAGGGCTATTTTGGTGGATAAGAAACCTTTAGAGTTGAGCTCCTGAAATTGGAAGTGTAGGAGGCTTTTTCATTATCATCCTTACCTAAGTGCAGATAACCTGGTAGAAAAGATCATTGAAAAAGGAAGCCAATTTACTTGTTCTGTGGATTGAAATCCTTTCAGTTCTCTCTCTAATTGTTATCTAGCAACCTTCCATTACCCTCTCTTATTCCTTGCTCTGTAAGATTTATTAAAATCTGAGGAATTGTGTCTGTCAGGACTGTAGGTAACATGTTTCCATGTGGTAAATTTTGTCAGCTTTCGACAAGGGTATATTAAGCCCTCTTTTCCTTAGGATTTGTGTGACCTAGTGCTTGAGGAAGAGGCATTTGCTCCATAATTGGGTAGCCAGAGGTCTGGAGTTCATGTAGCTTACATGGAAGGCAAAAGATGGAATGTCAAGTGGGACTGTCTAAGGAAACCATATCAATGAGCGGACAGTTGATTGCTAACAAGAAGATGGTATAGATCTTAGCTAGCTATGTGTACATAAAAATGTTCTGTACCAAAGTAATTCAAATCTTGCACAAACAAGCTGATTCCAACAATTTGCATGAAGTAAATAAATCTGCATACATAAGAATAGTTTTCAATTATGCAAGACACACACTTTCCTATGAACACTGAGATTTAGAACCTCCCTCCAGCTGCAACTATTTCATCAGTAATTGCACATATTTGATTTAAACATGCCTTTAGTATAAAGGGCTACATGTTTAGTGTTTTCACTAAACCCATACTTCCATAAATCTCTTCAGTTATCTACAGTTTTGAATTTTGAATTCACAACTGAACTCTGCTTTCTGTGCTAGTAAGGAATATGCATAGCGTTTAACTTTGTGAATGAGCTGGAGCTGATTTCAAATTTCTTATGTCTGCTTACTACTCTGATTTCTTTTCTCTATTGTTCAAACTAAATCCATGATTCTTTAGTTTAGCACTATTTTTGTTTCCTTTCTTTTATTTTCCCAAACCATGCGTCAATATTATTTGACCATCAACAGATCAGCATTAAACATATCTAAACTGAATATGCAGAACCAAAACAATTAACAAAATATTTGCACATCCCTACAATAAGCTCAAGAAAACAGTCACTTGATGGTGAAATCAGTCTTCAGAAAAGCTACTTAATGTGGTGCATGCTGATGGGGTGCTACGGAACATGAATAGGAGAATGTAAAGTTGTTTAATCATCAAGGCAGCATTTGAAGACAAGAGAAGGTAACACAGAGTGTGGCATGGGATAAAGGCATGCTCAGCAAAACCAGCCAGTACTATTTAGGAATGGTTCATGTGCTTCAGTCTAAAATAAGAGGCAACACAAAAAAGTGATGCTTGTGAAGGGCATATAAGCATTAAGAGAGCAATCGTTTTCTGCTACTCATTAGCTCTATGCATAGTTCTTTGTCAATAAATTGCCCAGAAGATCCAGCATAATATTGGAACACTTTTATTTTCTTCTTCTGAACCTCATAGGCTTCCATACTGTGCAGAAATCCAAGCTTCCATAAAGAAGAAGAAGAAGAAGAGTTTGGATTTATATCCCCCTTTTTCTCCTATAGGAGACTCAAAGGGGCTTACAATCTCCTTGCCCTTCCCCCCTCACAACAAACACTCTGTGAGATGGGTGGGGCTGAGAGAGCTCCGAAAAGCTGTGGCTAGCCCAAGGTCACTCAGCTGGCGTGTGTGGGAGTACACAGGCTAATCTGAAATCCCCAGATAAGCCTCCACAGCTCAAGTGGCAGAGCTGGGAATCAAACCTGGTACCTCCAGATCAGAGTGCACTTGCTCTTAGCCACTACGCCACTGCTGCTCTTCTCAAATCTCAAATTTATAAAGATGAGAAGTAAACATGCAGATCAGAGCATCCTGCAAGGAGTTCAACCTAATGCTCCTCCTCACAATCCTGCTTATTCTTATCAAGCTGGAAAATCTGGAGTCATTAAATCTGGAGTGGTCGGTAGATTACCAGAAGGACGAGCATATCCCAAGGCCCCACTGTCCCTTGCTGAATGTTTTAATTTGCAATCAAGGTATGTAGATGGTGGAAATCTCTACTCAAATGCTTGAAGTCTTTAGCCTGCTCATTATGTTTTGCTACATTTTAGACTTCTCAAAGAGGTCCACTAAAATGCCTATTTATCGTTTAATCTCCATTAAATCTCACAGTAATGATGGCATGTGATAGGACTTGTGCTAAAGTTCCACAGAAGGCACAGATCACTTGGAGAGGCTGAAGTGCACTTAGCGTGAATTGCTGGTCTATATAATTTCCCCAACAGCAGCTCTTGCCTGTACAGATAGACGGCTTAGCAACAAAGACAAGAGCTCTCTTTAGCCTTGTGCTTCATCTTGGAGTGCTCCTATTTAAAGAATACCAAAAGCCTTCTTTCTTAATAGGTTATAAATGGTTAGTTTAAGCAGTTCACAGAAAATGTGCAGGAGGTAGAAAGGAAGAACAAGTTCTGTGCCTCCAAAATAGTCTTATTTGTTGTCTTGTAGTCAGCCACTATTGAAAGGAAATAAGAATAAAAATAACATAAGAATAAAATGAAGTAAACTGTCTCTCTCTACTAAAGGAAAGAAAGAGTTCATACTGAAAGTAATGAGCTCATATGGTATCAAGGCGTTAGGAAATAAAAAATTGGAATACCACCCAGTACTGCAAGGCTACAAGGGAGATGGATATCTTTCTGATGATTTAGCCTTCAGCCTTAACAATGGTCCATTCTGCACAGCATAAATAAGGCTCCCTGAGGACCTAAAAAAGCTGTCTTGGGAAGAAATTCCACTCAGCTTTTCCCCCAAGATTGCCCTTATTTAAGCTCAAGGTATCTTTTTTGGAAAATGCTTCAAAGTGCACCTTTTTTCCTTCAGCCACCTGCAAGACATCCCCTGCCTGGCTATGTGGAACGCAGAGCTCAGAAGGTGTCTTATTTTTCCTGCCCAACCATTTTGCTCTATGATCAGTTTTACCCTCAGCTTGCACCTGACATTTTATGTGCAGCTGAATGGAGTCCGCCTGCCTCCATTTGGCTGAAGGTTGCCCCAGAATATTTGCTTTGCAGGCTTTGATCCTGGGCACCTTTTCAACCCAAAAAGTGTATAGTTGTACTTAGCTGGTCCTGCCAATTCTGGCAATATATTGTCTTCCTATTATTTTTTTTAAATGTTCAATTTGAACATTTCTATCTTCGTGTTCTATCTTCGTAGCTACACAGACATGCATAAGAGAATCTTAGCTGCTCACATGACTGCTGTACCTCCCTTTGAGGAGCACAGAGTAGACCTGCCGTCCACAAACTGTGACATAGCATTAATTTTCCTGAAGTGCTGTCTGGTAATGTCTGGATATCGGCGAGCCAGAACCAGCTTATCAGACCCCAAATGTTAGTGGTATAACATAAGAGAAAGGTATTTTATTTTCTCTCCTTAGAGGGAGAAATGCACACTGCACAAACTCTTGAGAAATTTCAACAGAACATTTTCCCTCTCCCTCTCCATTTTTTTGCTTTAGTTGTTCTCTAACTGATGCTCAACTACTCTCAGTGTTCCATTCCTTTGAGAGAATATGTTCTCTTCTTATCAAACCAAGTGGGTGGGGTGTTTTTTTTTAAAAAAAATAACAATTTAGTATTTTTAAATCATTTTAATTTTATTGGTTAAGAATACATATTAATTGGCAGACAGTCTGACTTAAAGTGGTTCCTGTAATAACAGATTATGATCTGCCGCATCAATTGTAAACAATGTACTTAACATTTGCAAGTAATGGTTACATCAGAAATAGTGGTTTAAGATTCTAGTACATAAATACAGTGCAAAAATATAGGTATAAATGTGCGATAATATCTTTATATATATATATATATATATATATATACACACACATAGAAAAATAATAATAATAAATAGATTAATAATAATCGTAAGCTATGCACATAGCAATAAGGTTCTATTTTGAGGGTTAGAATTGTATAGGTATTGTATTAAAGGATCCCATATTTTATAAAAAGAATCAAGGCATTTTTTGTGTATTAGAGTTGTCAGTTTGTCTTCTGTTCTGTAATCTTGAACTTTTAACAGCCATTCATCATATGATGACAATTTTTGGGTCTTCCAATATCTGGCTATTACTACTCTAGCTGCTGTCATTAAATAACAAAGGAGTGTTTTGTGTCTTTGTAACATGGCATCATTAGAGTCCCAGATTGATAGAATATATAGGTCTGGTCATTTCTCAAATATATAATATAATTTCTATGATGTTGTGTATTGTGTCCCAAAATTGTGTAATTTTAGTACAAGTCCACCAACAGTGGAAGAAGGTGCCATTTCTTTCTACACACTTCCAACAGAGAGGCGAACAGTGTCAGTACATTTTGGATAATTGTGAAGGAGTTAGATACCATCTGTAAAACATCTTCACATTATTTTCTTTGAAATCAGTAGAAAGTGTCAGTTTGATGTTGTTTTTTCAGAGTTTTTCCTAGATCTCCATTTGTATGATTTTATTGATATTTCTCGTCCAGAGTATCATATTATCCTTCACTAAATTTGACTCTGTCTTAAATTCTAAAAGTAAGTTGTATATTTTCCTGATAGCCATCTTATTTGGTGAATTATGTATAAGGTCCAAAGTCGTGTCTCTTTCTAGAAATGTCCAGCATTTTTTGTCTTTCTGCAGATATTTTTCCAGGTGATAGTAAATGTCCAATTAACAGGGAGAATCATTTATCAACATTTCTGATCTTGGTTTAAGTGTGTAGGTATTATTTGTTTTAGCTAGAATATCTTTGTATTGTGGGCAGGTTTGTATATTTTGACTGGATGCGTATCGTGATGACTCCAATCTGGAAACCCATAAATTAATCTTATTATCGTAGATAAGGTTTCTATATTTGTTCCAAATTTTTATCAGTCCTTTAGTTAATTTAGTATTTTTATGTTCCTGGAAAGATCACTACAGTAAACAGCAATGTCTGCCTTCTTTGTATTTTGTTGCCCTAGTTCATTTAGCATGGGTGTTGCTATTGGAGGGGGAAAGTAGGGAACCTACAAAGACATCTTACTTGTGGGGGACATCTCATTTCCCCGGTCTCCATTATTTCCTCTTTCCCTTTCCTAGCAGCCCCATTAGTCTCTTCCCCTTTCCTACATCCTTCTCTCCTTCCTACTCACCAACCAACCTACGCTTATCATCCGTCCCCCCACTCTTCATCTTTCCCACCTTCCTTCTTTCTTCCTGGTAGCCTCTATATGGAAAAACTATGGTCCAGGTGTACAGTGCCAGCCATCAGGCCAGATGAGTTGCATGGTGGGGGAACCCACAAGAACTTACAAGAGACACCTTTTTTCTCTGTATCCCCTTTCCTCTTTCCCTGCTCTTTGCAACCATTCTATCTTCAACTTCTCCTGCTTCCTTCTCTCCTTCTGACCAACTAGCCAATCTACTTTTTGTATCCTCCAATTTCTTTTAACGCTTGCCTTTGTCCACATTGAGAACCCAAAACTGCTTGTATCATTTTTCTTTCCTCCATTTTATGCTCACAACAACCCAGTGAGTTAAGTTAGGCTAAGAATATACAACTGGCCAGGTCACCAAGTGAGCTTCCATGGCAGTGGAATTAATCCTGGGTCTCTCACATCGCAGCCTGAACCTCAAACTACTACATCACACTGGCTTCTATGTGGTGGCTGCTGTTGAATAGAAACAAGCAGCAAGTTCTGGGTGGGTCATGCAAGTTCCTTGGCTGTGAGTTGCCTAGTGGTTGCTACCAGGCCTGACCCTTTGAATCCCTGGAAAAGGCCCTCTCCCCTGCCCTTTTCAGATAGAAATCAAGACTGGGAAGCTGGCAGTACTGTGTGGTCATCTAGCATCAATCACTGAAGATATTTGATTTTTCAAGTAGGTGCTTCTATTATTTGGTGAGAGTTTCAAATATATCTTTGATATATATTTCATTTTTTTCTGCAAATCTGGAGCATTTTCAGGTCTGTAGAAAGAGCTATCCTGTCGATTTGTGGCTCCAGTCTCTGAATTTAAATATCTATAGATTTCACCACACTGAGAATTAGATATATTGATGATAATGATGATGTAGCAGTAACAGGCCTGCCACTAGGAGCATACCTCCTCTTTTCAGCAGTTTTTAGTAGTAGAAAATTAGTATTATTGCATTGTAACTTTCCATGTCCTCTGCAGTAACAGCCAATTGAATGGAATATTTTGAAACCTGCTGATTTTTCTTTCTTTAATTACCGTACTTATAGTCCACCTTTCTTACCAGAGTCAAAGCAGATTACATGGAGTAAGTCATTATAATGGACATGATGGGACATCCTAAAAACACTGCAGTAAACTTTTATTGTAGAAACTGGGAACCAATATCATAACGTATCTTAACACAGGAAAAAAGTGTGAAAGAGGGTTATTTTTTGGAGGTAGCCACAAATCTGCAGCAACTTATAGCTTCACAGAAAGTATGGGATTATATGATTGACTCATATATTTATTTTCCTTTCTCATTGACCTTTGTGTATTGGAAAACTTCTATTTGTGATGGTTGAACAGCCTTATCTTCCCATAATGAACCTGTTTCCATGTGATTATTGCCTTTAGCTAATTCAGATCATATTTTTTTTTGGGGGGGGGGGACTTTAGCAATTGAAAATAGCCTGTGCAGATATTTCAAAAAGCATCTTTTTTTGAAAGTCTGACAATGAACAACCCTTTAAAGATATCAGAAAACATAGTTGCAGACATGGCAGCTGTGATCATGAAGCTCTCGTTTTTGGTTTTTGCCTTTTAAGACTACAGTTACAACATCAAGCAACGATTCCATTTCTTTTCATTTAGAAAATTACAATTAGTGAATACATTTAATGTCTTCCTATTTTCAATTCATGAATAACATCTATCTTCAAATTGCATTACTTAATTCTGAAGCTTTTTCATGCCAAATGATTTTGTTCTTTCCTGCTTAATGACTTGTTAAACGATGTATCTCAGAAGTCAGTAGTAACTTCCTGGGCTTAACTAGCTCTGTATTGTAACGTTTTGGATGATATAGGGACTGTCAGTCTCAACAAAATCAGGGTAATTGCCAGTATTTTATTTCATGCCTTTCTATTTCCTTTTCCATCCCCTGCTTATCTGAGGTCTTTAAATATTGGCTTACAGAGAAACTTGTGAAATTATTTTTTAAACAACAAAATGGCCTCCTTCTGGTAGGTCTATTCATTTAATGGGCACAAGAAAAATTATTCTGCCATTTTATGAAGTAGAACATAGGGAAAATAACTTTATGCAATGGTTCACTTGTGAAGTCACTTCATGTCTGTTGACAGAAAATACTTCATAATATCAAGAAGCAATTTGGATGCAACTTTTCTCCAGGATTATCTTGGCAACTTTTAAAATTCTGTGTTGTATTTTCACTGATTTTGCTTCTTCCGTACATTTTATAACTTTTAGATTATTCCTGTCATGATAATTTTTTCATTCCAATTCAAATTAATCCTCCTACTGCTAGGATTCACTAAGTTGTCTGTCTGTCTGTCTGTCTGTCTGTCTGTCTGTCTGTCTGTCGGTCTGTCTGTCTGTCTGTCTGTCTGTCTGTCTGTCTGTCTGCCTGCCTGTCTGTCTACCTGTCCGCTCGCCCGCCCGCCTGCCCGCCCGCCTGCCTGCCTACCTGTCTATCTGATTACCTATCAGATTAATCCCCCACACTTCCCAATGAGTTGGGCTCAGGGTGGCTTACAACAATTTAAAATTACATATATAAACCATTTAAAATTCCATATGTAAGTAATTAAAACAATCATTAATCAAATAAAATATGAACCTTAACATAATGACCAACAGCAATTCCCCTGGAGAAAATGGCTGCTTTGGAGGGTGGGCTGTAGTGTATTGTACACAAAACATCTACTTCTTACATGTGAGCATCTGTGGATGATCCTCATATTTGTTAAAACATAAGGATACATAGCCCCCAAACACCCTGAAATATGCACAAGTGGAAGGCACTCAAACTGCACCCCTAGCTTTGGTTACCACTATTCCAGAAGATTCCCAAGCTGTCAGAGTGACTTTGGAAAGAGGCTGTAGCAAAAACAGTAGGTAGAAAAGTATTGTTTCATGAGCAAAATTCCACTCATGGATCCAAACAAATACTAAATATTGAAGTCCACCATTGTGGAGTAAAGAACAATTTTGTCCTTTTGACCCATGCCCTTTGTGGCTAGTGAAAACTAGTAGAGAGGAGCTATGTAGCAACCTGTTGGATATCATCAATGGCTCTCTTGAGCAAGGAGTCTTCCCAGGTCAGCTGAAAGAGGCAGTGGTCTGCCCCCTTCTTAAAACTCCAAATTTAGATCATCTGGATCTGACCAATTACTGCCCAGTATTGAACTTTCCATTCCTGGGCAAGGTAATTGAGAGAGTGGCGACGAATTAGCTCCAGAAGTTCCTGGATGAAACTAAAGTGTTGGATTCTTACCAGCCCGGCTTTCACCCTGGTCATGGGACTGAGACAGTTTTGGTTGCTATTGTGGATGAGCTCCGGTGCCAGAGGTGGTTTGGCACTGCTGGTGTTATTAGATCTCACTATGGCATTTGACACAGTAGATCATGACCTTTTGCTCCACCACCTTGCTGATATCAGGATGCTGGGGACCATAGGCGGAGCTACCATGGGGCAGGAGGGAACAAACGCCCCAGACACAGGCATGGGGATGGAGAATTGCTCCCCCACCCATCCCCTCAGGCAGCCTCCATGGCCCGGAGCAGCCTTCATGGACTGGAGCAGGCTGCTCTTTTAATTTTTAAAGACAAATGAGGCATATTGGAGGGCGCAAGGGGGGCAGGCACCATTTTGCCCAGGGTGCCAGTTTCCCCCCCAAAGTACTTTGTGGGACAGCCTGGCACTGGATGTGGTATTATTAGTTATCTAAGTATTCTGTTGCATCTCTTTGGATCAGGAAAGGTTTTTTTCATAAGAAGCATCTGGATTATTCTTTCAGTACATCATAGAATGCCATGTTTAGATAATGATTGCCATTTTTGTTGCAGACTTAAGAGAGCAAAATACAATTCTGTTGGTGTGAGTCACTATGGATGCTTGTCATATACGAACATGTAAATCAATCATATCACATCAGATTGGCTAGCACTACACAGTGTTGTTTGACATTCTATTCTATTGCACCACTGCAATATCTTCTATCTCTTCTATCCTGCACTGAAGAGGAGGCAGAAGTAATTTTTTCTCTCCATCATTCTCTTCCACCTGCACAAGCAACCAAGGAGGAAGGGGTAATTTCACTTGATTCTTCGTCCTTTCATTATTCCCCACTGTTGTGGTGCCTTTTGATCATAAGGGTCCTCTGCCTCTCAGAGGGGATTTTAAGGACAAACATCAGGCTGCTTTAGGAAGAGAAAGGCAGAGAATGATTTGCTTCATCAACTCCTTTCTCAGCCCTTCCTACTAGTCTTTTATTGCTTTTTTACAGCCTGAACTAATGTCATTTATTGCTCTTCTAATACTGTCAGTGCTTTCAAGTTGCTCAGAAAATTATTTTTAAAAGTTATTATTTGACAGCAAAAAGTTTTTTGACCCATCAAATTTCTGGTCAAATTCAGGGACTAATGCTATGAACTAAAATCTGTCTGGAATTAGTCTCAGCCTGCCTATTGAAACATTTAAATAGCAACTCATAATTCTGTATATTAGTTTTCAGAGCAGCTCTTCATTGTACTGCTTTGAAGGTACAACAGATTGCAAGACTAAAGAAAACAGCTGCATAATGTTAGGAAAAGAATGTTCCTGAGAATACACAATGTTGTGTAAACAGATTTAAGTATGAATCTACCATCATAACTGTCTTTGAACCACAGTATTTGTTATCTATAGCCTCAAAATGTTGTAATTGTATATGAAACAATTACGAAAGAACTATTTTTTCCTTCCAAAACCTTTTAGTGCCATTATGGGCAGAAATTGACAGATTACATGTTTTCTTACAAAACTAAAAACAGTGAAGAGAAATACATATATATTATTGCTGAGATCAAATGGTCTGTTAAGCCTCTTGCTAGCTAAGTGGCAGAACAGAGATTCAAATCTGGAAATCCTAGATACTAGTCTGAAAGTCTAACCAGTACATCATGCTGGCTTTTGTGGCTGCTATTCAACAGTTGCAAAAACCAGACTGAGTCATGCAAATTGGGTGGTATAAAGTCATCTAGTGGTTTCTGATGGGCCTGGACCTGATGATTCCACCTTCAAAGGCCAAATAGCTCCGGAAAGGACCCTGCTCCTTGACCTGCCTTTTACTGACAGATATCAATACTTGCAGGCTGGAAATATTGTGGTTGTCTAGCAATGACTGCTGAAGGCATATGCTTCTTAAATCTCTGCTTCTATGGGATGTACCTTTTTTGGTTTTTTGGTTTGTTTAATTGTCCCAAAAATTATTGAAAAAGCTGAAAAAAGCCAAATCCCCATATCAGTTTTTTAGGGTTTTTGAAAAACTTTTAAACCTATTAAGCCAGAATCTGAAAAAGACCCAGAGCCCAGCATTCAGCTCTGCAATGCTGCTACCTTCCAGCCCCATGTGGAGCTAGAAGGCAGCAGTCACATACCTGAATTCTCCCTCCGAGCCTAGAGGTGAAGCTCTGTGCCAAGCTGTAAGGTTGGCTTGGCCGAGCCAGACTCACAACTCTGCAACCACCCTGGCCTCTGAGTTCCACATGGGGCTGTGGAGCTGGCAAACAGGAAAATGTGGGAAGTTGGGGGGATTCTTTTTTTTTTAATGGCAGCAGATTCAAAGTGGCCTGAGGCAGGCTGAAAAAAAATGGCAAGACTCAGGATACGCTTTTTGGCTCCCTGAAAATTGCTGCCCTTTTGGGGTGAAAAACCCCTACTCTCAATAAGAAATGTTTCAAGTTTCTTTTTACAGTTTGGCTTTTGCCAAATGCACACACTTAACTGCATCTCTTATTGGGGCGGCAGGGTGGTTAACCCCCTGTGTATTTTTTTCTTATAGATTTTTCTGCAAACCTCAAACTTTTTTTCCAGTTTATAGAAAGATCTGTCTTGTCTGTTCATGCTCTACTCTCAGACTTCAAGTGTCCACCGATCTGGCCAAGTTGAGAATTAGATATATTGATGATTTGTCTGCTAGTCAGCAGCAGGATTCACCTGCTTTTGATTCTTGATTTATACTCAAGTCAAGTCACAGTTGCACTCTAGATGAGGTTAAGTTGGTTGCTCTGACATTGTGTATGCATATATTGCTTGGTGGCATAGCACTGTTGTAAGCACATGTAATAAATATATTCCTTGAACAAACAGCTTTTTTGTGCCCTCTTTCCCTTTGCAGATGGGTTCACCCTGACTCTATTGGTTGCTGCTTTCTGGTCCTGCAGGATTTCATACTCCATCGTTACATGAGGACTACCCCTCACTTCATGTCCGAATACCAACTGCTATCTTTCCATAGTGCAAACTTAGGATCACTTGATTGAATCCTTTTCTATACCAAAAAATTCCTGTGCATAGAACTCAATTTCAGAGAGAAAACTAAGTTAGAAATCTTCCTGACACTGATAGCCATTTTTAAATGTCCTGGTTTTTTTTAATGAAGGAAAAGACATTTATGTGAGTTCTCACTGATATCTGAAATAATATAACCCAGGCACAAGTTTAACACTTAAAAGAGATCCAGGTCACAGACTCAATTAAATTATACTGCCAATGATGCTTGATCATGGGGTAGCCATTTAATAGTTAGTGCTCTGGTACTGAAATGTTAATGAAAAAATGTCCATTTTCTCTTATTAATTTAAATACTGGGAACTAACTACAAGCACTATTTTTTGCTCACAACTTTAATTTGTTGGGACCAAAGTAATGTAGTAACATGACAAGATACAACTTAAATGTTACCTGCTTCTTCAGTGGACCAGAGTTTCATTCTGACCTGCTCACTGCCAATTTCCATTTTATGGTTTTCAGGCAAGGGAAAGTTCATTCAAGTCATTTTTAAGTTTGCTGGGATAAACTATTGTCGCAACTTCAAATCTGTCCAATAAACAAATCAGTACTTTAAAAGCAGAATTATTATTTATTGATTGCAAGCACAGGAAAACTTTTGGCTTGTATTGTCAGAACCGAGTACATTAGAACAGGCAAAGCATTATATCTCCTAGCATAGATATGTCAGGCCCCAACCCCGCCCCCCCCCCCAAAAAACATTCCCTGGGATGGGAAGGTACTGTCTCACACACTTACATGCACACACATTCCTCAGATGGTGAGAACTGGGATGAAGACACTCAGTTCCAACCAACCCATCCACCTGCTGCTGCAGAAGTAGATAAGGGCAGACTGGTACAGGGTGAAATGGAAAGCAAAACAATTCTCAATGCTGTTTCAGCATTAAACTCTATGTCGAAAGAAATATGGCAGAACTCTGTCTAAAATGTTAGAGGGTGATGACATTATGCATATAGGGTTGACATGTTTCCAGCATCCTAAATCCTGACATTCATGGGCTATAGGTTCTGATGTCTTAGTATGGAGCCTGGTGATGATATTAATACTAACAGTAGACCTTACACTTTATTAGGAATTTTACAATATAGTATCTGTTAATGTGTTTAATCACAATTAAATTGTTTAAAGTGGTGGACTATTCACTATATACATACATGCAAAAAATATTAAGTAGGATAAAGCTCATCTGACCTTGCTAAGTAGGGTTGCCCCTGGTTAGTACTTGGATAGGAGACCAGAAAGTCCATAGTTGGTACACAGAGGCAGTAAATGGCAAACCAACTCTATTACCCAAACCAGACATGGAGAGAGGGAAATTAGCTGTAAAATGGTCTCCAGAAGGGTAAATAAATGGGGGACCTTTTGTCAATGTATACTGAGGTTTTATATACTATGGGGGAAATGTAATGTAGACCAGCTGATTTGGACTAAATGTGTTTATCGCTCTATTACTGGTGACTCCAAATTACAACTTCTTTAGACCCACAACTAAACTGGAAGTGAACCTCAGTAAACCACAATAACTTACTCTAACCCTTCCTCTTTCTCCCAAGAACTGAAACACACATACATCTCCACTGTGGAGGGCTAAAACAAGAGGAGGGAAGGAAGGACATTCAGTTGGGCAATACAACCTGCTCCAAGATATATGAGAGAAGCTGTGGATCACAGCTTCTTCTCACAGCTTCTTCTCACAGCAGAAGTCTGTGGTAGCAGAGGAAAAAAGATCCTGCAAAGTTGCTGCAAAGGTATCCAGGTAGTAAGAGAACTTAGAAGACATTTCACCAGACCCAGTTGGTCCTATTATGGACAAGGACACCAGAGCTGGACATGGAATCCCACTTTCCCAAGATCAGAATTGATACAACAGATGAAGTTTAAATTTAACTGTGTAACTGTGGCCCAGATCTGGTAGGCAGGGGCGTATTGTCCATGGGGACATGTCCCATGTCCCCGGGCGCCACCCATTTGATCATGTCGGGGGTGCAAAATCACATCCCCATGTGATCAAGCTTCTGGGGGGGCCCACCTCTATCGGAGGCCGCAGCCCAGCTTGGTAGCAGCCAGCGCCAGGTCAGGAGCACCCAGCAGGTCCACAGCAGGCCCTTGAAACAGCTCTGGCTGCTGCTGCCCCTCTATTGGAGCCTGTGAGCAGGGCCTTGCCCATGGGCCCTGTTTCATGCCTATACACCTCTGCTGGTAGGCAGAGTAGGAGGTGAGCCCTAACATTCCAAAGCAGGGTGGTTATGAAGATTCTAGTGTGAAGCCATGGCAAAATTATCCCCTTGATGGATTATCCTGAGTGGATTAGATGTTTGGCTGCTTTGATCAATGACTGGATTAGAGGTGACACTTAAGGGTGACATGACATGGTTCATGTTGCTTTAATGGAGCATCCTTTGAAGCAAATGATATGTAAATATTACTCATGCCTTGGAGATGGGGGTAGATAAAATGCCCATTGGTGACATCCAGGTTTCATGATAGAGTGTACCTTGGTCATGGCAGACCAGATGTTCTGTCTCTGAGACTCATTCTGTGGATCCCCACCACACTTAGGCTTTTAACAGGGTGCCTTTTAAATCAACAAAGACGGAATTGGGGATCAGATGGAGGGGTTTCATGAGGAGGGAAGACAGGGGTCTCACAGTTCCCCCTGTTCAAGGAGGCACATTGGCACAGCCAATCGGCCTCATTCACATTTCTCGGGGTGGCTGACCCTTTCACTGCATGCAAGGTGCTCTGTAAGACATCGCTAATGTTATTATGGAGAGCCAAAATCTGAGACCAAAAACCCTGCATTTGCAAATGTTTGAGCAACTTTCAGAAGCAAATAATACCCATTGCTTTACATTCATAATAGATAGATATTGTGTCAAGGTATTTTCATTTGTTCTTTACTCAGAATAATAGCTAAAGACAAATGAATAGAGGCAGGAAGTTGTACATTTCTTTCTTTTGAAATGGTGACTCATTATTACTACTTCAACTGATCCATTGTTTAGTTGAATAGAAGCCAAATTACTTTCAAATGCTGCACATTTAATTTGCTATGCTTTTGATATCGTTATCAGTGACTCATTATCACAGCAAAGACATCTGAGTCTTAAAGACGACAGTGGAGAAGAAAATTGCAGCCAGCCTTAGGGAAGAGTGGAAAGAGATGTGTGGGACGTTATAGTCTGGTATTTACTAGTACATGCTCTTGAATCAGGAGCTCCTTAAGAGTCTTGAGCATTTCATGTTCTCCCACAGTATACCAGAACAGACTTAACACTGCTTATAAAGGAACCAAGAGAATCTGTCATCAGTTCGTTAATGATGCTTGGTTAAGTTAGCAGAAGGGACATGGTGGTCATTTCTAAGAACTATCATTTATGATCCAGAAGCCTACAGTGTAGCTTTTCATCAAAGCTCAAAATAAAGAAGTTAGGAGGTTTATGAACCCACTATAAAGATCATTATTCTATATTACTATTTATGAAAGTGCCTACAATGTCCTAAGCAGGAATGAAGTCAAATGATTCTTGTTCATGGGATCACAATCTAAAAACCTTATACTAACACCTTCATATGCATTATCAAATTCTCACAGCAGTCTAGGATGGCAGTTCAGTGAGTTGGTCCCACCAATCTTCATGCACAAGAATTACAGATCTTTTCCTAGCTCCTCTCCACTCAGCAGGACTTTTTATCATAGAGAAAATTGATTCCCAGGATTGCTGGACCAATGTGAACTAATAGGCCAGGAAACTGTACAAGAGTGAAGACAGAGAAATCACATTGTTTCCTCTCCTCTGTAAGTGCAGCTCTACTAAGAGAAGAGGTAAGTGGAGTAATTTGTACCCTTCTCCTCCGCACTGAATGCCCTTGGGTCCATGAGGGCCTTATGACTCAACTTTGTACAGTCAGAAAAGCCTTCTGGGGTGGAAGGCACAGGAAAGATTTGCTTTCATCTGCCTTCCACTGACTAATTGTGGGGGCCAACCCAGTACTAGGGTGCTAGCCTCCAGGTGGAACCTGGGGATCCCATAGAATTACAGCTCATCTCCAGATGACAGAGATCAGTTCCCATGGAGAAAAATGATGCTTTGGAGGATGGACACTATGGCTTTGTACATCATTGAGGTCCCTGTCCACCCCAGCCTTCATCTAAAATTCTCCAAGTTTCCCAGTCTGGATCTAGAAACCTTACCCTCCAAGTATTATTATCACTGTGTTGGAGATCATTCTGAGGCTAAGAGATAGCAGTTTTCATGCTGCCAATTGAATTCATAGAAGAGCTGAGATTTAAACCAGAATCTTCCAGTTAACAGCACTACAGTATACCCAGAAATCCAGTGGGCCTACCTTGCATACAGATGGTCGATAGAAAAGGAGAAATAGGCTTTGCCTTGTTGCCAGACTGACCCATGGTGGGTTGTGGGAAAACCTGCTTTTAAGACATCAGACCAACATTTGTCTGCAGGGTGAATGACTGTCAGAATGTTGCAGTAACAAAGCAGCTTCTGAATCAGAATTCCCAAGTAAAGAAAAAGAAACAAAATGTGTTTTTCTCCCCCTTGGCTGCCAGCCATTTCCCTTAGGCAGGACAGCATCGCTCACATGATGAACTGTATGAATTGATCTCAGAGGTCCAAGAGCACAGAATTACATATCACTCCAGAATCTATCAAGAAATCATTTATCAGGACTGCTTATACCGGTATCACTTCACTGAGCTTAAACCAGGACTTGTAAGCTGCCTTTGGCTAAGCACACTTGAAAGTGATCTTTGGCTAGCTTTAAGTTTGCTCATGATAAATGAATGGTTTGCTTTGCAAAATATGTGTGTACAGTGAGTTTCTACTGAGTTGCATGTTTGAAGGGTACTTTTGTCCATAGTTAAGAGGATTTGTTGGGAAGGGCAGTGCCCAATATGAACTGTTTTCTTCTCCCCCTTCAAAGAAACCTGTCCCAGTGTCTGTCATTCATTTTTTGTTTTATGCTTTTTTGAATAGGCATCTTACCTTTTGAGACTATACATTTCCTTTTACCTTGCAGTATCTTAAACACTTTACATAACATATTATTTGTCTTCTGTTCTATAAAAATTAAAAGAGACTATTGGACCATTCCAAAGTTCTCAGGTCCTAACTCACTGGCACATGAGCATCCATACACCACCACCACAACTGTGACTCTTGCACATCTCATCAGTGCTATCAAAGTGTCACACTTGCTTGCACACTCTCATCAATAGTATCAAAATCAAGCAGCAGAGCACAATGATGGTAGTAAACCAGCTACCTCTGGATAATCAGTGGTCCAAACCATATGTTGAGAGAAATCCTATGCAGTTCTACTCAGTGGCTGATTACCCACTGCAGACTATTCCCTGCCTTCACCCTGCTCTGGCGCAAAAATGTCATGCCAGAAGTGCTCTCGCTTTTCCCATGGCACACTGCAAAGAGGAAGCATGTCAGTGCACCACAAAGAGGAAGTGCGTTGGGACAAGATTTCTTGCTCTGACGTGCTTCCAGTAATTGACCAGTAAGTACTATTTTATTCAATGTGGTTTTCTCCTGGACAAATGCTCTTAAGGCTGCAGCCAATGAAGAATAAGACAAGACATCCCCAGAGTCAGTTATCAATATGGACCAATCACATTCTAAATCGGAACAAAATTAAATTGTTTCAAAAGTGCACATTGAAATCAAATAACCTTGGTAATTACAAGGTTTCAAAACAATGTGTAAGTCAAAATGATTTATGGAGGCAGATACTTTTTTTACCCAATAGCCAAATTGAGACATTATACTTGAAATCACAAGGTTGTTCAGAAATTATAGGCCCCTTCTGCACATGCAGAATAATCCACTTTCAATGCTCTTTCACAATGGTTTGCAAGTGGATTTTGCTGTTACGCACAGTAAAATCCAGCTGCAAAGTGCATTGAAAGCGGATTGAAAGTGCATTGTTCTGCATGTGCGGAAGTGCCCATGAAGTGGATTTTCAAAATGGCATTATAAACAAAATTCTACGTCCATCTGGAGACAAGTGTGCCTATCTTATACTCATGTTTTGTCAAATACTAACCTGAAGCTCAGTCTCCCTAAACCTGCAGATTGATACTTAAAACTGAACATACAGCACTACAAACAAGTGGTTTTGCTTTCCCCTTGTGCTGTTGCCAAATTGTTCCCCTAAATGCTATTTCAAAGTCACCTAGGAACAGCATTTTTATGGGCATTGTGGATTGCAATGGGAAGAAGCAGTAAGAGTTCTATTACATGGGTGGCAATCCTTCTGTCCATGGAAATAATCCTCTGGATGCAATCCATAATAAAATATTGAAAAAACCACGTATGCAAAGAGCTGCTCAAAAGTGAAATTTCCTGCAATAATAACTCTACTACCAAAAACAACAGAAGATAATTTGACAGTAGAGAATTTTAGACCAATATCTCTAACAAATGTTGATTATAAAATTTTCTCATCTATATGGGCAACAAGGATTCAAGAAATTATTCATTACTATATTAAAAACGATCAAACAGGATTTATTAAAAACAGGCAAATCACTAATAATATAAGAACAGTGGTAAATGCAATTGAATACTTAGATAGATCTCCAAATGTAAAATGTGCTTTAACTTTTATCGATGCAGAAAAGGCCTTTGATAATATTAATTGGACATTCATCAAGGAATTTATTACTCAAATGGGGTTAGAGGGAAATTTCCTAACAGTAATTAAAAGTATTTACTTAAAAAAAAACAAACAGCATGCCCTAAAACATAAATGGAGAATCTTCAACTAACACATTTAACATTCAAAAGGCACATGGCAGGGATGCCCCTTATATCCCCATTAATTTTCAATCTGGTATTAGAAGTACTCAAGCTAAATAAACTAAGAAAAGAAAAATAGTTTCAATGGTATCAAGAATAAAAGCAACAAAATAAAATTAAAAAGTTTCTATATTTAATTCGATTTTAATTCTATTTTATAGATAATCCTACTGACAATTTGATTCCTAACAATAAAAAAAATTATAGAGGGACTTTGGAAACTCGCTATGGTTTTAAGTTGAACAAAAATAAAACTAAGTTGCTTCTGTTCCAATCATGCGACACAGCAAGAAAGGGGAAAAGATAATTATAAAGCATCTGGGCTAAGCACATATGAAAAGAAAAGTCAAATACTTAGGTGTGTGATATTAGAGAGTAATAACAAGCATACTTTTCAAAAAAACAATTATGAGAAAAAACATGGATTGAGAGATTAAAAATGATTTGAAAAATGGGAGAATATTAAGATGTCAATTCCCCAGGAAAAATTGAATTCAATTAAAAAACTAATGATACTGCCTAAAATATTATTTTTTTATTTCTAAATCTGCCCATAGTAACTCATAAAGGCAAGTAACAATCGTAGAAAATGGAAACGAGATTTATTGAATTCTCGCTTGGAGTAATAAAATGGCACAGAATTAAATACACATCTTTAATAGAATCCTAAAATTAAAGGAGGATTCTCCTTCCCAGACTTACAGACATATCACACATGATGCCGCAAGAGGCCCCTGACATGGATTAAAGAATGGATTACTTTGGAAAAACGAGGAACTCCTTAATTTAGAAGTTAGTTTAACAAAATATCGGTTGGCATGAATATTTATGGCCCAATATTAAAGGTAAATTTGACACTAAATTCTAAAGACCATATAATAAGGAGAGCTTTAATAAACAATCTGGGAAAGATATAAATACAACTTTTACAGCAAAATTCCACACTGGGTATCAAGGACGGAGAGTTGTCAAAGTGTTCAAAATGCACATACATAAACCATGGCATAACCTACAAAGAAATATTACTATGGAATAATCAAGAAACACAACTTTTAAAAAAATTAGAGAAAAAACATTTTCAAGATAGGAGAAGCAGAATGCCATTGGCTTTACATATGACCAGATAAGACAAATACAGCTGATAATAGACAAAAAATGCATGGAAATAAATAAAGGTGCAAAATAACTGAGCTAGACACAATATTGATGGATGATAAAAATAAAAAATAAATCCAGACTATATAAACTCCTTATATTACCACAAACAGAGAAAGAAAAATGTGAAGGAAGTTATGATTAGTTGGGCAAAAGATTTCAAACATGATATACAGTATCAAGACTGGGAGGAATCTTTTAAAATACACAGTAAATTCTCCGCCAGCTTAGAACTAAGGGAAAACTTCCTGAAACTCTTACACAGATGGTATTTAACACCCTATAAGTTAGCAAAAATATATCCAGATCCACTCCATCACTCATGTTGGAAATGCAAGAAAGAGAGACTGAAACATTATTACACATGTGGTGGAGTTGTCCTGAAATCAAAAAATTCTGGAAAGAAATACACACAACAATGAAAAAGATAACAAAGGTATCATTTGAACTAACTCCAGAAATATATCTTTTAGGATTAGGAATAAAGAAAATTCCAGACCTTAATATTGACTTATTTTTATATATATCTACAGCTGCAAGGATGAGGATAGCCAAAGTATGGAAGAATGAAGCTTCACCAACAAAAGAAGAATGGATGACCCAAGTTATAGAATACCTAAATATGGACAGATTATCGACGAGACTGAAAGAACTCCCACAAGAAAAGTTTTTGAAACTTGTAAAGGATTCAATGGTGTTGATGGTGTAGTAACCTTGAGTGCATTCCACAGCCCGGGCGATGGGCCAGATGCATCGGCGGAGACTTTATCTTTGCGCGGGAGATGAAGCCTCTGTCTCTACAAGTTTGGCAGCAGGAAGGGGGGGGATGGGGTGATCAGGCTGAACCTGTGCTTCTGGCGGGAAGTGTCATTCCTGCTACTCGCGCGGTACTTGAGCTTTCTAAGATGTCTTAATAAATGGACTTTTACTCCCAAAGCCTTTTATTTCTGCGTCTATGGAATTCCTTACATTGTGGCAGGAATCTTAATTCATCTATATTCCTGTGCAGTGGACCTCTTGTCTTGGCGATGGAGAAAGTTGAATGTTACTGCGGAATGCGCGGTAGCCCCCAAAGAGGGTCTTCGACCTTTCCCTTCTGGATCTGGAGAAACCGGCAGGAGCAGAACGGGCCTCGCTGGTGGCTCTTTCCTCGGCCCTCGTGACAGCACGAAGTCTTCCTTTACTCCGCTGGAACGAGTGGACGTGATGATGACAATGGGGACTTCCATGAGTCGTTTGGGGGGCGCTGTCCATGGATCGAGCGCCTGTGGATCGGATCTCTACCCGTTCTCGTGTGGATTACAAACCTCAGATGCAACCTGTCATGGAGGAGAGACGGGCTTGACCACCTTTCATGCGGCAACCCAGGAATCCATTGAACGATTCCTGGACTCGTATTTTGGTGATGCTCCCAAGGAACCACCGCGGGTACAGCACTGGGGCCCGTCCAAAGGACACCGGGACTCACCTTGGGATTGGGAGGGGTGTCCGTATCGCTTCCCAAACGGGACCTCCCCCCCCCCATCCAACCGGGCGACCGCACCTGAGGTGCCTCGGGGAGTTACCGGGTGGCTACGGCGGCTACGCTTGCCTCCGAGTGCTCTCGCTTCCTGATGACGAAGAGTTCGGAAGAAAGCCTGCATTCCCAGCCGGACCGGTTTCTTCTCCCATCGAGAGAAGACTGGGATGAGGAAGTGGCGCAACCTCGAGATGCCCAAGCTGCATGGAACCGTGAACGCCAGCTATGGGAGGAGTGAACGGGCACAAAGGCAGCGAGAGCGCCAAACCCTGCAGAGGGACCGGGAACAGCAACGCAAAGAAGTCCAGCTCGAGTTGGACCGTGCACAAAGACGCCATCTAACGACAATATGCCCAGAATCTGTCAGTCCATGATAAAGTCCTGGAACATTCCCGACTGGATTTACAACGGCAACGTGAAAGCGTTCAGGCTCTGCGCACGCAAAGCGAGCTCTTCGAAGCCCTTAAACGGGACGTAATCCGGCTAAATTGGAACGAGAAAAAGTTGCTTTGCATGCTAATCAGGATGCATTGACCGGCAAGGAGAGGGAGCTGGCTGCGTTGGAGAGGGAACTAAGGGAGGCAGCAGACCAGGAAGCCCCAAGTTGGAGTCTATGCTGTTACTGATCAGGCCGGGTGCCAGGGGGGCCGCTGCACCTGGGTCCTGCCACCTAAACGCCGAAGCGGCACCGCCAGCTCGCCCGATTCCGGCCCCTCCCCGGGCATTAACAGCCGCCTGCCTAACCTGCTCTCAACCCGCTAAACCACCTCCCCAGCAGGCTTTAAGAGCAGTCGAACGGGGCTACTACCGGCCCCCTACACCAGCCCGCTTTGATGGGACCGCTTCCAAACTTCCCTACTTCATCTTGCAACTCAATGCCCACTTGGAGGACTATGATGACCTATACCGGTCTGAACGCCAAAATACGGGACATTGGCTCAGTCCTGGATGGGGCAGCAGCCGAATTGGTTCAGGACTGTTTTGGATTTGCAGGATGAGGACTCTCGCATAGTGCCCGGTGATTCCTCCGAAGCCTTAAGAGCTGCTTTCAAGATCCAGGCGCCGAGAATGAAGCTATCCGCACTATCAAAACTATCCAGCAAGGCAACCACTCGCTTGCAGAATTTGTCCGGTGAATTTCCGTATGGCGGCTGCTCGACTTCCTCCTGAGTGGCCTTGAACGCATTATTTGAAATACTTCTCGGATGCTGTGGACAGCAAACCACGTGAAACGGTGTTTTTAATTCGGGTTCCTCGCATTCATTGCAGATTGGATCCAGTTAGTCTCAGGTGGCCTCTCGCTTGGAATATCGCTCATTAAGGAGGTCACCACGCCCTAAAACCACTACTGTGTCCACCAAATCAAGCTTCCAGCCGCCTTCTACCGTAAACTACCTCTGAACGCCGTCGCCGACTTGGATTGTGTCTTTACTGCGTGAGGGCCAGGTCATCTAGCCGCCTAACCGTCCCAAGAAGCGTTCAACAACAGCTCCAGCTCACAAGCACTCCGTTTGCCAAACCACCACGCAGGTCAGGGGTCAGCCTCCCACTGCCTCGCTCTTAAAGCGGTGACCGAAGGCTTACCCAGAGGAGGGGGAAGCAGCTGTTTGCCTTTTCTTCAGCCCCCATGGACATGGGCCCCACTCCTGACGCCGGTGAGTGAAGGCAGCGCTCCCATTACCGTTCAAGACATTTCTGGCCAACCCTCACAAACACACTCTCAAGAGGTTTGAGTAGCCTCGGCCCTTTTGTGGACTCCGGCCGTTCTAATTGCTTAATGCGGCCCCAGGTGGTAGAGTGGAGCTGTGGGTTCAGGACCTAATTCCCCTGGCTAAGCCCATACCATTCACTCAAAATGGACGGCAGCCCCCTCGGAAACTATGACCGGCCCAGTACAAAACACAGCCGGGTTCTCCTCCCTCGCTAAGTACCGACCACATTGGGAGAAAATTAGTTTCATTTTACCAGTGGCCAAACACTCCATAGTTTCTTGGGCATACTTTGGTTATTGTTACATGAACCAAAAATTCATTTGGAAAGAAAGGGATCCTAGAATTCACTGGACCCTCCCTGCGGTGAACACATGAATTGGGAAGAAAACCCAACGTCTCCCTCACACACCACCCTCTCTGGCTTCCTCAGTGATTGCTCCCGATTCTATTGGCATCCCACCTGCGTATCAGGATCTAGCCAGAGTTTTTCAGGAGCAGGAATGCGACCAGTTGCCACCCCACAGAGACACTGACTGTAAAATTGTCATAAATTCAGGGGCACAACTACCCAAGGGTAGAATCTACTGCGATGAGTCCTAATGAGGAGTATGAACTTCGTGCCTTCTTAGACAAGAACCTTGCTCATGGTTTATATCGGGCGGGCTACCAAACACAATACACGCTGCTCCCGCTTTGTTTGTAAAAAAGAAAGATGGGTCTTTACGGCTTTGCACAGATTATTATCGAGGTCTCAACGCGCGTCTCCCTGTCCAATAAATCCCCTTGGCCTTTGATCAAGGACCTTTTAGATGCACTCGGCAAAGGACGCATTTTTACTTAAATTGGACTTTGAGAGAAGCTTCTACTACAGAGCTCGTCAGAATTGCTGAAGGTACAGGAACACCCGACTGCGTTTAACACAAAGTTTGGACAGTTTGAATATTTAATAATGCCATTCGCTTGGCGTGGGGGCCCCCCTGAGCTTAACATGGCCCTTATCAACGAAGTTCTCCATGATTTACTGTACAAGGGAGTGGCTGTATACTTAGATGACGCTTTAATTTACTCAAGAAAACTATAGAAGAGCATGAAATATTGGTTCGAGAGGCTGAAACGCTTTGCTTGACAACTCTCTCTTTGCCAAACTCTCCAAATGCTGTTTCCATCAGACCTCCATTGGATTATTTGGGTTACCTGATCTCGCCTTCCGAGGGCTTAAAAATGGATCCTCGTTGTAAATTGACGCAGAGTCCTCCTCCAATGGCCTGCCCCCCACCAACCGCGAAGAACTCCAATCAAGCTTGGTTTTGCTAATTTCTATCGTGGACTTTATAATTCCCACCGGGCTGAACTGACTCTCCCTCTCCCAGACCTCTTGCGCACCGCGTAAGCATCCACTGTCCGCCAAGCCCAGGGCCCCCCTTTCCAAGCCTGAGGAATGCCGCAGCCTTTTCAAACGTTAAATTCTGCGTTTACCACTGAACCTGTCCTAAAGCACCAATCCCAGATCTCCAGTTGCAGGTTCCACGTGGATGCCTCTGACAAAGCACCGAAATGCTGAAAAATACAGCATGGTAGGTTGGTTCCGTGTAGCTTATTTGTCTTAAAAGTTCTCTGGTGCCTAACTCAACTGGACCCGTGGGAGACAAAGAGACTGCTGCCATCAAAGTAGCACTTCTCCACTTGGCGCCACTGGCTGGAGGGGGCTAAGTTCCCTTTCAAGTTTGGCAGTCAGATCATAAAAACCTGGCAGCTCTTTCCACCCCCCCTCAAGAAAGTCCACGAAACAACTTCGCTGGGCCGCATTTCTTTTCTCGCTTTCTCTTTTTACAGTCCATTTTTTCCCAGGGAAAACCAACAAACTGGTTGACGCCAGCCCTCGCGCCTTCTCGGGGAGGGGGGTGGAGCTGCCTCATCACGGGACATTCCACGCACTGTTCTTTCCCCCTCCCAGTTAGCTGGCTGGCTGTCACCTCGATCTCAAACGCCCACTTCTCTCCTCCACCCCCCATCTCCCAGTCTCGCTCTCTCCTTTCCTGCGGGAACTGGAGGAGGCGGGGCTGCACTCCAGCCTCCAACGGCCGGAAGGAGACTCCCAACCACGCTTTGAGAATGGAGTTTGGCGGAGGGGGGAATGTTGGCACGCTGCCTCCCTCCCAAGCAGGCAGGTTCTTGAGGTTTTGCCACGATGCCCTCGCCTCGGCTGGACATTTTGGCTTTTTGAAAACTCTGCATTTAGCCCTCGCCGGCAGTTCTTGGTGGCGCTAATGCGCAAAGACATTGGTGCATACATTAAAGGCTGCTCGGTTTGTGCAGAAGCCAAGACCATTCCGGGAAAGCCCCATGGACTGTTGAAACCTCTCCCGGTAGCCTCCCGCACTTGGGAAGTCATCTCTATGGATTTTATTACAGATTTGCCCGAAAGTCATGGCAACACGGTTTTGGCGGGTGGTGGTGGACCTATTCTCTAGGCAAGCCCATTTTATTCCATGTGCTTCCATCCCCTCTGCTCCTAAGTTGGCACGGCTGTTTATTCAACATGTTTATCGCCTTATTCCGCCACTGCTAAGGTATCTCCTAATCGGCCCCCAATTCATCTCTTCAAAGTTCTGGAAAGCGTTTTTGGGGTTGTTGGGGGCCGCCCCGGCCGCCGCCGCCCCCTACCACGTTCAAAGTGACGGCGAGACGGAGAGAACGAACAGAACCCTAGAGCAGTATTTACGTTATTACACCAACTACCACCAAGACAATTGTTGTTTTGATTCCGTTTGCGGAGTACGCCTACAACAATGCGGTTCATAGTAGTACAAAGAAAACCCCCTTTGAAATTGTGTCTGGTCGCTCCTTTCCGCCATTGCCACAACTAATTCGCTGCAGCTTTGGACCCCCCAGAATTTCAACAATGGATTTCTATCCCTAGTCGAGGGATGGAAGCTGGCCCAGACCGCCTTACAACAAGCAAAGGACTCCCCAAAACCGTAAGCGGATAAACACCGCTCGGATTTTCCTCTGCATGCAGGGCTCCTGGGTGTATTTCATCTGTAAAAAATCTCAGAGACGTGCATAAATATTCCAAACTTGGCAAGAGATTTGTGGGACCTTTTCAGATTACTAAAGTGATTAATGATGGTACTTGCCCAATAGATTTGCCTTAACTCTCTTAGTAACATCCATCCTGTCTTCCATTCCAGCTTGCTCAAGGAGGCTCCCCGCCTCCCGCCCGGTATAACGACCTACCGGAGAGGCCCCTGCAATCGACCATTATTGATGGCCACAAGCACTACTTAAATTGACGCTTATCCTGGACTCTCGCTTTAATCGCAAACGCTTGTAAATATTTAGTTTCTTGGGTGGGATATTCCTCTGCATATAATCAATGGGTTTATTCCCAAAAGCCATTGAAGCCCCCCCACCCTTTATTTTCTGCTTTTCCAATCGGGATTCTCCACACAAACCCGGGGAAGGGGCCCTCTTTAGGGGAGGCAGAGTGTGGAAGGATTCAATGGTGTTGATGGTGTAGTAACCTTTGACGCGCATTCCTACAGCCCGGGCGATGGGCCAGATGCATCGGCGGAGACTTTATCTTTGCGCGGGAGATGAAGCCTCTGTTCCCATGGGAAGCAGGAAGGGGGGATGGGGTGACTGGTATTATAACCTGTGCTTCTGGCGGGAAGTGTCATTCCTGCCACTGCGTTTACTTGAGCTTTCTAAGATGTCTTAATAAATGGACTTTTACTCCCAAAGCCTTTTATTTCTGCGTCTATTGAATTCCTTACACATATAATAAGGAGAGCTTTAATAACAATCTGGGAAAGATATAAATACAACTTTTACAGCAAAATTCCACACTGGGTATCAAGGACGGAGAGTTGTCAAAGTGTTCAAAATGCACATAATAAACCATGGCTAACCTACAAAGAAATATTACTATGGAATAATCAAGAAACACAACTTAAAATTAGAGAAAACATTAAGATAGGAGAAGCAGAATGCCATTGGTTTACATATGACCAGATAAGACAACAGCTGATAATAGACAAAAAAATGCATGGAAATAAATAAGCAAAATACTGAGCTAGACACAATATTGATGGATGATAAAAATAAAAAAATAACCAGACTATATAAACTCCTTATATTACTACAAACAGAGAAAGAAAATGTGAAGGAAGCATGATTAGTTAAGCAAAAGATTTCAAACATGATATACAGTATCAACACTGGGAGGAATCTTTTAAAATACACAGTAAATTCTCCGCCAGCTTAGAACTAAGGGAAAACTTCCTGAAACTCTTACACAGATGGTATTTAACACCCTATAAGTTAGCAAAAATATATCCAGACCACTCATCACTATGTTGGAAATGCAAGAAAGAGACTGGAACATTATTACACATGTGGTGGAGTTGTCCTGAAATCAAAAAATTCTGGAAAGAAATACACACAACAATGAAAAAGATAACAAAGGTATCATTTGAACTAACTCCAGAAACATATCTTTTAGGATTAGGAATAAAGAAAATTCCAGACCTTAATATTGACTTATTTTAATATATATCTACAGCTGCAAGGATGAGGATAGCCAAAGTATGAAAGAATGAAGCTTCACCAACAAAAGAAGAATGGATTAATCTGCTATAGAATACCCAACATGGACAGGATTATCGACGGTGACCGAAAGAACTCCCACAAGAAAAGCTTTTGAAAACTCTGGGGAATACACCATCTGAAATATATATAGTAGAAAAGAGTTCAAAGGATAAAATGATTGAAGAATATATAATATGAAATGGTTTACAAAATTATATTGCAATAAGTTAATCTGCAAAAAAGTTGTATTACAAATTAAATTATATACCTTTATTAAGAGAAAAATAAACATGGATTCAGTTACTTAACAGGGGAAGTCCAAAGCAATAAGTATTGGACAGTTACCACAACAAAAGCATTATGAAATATAAGGTATATTTGTAGGTTAATTATTAAAAATATGGAATGAAAAACAAGGTAATATACTATAGATATTTAAGTTTGTTAAAGCTAAAGAATAAGAAGGAACAATGAAGTAACAGAATTGATTTAGACGCAGCACGGAATTACGTGTCATTGTTGGCGGGTAGTTGGGGTAGGATAGATTATGTTTGGGTAATTGTAAATGTGGGTCATTTGTTACATGTTAATATTTGTTGATGTCTTATGTGTTTCAATTGTTTCTTGTATGTTTTATGTTCAATGTGTTTTTTAAAGAAGGAAATTAATAAAAATATTATTTAATAAAAGTGAAATTTCCTTGTTTGCAAAGCAATTTTGTTGTCTAGTCAAGTATGTTATATGGTCAGGTCAAGTGACCAGCATTTTCCCTAGTTTTGCATCTGAATGTGGTGGCATTCAGCAAAACCACAGGCCAAGTCTGGCAGTATTTCAGATCAATTATATTAGATGGTTAAACAGAAACCTCCATACAGCACTAGAGGTGCCCCCTGGTTTGACAAAGAGTGCCATGAATTAAACAAACTAATTCGTGCATCTTACCAACAATTCAAGAGATTTAGAAATCCTGTGTCGTGCAATCAGCTAGTTCAATATAACACTACTCTTCATTCTTTAATGAAAGAGAAACAGGTCCAGTATGTGCAGAATCAGTGGGATCGCTTATATCAAGCTGTAATCTCCAATGACTCAAGACAGTTTTGGGCCTTGACAAACAGACTTGACTCCAATAAAATGAGGGCGTTTTCTTCTATTCTCCCTGAGGTTTGGATAGATCATTTTGCGAAGCTGTTCCAAAAGGAAGAGACCAGTAACATTTATCATCCATCTCCATCATTAGACGATTCCAAATGGCCTCCTGTTACAACTCAGGAAATCATGGATCTAATAACTGAATTGAAACCCCGTAAAGCTTCTGGCCCAGATATAATTTCCCCAGAGATACTGAAGTCGCATATAGAGTGGTGGGCACCCCTTTTGGCCAATCTATTCACCCAAATCAATGACTCAGGCCTCATTCCTAAGCCTTGGCTATCTGCAGTCATTGTACCTATTATTATAAAAAAAAGTGACCCATCGGATCCTGCCAACTTCCATGCCCAATTAGTTTGACATCTAGTCATTGGGAAAATATATGCTAAGACACTTCTACTCCAGAACTACAGGCTTGGACGATCTTAGTCAGGAACATCATTGGCCCACAGAGCAAATAAGGCTTCACAAAGGGAAATCCACGTTAGACTGACATGCTACATGCTTCTTAACGCGTTTGGTGTAATAAATACTTCAAAAGTCCAAGAAGCAAAACTTTATGCTGCCTTCATTGATTTGAAGGCAGCTTTATTGACACAGTCTCTAAGAAGAACGTCTTTGGAATAAATTGGCTATACAAAGGGAATAGAACCAATAAACTTCTTTTTCCTAATCAGGCAACTTTATACCAACACAAACTGCAGAGTTAAGTGTTCATGTGAAGAAGGTCTCATGACTTATTCTATTTCTACGCTTTTAAAGGTGTGTTAGGCAAGGCTATGTGTTAGCACCAACCCTTTTCAATTTATTTTTGAGTGACCTTCCATCAGCTTTGTATTGGAAATTAACAACCATGCTCCTAAATTAGGCTCAAGGCATATTCCAATACTTCTATATGCTGATGATACCATCCTTCTATAGCTCTCACCTCAAAAGTTGGACTTAGTCGACTGCTGAATAGATGTGGGCAGTAACTGTACAGATAACCCGGACCCTAGTCATCTAATTATCAAAAGACCAAAGATTTTGATCTTTGCCAAACAATACAAAAAACATAACTGGAGTGATTAATACAAAGTGCCAGTGGAGCAGGTTAACCAATACAAAATATCTTGGAATTTACATTTTCTTATAACCTCACCTCCTGGTTGCACTCCCACCAAAAAAGCTGCTATTTGCCAGCTGCTACCATCAGTTATTCTGCCATTGCACGCTTCTTTTTATGGAAAGGGCCACTCCTTGCATCCCAGCAGCACTAAAAGGAAATAACTTTAACTCTAAGATAGAAGCGCGGAGTTACTTTATGGAGTGATTACCTATCTGGCTCCAAACGCAGAGTTGATGACTCCTTGAATACTGTCCAATCCAAATTTTTTTTCCGTGTAAAATTATGGGCCTGCCAAATTGTGTACAGTATCGCGGCCCTCTGTTTAGAACTGGGCCAAAATTCATTAGTTTATAGGGCTTGGTTGAGAAGCTTTTAGAATTTTGGCTTCGCATGCTGCATTTCTCTCGCGAGATGATGAGCACTTTCGCTGATTCACCTACTTTTGTCTAGATAGGCTGGTAATCCATGGTTGCCTCTCTGATTGAAAGAAAGATTGAATCAATTTTGGTATATCTCTCGACTTCGCTTTTCCGCTTATCTAGTTCAAGAATCCTACAACTTGTTAAAACAAAAATTGTTAGGAAAGCGAATGGATTAATTTTATTTTGGGGGGCTTGCTATGAAAACTTGTTCACCCTTACATCTTTCAATACCCGCTATATCAAAACAGGATGGCTCCCCTATTTGTATTTTTTTTGACTAATCCAATGCGAGAGAAGAGCCCGCACCACACTTGCTTTCGCTTCAATGTTTTCCCTCTCCGGCTTTTATTGGCAAGTAGTAGATTTAACAACTTGGAAATGAAGGCGAAAGGGTACATGCTCTTGTGGTGAACAACAAATTGAAACATTGGCACATCAACTGCTTTTACGCTTGCCCTCAAATCTGCTAATATCAGATCAAAATATTCCAATATTCTTTCTAGGATACCTAGTGAAATGGGAGAATCAGGTAGACTTCCTTTCCTTCTGGACAATTCTGACAATGAAACTTGTGAATTGGTAGCACAATTTTTACTGGAGGTGATGCACAATCAATAATTTATATTCTATCTTAAACCTTTGTATTTGTATACCTTTTATCTCAGGTTTTTTATTGTGTTATGATTATTGTTATGCCAAATAAAGGCTTATTATTATTATTATATTAGATGGTATGTGCTGTTGTTGTCACTGTACAACTGATGGCATTGATCAGATGGTGGCATTCAACATATTGACAGATGCTTCGATGTTTATATTTCGAAATGCTCCTGAACTGGGGTGCTGTGTGGTTTCCGGGCTGTATGGCCGTGTTCTAGCAGCATTCTCTCCTGATATTTCGCCTGCATTTGTGGCTGGCATCTTCAGAGGATCTGATAGTTGGAAAGGAAAGCAAGTGGAGTATATATACCTGTGAGTAAAGGTCAATAGATGAGGGCATATGAATAGGAGTGGCCTGGCAACTGAGTGACAATGAAGTGTAGCATGTGAGTAACAATGAAGTTGGCAAGGCCAATAGGTGAGAACATCTGAATAGGGGTAGTCTGGCCTTTGTTCCTTTTGACTGTCTACAGTCATCCTGTGTACAATGATATGGAGCTGGATTTAGCTCACTGTCTTGACTCTAGTGTTTTTTTTCCAAGAACTGGCGAGCGGCGGAAATTCTGTTCCATTTCATGGTTTCTTCCTTTCTGTTTAGAAATTGTCCATGTGCTTTCTGTGGATTTCAATGGCTTCTACTGTTGTAGTCTGACGTAGTGGTTGTCAGAGTGGTCCAGAATTCCTGTGTTTTCAAATAATATTCTGTGTCCAGGTTGGTTTATTATGTGTTCTGCTATTGCTGATTTTTCTGGCTGAAATAGTCTGCAGTGCCTTTCGTGTTCTTTGATTCATGTCTGAGTGCTGCGTTTGGTGGTTCCTATGTAGACTTGTCCACAGCTACATGGTATGCGGTAGACTCCTGCCGTAGCTAGAGGATCCCTCTTATCCTTTGCTGAATGTAGCATTTGTTGAATTTTCTTAGTGGGTCTGTAGGGGTTTTCCGCACTACAAAAGGGAGCGAAGGTCGACTCGGTTCCCTTCAATGGGGGGCGATTCCTGGCTGTCCGCACAGCAACTTCCTTGGCCCCCTGGAACCGAGCTAAGTGGGCGGGATCATCTTGGTACCTGTTTCGCTCCTCGATCGTGATTGGCGCTTGTGTTACGGCGGGAAACGGGAACGTTCTTTGGTTTTTTTACAGTTTCCGTACGTTGCAGCTATGTAGCATTGACGCGCTGAACTACTTCCGTCGCAGTCGGAGCTACGAAGCTTTGGCGCCAAAATTTTTCCAGTTTAATTGTCGCTTTGAAACGATCTCGATATCGTAGCTTCAAAACGTGAGGGAAACTGTATTAAAAAAGCCGCGCTCTCTGCCCGTCACGACTCTCCCGTTCTGCGCATGCGAACGAAGCGGCTCCTGATTGGTTGAGTGGATGCGGTGTCGTTTCGATGCGTCTGCATTTCGAAGCTTCGAAGTGATATCGACCTTGTTCCACCAGCAAGTCGCGGTTCATAACTGCGACAGGGATGTCGCGGTTCCGAGCGGGGGGAACAGAGACAAGACAACGTCGAGCTCGGTTGTAGTGCGGATACACTGAGTTGAACCTGAGTAGAAACCGGTACAACACAGTAAGTGCGGAAAGCCCCTGTAGATTGTAGGTTATGCTAAATCATCAGTTTTCCTATGCAGTCAGTGGTTCCCTTGATGTATGGTAAGAACACTTTCCCTCTAGATGGCTCTTTAACTTTGTTCATGTGGCTTGTTCTTGGTCTTACAGCTCTTCTAATGTCTGTAATAGAGTAACCATTAGCCTGTAGAGCCCGGTTTAGGTGACCTGTGACCTTTACTCACAAGTGTATACACTCCACTTGCTTTCCTTTCCAACTATCAGATCCTCTGAAGATGCCAGCCATAGATGCAGGCAAAACGCCAGGAGAGAATGCTGCTAGAACATGGCCATACAGCCCGGAAACCACACAGCACTCCAGTGATTTTGGCCATGAAAGCCTCCAACAATACATTGTTCCTGAACTGATTGTTTTTCTTTGTATGCTTGTTTTTTCCTATCTTTTAAAAGGCATGCACCTTAATTAATGCTTTTAAGATTTTTATTTATTGCATTTATTTCAGATCACCATATAAACTGCATAGGAGTTTCAGTGTGGATTAAAATTAATTCTCCCACTGCATCAATTGTCTCTTGTTTTTTGCTAGAATATTAGAGAAACTATGGCCGAATTCCCACGAAAATTTAATCTAGATATAACCAGATTTCAAAAGAATCAGCACCTTTACATCCAGGTTCCAACATGCTCACTGCAGCATGTTTCTAGTGAAGACATCTAGGCCTGCCCCTTGGTGGGGTGTGTGCCTGTTGTCAAGGATGCAATTGTTAAGCTAGCAGCACCAAAAATTCAGAGTATCCTTAGGAGTCCTTCCTGATACCACCCAGGTTTGGTGAAGATTTGGACCCCCTGGACAAAACTCAAAAAACCTGGGTGGTATTAGTAGGAGACTCTCCTGATGATACCACCCAGGTTTGGTGAAGTAAGTTTGGTTCATGGGGGACAAAGTTATGGGACAACACCTCAAATATGTAGCCCCATCTCCTATTAGCTCCCATTGGAAACAATGGGGGATGGGGGCACCCCCTTTGGGAGTCCATAGCTTTGGACCCCCTGGACCAAACTTCACAAAACCTGGGTAGTATCAGTAGGAAACTCTCCTGGTGATGCCACCCAGGTTTGGTGAAGTTTGGTTCATGGGGGCCAAAGTTATGGACTCTCAAATGTGCAGCCCCCATCTCCTATTAGCTCCCATTGGAGTATTTTTTCAAAAAGGTGCATATACAAGTAGGTCCAGGAAAATACCGTGAAAAGGGGGGAGAAGTGCCAGAAATGGGACTGATCTGTGTTCCATGGTTTGGCTGTGAGGAGATTCTAAGGGAACCTGGATATTTCGGGTGACTGTCCCAGGATTAATCACCAGTGAGGAAATCACCTGTCTAATCTTTCCCCCTCCCCCATCCTACTGAACCAAGAAAACCAAGGAGATCATCTTTTTTGTAAGTTATTTTTCTTCTAGGTCAGGGGTCTGTAACCTGCAGCTCTCCAGATGTTCATGGACTACAATAATCCGCATCCCTGACAAAAACCTAAGCAGATATTTGTTTGCTTGTGAATGAACAGTGCAATGAACTGCCTAACTTTTTTGCCTAATTTTAATCTGAATATAGCTGTTTTGCATATATTGAGGGAATACTGTCTCCCTTCACATGTTAATAGTTATTATCTGCATATATAATATCCCAAATGCGTTATTATTTTTATTGGTTTGCCATTTTAAAAAACTCTGTGGAAGCATAAAATGTTTTCAAAGTCACTTGGCAATGTTGCAAAAAAGCAGAGTAAACATGTCTAAATAAAGAAATTCTCATGAGAATCAGAGTTGCAAACCTGTTGGAGTCTTTGTTGGATCACTTTTATCTATTTCAGGTGTATGAAAGTGGCATTAAAAGTCAAGGACCTTCCTTGTGACACATTTTGCATCTTATAAAACATGCAACTGTTTCTTTAAACAGAAACTAAAGAATGCACAGTCTTTCTCTGTCAAGGTTAGTTCACACATACATGCATTACTCTTCATTTCTTGGTAGCCTTTATGGATGTTACAGCCATGCATATTGGGAGCCTAGCAACTACATGAAATAACAGGAATGTGTACTACTCATGATCGTTCTGATGCACTCATTCATCATATTGTGTGAATAGACAAATGCATTCGCCATGAGTGTAATTTCTCAGTATGTATGACTTCAAAACCTGAGAAATCTGGTGGTCAGTTCCACATACTGAAGCTGTACATACATGAAAAATATACATATTGCCTTTGTTCATACTTGGGAGAAATATTGTACACCTCTGTTATATGCAATTGCTTGGATCCTAGTGTGTATAATTATAGCCTGAGCATGTCTGTACTGACAACTGTTTGTATAGGCTCCATTTAAAAAACAATGTGATATGGTATGAAAGTTGTATCTGTGGTACTAGATCTTTGATGGCCCATTCCCACTATACATACACATTGGCTTTGTGGGACTCCAAGGACAAGAACCATAAAGAGAAAATATAAGATGTTTAATGCATAGTATTTCGTGTATAAGCTTGTCCCATTTATTCTCATTGGTTGTCCATATGTTTCAAAATGCAACAGAAGACCAGTTCAGAATTCCTAACAATCAATATTAATAACTGCACATTTCCATTATTTCCTAGCTTTTTTCCCTCAACAATATCACCATCACTGCTGGTGCTACTGTGAGCATGCATGTGACTTTCTGCTGACTTTGCTGACAGACTCAGGCCTAACACAAGATTCAATCAAATCTACAGACAAGGTGCACCACATGTTGACATTGTGCAGTAGCTGCTTTGCCATGACTGTTCTAAGTGATGTGTAACGTCATTTCAATGTGACAGGCTACAGTTCAGTGAAAAGCAATGCTCCAAACATGGATCCCATGACACTCTAAGCAGCACATTAAAGTCCTGACTCTTTTTTTTGACAAGCATCTGACTGACAGAAAGGCCAGACAGGTCTTCAATTACATTACTGTCTGACTGGCTTCCAAAAGGAAACCCCTACCCGATGCCCTAAAAAATTATTTGTTGCTAGTGGAAACCAGTTTCTTTTGATTTCTCATCTCAGTTTTCTAAAGGTCATTTTTGAAGGGAGGAAGAGACTAATAATTCTCTTACTTATGAGCCTCCAATTGGTTTTAACTCCCTCCTTGTTGTCTTATTTTTCTTGCCTCTCCTCTTTTTCTGGTGACCTTAATTAATCTCTTCTAAGGCTTATAAAAGTCATATTTCTTGCTGAACACATTTTCCAGAAGCTCCTATGGATTTTTTAAAAGAAAACCCTCCTAATTCATGTGCATTCATTGTAAAGTTAATAGTCTGCCTCTGCTGCTAATTACTATCTGTATGCTCACCTCTATGACATGAAGGTTTATTTATGGTCTGAAAGCCTTGAACTTTGCTCTGGAAATAAAACTTTCATCAACTGATATACTGTTCTACTGGCAGTATAACTGTACCTCGTTGGAATATAAAATGAAGACCTGTGTATGTAAGAGTGCAGAGGATGGTAAAGGGCAAGACAAAAACCTATTTTATCCCCTTTTTTGTTCTCTTTCTGCCCTCTGCCCTTGTCTCCCCCTCCTATAGAATTGGTTCCAAAGGCTGTCTGCATCTTCTTTGCATGAGCCAGGATATTTCTGCTCAAGGAGCCTGTGACAAATCTCTCTGGATTTGGAACCATGGGGGCTATGGTCAAGACCAGGGATGTTACTGGATGTTGTGGAGTGTGGACATGTTGATTAGAAAAACCTAGCTTCTGTGGGGTTTTTAAAATTTTCTCGTAACAAGAAAAACTATTAGAATCATTAAATGACTTCTGTTTTGGTGCCAGTTGTGTATAACTGGTCTCAAAGTAGTATAGAAACTAAAGTAACTTAAAATAGATGAACAAAGTGGAGACACCATCAACAACAAGAAAAAAAGTGAAATTATAAAACAACAGCAGCAGCATATGTTACGCCTGTTGGGTAACAGTTTAAGTGCTCAAAGACTCAGAAGCCAAATAAGAAAGTTTGAAGTGAGAGATCCAAGTATAAAGGATCAGTAGTTTATTAGGATATCTCCTGAAGGTAACCCTTCCAGGGCAGAGGCAAAATCACAGAGAAAATGTGCATTTTATACAGCATTTTCACTATATTAGTTATCCCAAGTGATTACATTTCAAAACATTCCTAAGCTTGCCAGGAATTTCAATAAACAGTTTTTACAACAAGGTTGTTCCTGTCTAACCACATGCAGATGCCAGTATCAATACAAATTGCACAGAATCACTGAATGACATCAAACAGGGGTATTGGAATATTAAACAAAGGTATTTATGCATATACAAAATCCCTGAGAAACAGATAACAAACACCAAGCATTGAGACAGTTTGGAACAGATTTGTTGACTCTTGGGGTGTTACAAGCTGCACATCACAGGGACATAGTATTTAGATACCGGAGGCTGAGTGATATGTGGTTAGGGTCTTTCTTCATCACTGAACAAAGTGTTAACAGATACCATATTTATTGTGGATAACAGGAATTGGAGACTCATTCACACTGTTTCAGTATGCTGATGGTCTGCTATCAGTTCTGTTGTGTTAACATGAGAGACCTTGTTATCATGAGGCCAACCCGTCAGGCAGGAAGGGCAGGAAGAAAGTATCATAGACTTCTGGCTCAGATGGACCTTTCTAATATAAAATCCTAATAAAAATCCTAATAAAATCATAACACAAGTGACAGGTATTATATATTGAGTATGGAGAGTATATAAAGCATAGCCTAGTCTAATACCTAAGCAACTAGCTAATCAGAATAATACTGAGTGGTACAAAGATGTGTAAACTCATTCAAAACTAGGAAGACAAGGAAGTCTAAAATCTAATTCTGGGGTGACACTACACATACAAGAGCACAAAGAATTTTTTAAAGGAATATCAACACATTCTAAGATTTGGACACATCCAGTGGTCCCGGATGGGTTTGGATGTCATTGAGGATAATTTCTTCCTTCTACCTATGTGGCTCTGTGAAGCTGCCAAGCAAGCAGGTCCAGGTGGGAATTATATGCTTAGGCTCCAAGGGTCTGCAGCCTGCGGCTCTCTGGATCTTCATGGACTACAGTTCCCATCAGCCCCTGCCAGCATAGCCAATTGGGATGGATTTGATGGGATTTATAGTCCATGGCCAATTGGGCTGATGGGATTTGTAGTCCATGAACATCTGCAGGCTGCAGAACCCTGGAGACCTTGGGATACACCAAGGCTCCATAGAACTGCCAAGAGAAAGGATTTTGGGATGCACCTGCTGCTTGATGGAACATCCATGCATTCTGGACAGCAAGATCACAGGGAAGCTGTGAACTGTACTTTCTGGATATAGGCTTATGCTAGCATTTGCCAGCAGCATCTCAACAGCATGTATGTACAGTTCTAAGTTCCCATGAGCTTTTCAGTTTTGAGAAGTGTGTGTGATTTTAAAGACAGCATTATTTTCTTGCAGATCTTTCAGGGTTTACCCTAGGCTGTCTTTTTTTCTGTTTTCCTGCACAGTACATCTGCAGTTTTTGGGGGGAGAAAGGGGAATGCAATTATCAAACTGAGTATTTGTGCTCTGATTTAATCAGAGATAAGTGTGGCTATATACTTTTCATATCAGGCTGGGGACAAAAACATTCATATTCATGCTAAAAAATAATCTTTTTGAGGTTGAAGGAATGTGAAAGTTTCCTCTTGCATATGTCCCAGGAAGACAGAATGATAAAAGGAAATTCTATCAAAAGCTCAATGAGCAGAAATGCCAATGTGTAATGGTTCTGTGTAAAAATCTTATTAATATTTGATTGCATTTTCATTGTTTCTACCACATTCCATTAGCAATGTCATATTTGTGACACATTATACAGCGCAGATACAATACAGTAAGTGGAAGCTTTGTGTTCTAATTATTTGATTGAAGTGTGATGAACTATGCAAATCATTATGGCAAAGAGCAACTTTTAAGCATTTACTATTATGCAAATACCTGGCTTTTTAGATAATGTTTTTGTATTCTCATTATCCTTGCAGAGCCAATATAGTCTGCTTTCTGTCAGGGTCACTATTGCAGATTTTAGAGTTGAGGGGTGAGATTCAACATGTATTGTTAACATGCATTGTCCCTGAACATCAACACTTTCCCCTTTGTTTTGGTTAATTTAAAGTCTGTTTTAAATCAATTATGTTTTGATGAAAAGAGAAAATTGTAGAGGCAAGAAGGGTGGTCAAGAAAATTTCAGAATTTCTCTTTGCAGCTGTTCAGAAGCAGCCAATATTGACTAAAACCTTCTACCCGTGTGGTATGTGAACTTCAGGGGCAAAAAAGGCTGCATTTACAAAAGGGTGTACAAAGTACAGCTATGTGGTACACTAGAAAAGCTATAATGAGAAAATGAAGAGAAATGAAAGAGAAATTTCTCTTCTGAAAGAAAAGAAGATTATAAGGCAAATTAATGGCTTAATCTAAAAAAAGAGGATTTTGGAAAAAGGTCCAAAGGCTCCCGTTGGATAAACTCAAACAAACTAAACAATGTCTAGTAAAAAGCTAGTTGTATCTTATGTTGGTTCCAACTAAAATCAATTTGTTTCCAACAGAATTTATTTCAAGCTAATTTTTACTGGATTGCCCCCAAGATGTTGGGTTCATGTGATTATTTTCTTTATGATACCGTATGAGATGTGGCCATGTTACCAACAGAGGGCAAAAATATATTGCATGTCTGTTTTAGGGCAGAAAGGTTTCTGATTTTGGCTTTCTTACATACAGACCCATTCAATTGATTTGCAAGTCTATTAAAAATCAGTGTTTACCTAGCCACAGAATGTGGTGCTGCTGAAATAATAATCAAATATAAAAAATAGACTGTCTTTCCTCAGCACATCCCAGAATAGTTTACTTCCTTTTCAGAATCCTTCCATGAGGGATTCATGTGAACACTTGGCTGAACTACTATTATGCTGTACAGAACTCTTCCACCAAAACATGGCCACTGACTTAAGTGAATTTAGCACACTGTTGGATAACATTACTTGCCAATATGGGATTGCATCCAAAGAACTATTAGAAGAAGAAAAAATGTAGTCAGAACTGTACCACAAATGCCTATGCAACAGCTTGTACAAGACTTTATGCAGTGGTGGTATAAGTAACATCTATCGAAGTTCTCATATTTATTTCAGCAAGAGCTTATGCATGTAGAAGTATGTTGGATTAGTCTCACTTTTCTCACACAGGGCTGTAGTGTAAGTTGTAAAAAAGCTGTTCCATGATGAAACTTCTACTTGGAGAAAGACTGTTCTGGGAGATAACCCCTACAAGTGCAATGCTTTTTACAACTAAATCTTCTGAATTTTGCTAACTTGCCAACTGTTGTTTTTAAGTAGTCATGCAACCAAATCCAGAGTTATAGTGTAAAAACTCTACTTCAGAAGTACCTAAGAGGAAGTGACACGCCAAGCCATTTTCAAATTCACAAACACATTTCTAGATCTGATTACCTTGCGTTCAGAAGCATAGGTGTGTTCCCATCCTTCTACTGAAAATCCTTCTCCTGATCTCTGCTAAGTCCTGGCAATTGCAATAAGACATCCTTTCCACTAGACTTATACAAATACATTATCAAGTTTTCTGAATTTCCAGTTTGGATTTCAAAAAAGTTTCTAGCCCTTTTCACTAGGAAGATATGCTTTTTCTCTTATATCTCCATGAGGGAAAGGGCCAGGAATTTACTTTTTTCAAAATGAAATAATTCTGGGAATTCAGAGAACTTATTTCATATACTGTTACAATAGAATATCACTAGAGTGACAGCCTACTGCCAATTTTTCAAAAAAAAAAATACAAAAATCACCCATGGTTGGGGGAGAAACTGGCAGTCCAGTCATAGGCATAGGATCAGGAAAATTTGTAGGCAGAAGAATTCAAACTTTTTTACTCACACACAGCAATCCAAGCTTCACAGTGATCCTTTCCAAAACTTTGGAGAAAAGCGGGCTTGACAAAGATATGAGAAACGGTGTAAAAACCCCAGAGGCAGACAAAAGCACCATGATATTATGAAGAAGCAGGAAAAAAAATCTGATTCCCAATAGCATTGAATCAGGAGTACATAAGCTGTGTGCAAATGGCTCTCAACTCAAAGCAGAAAGGTAAAGTATAAAACTATTTCACATTTTAGGAGATCCTGGTCCATTCTGCACAACACAAAAAAAGATGTATGGGGGACATCTCAAAAAGAAGCAACTTCTTAATTTTACTCTGCACACCCAAAATAAGACATCCCGGGGACGTCTTCAAAAAAGCCACCGCACATTTGCTTTCCAGATAGCACAGGCATCAGAGGAGGAAAGAGGCTTTTTCCTGCCCAACTGTTTCACTCTCTGTCAGTTTCACCCTCTGTTTGCACCCGACATTTTGTGTGCCACTGAAGGGATTCTCAGTGCCTTCATTTGCTGAAGGTTGCCTTCTCAGTGCCTTCATTTGCTAAAGGTTTCTATATATAAACCTTTAATGGCATAATTAAAACAACAACAACAACAACAACAATATAATAGCAACAATGGCAACACCAGTGTAATAAATACAATCTCCAGTACAGTTATAACCGTTTGCTAATGACAGAGCACAAAAAGTTAGCCTACGCTTCCAATACACTTGCAGATCCACAATCTGAAACATAGTTGTGCTCAGCTCTTCCTGCTGATTCTGGCAATATATAGTTTTTCTTTTAAAAAAATTCAGAGGAGCTGTATTTGTACCTACCCAGGCACACCTACAAGAATCGTAGCCACTTGAGGGACTGCTCTACTGCCCATTGAGAAGCATTGGGTAGACCTGAACTCTGCAGACTTTTTTCTTACTGTGACTAAGATTCTCGTATGCATGTCTGCGTAGTTACAAACACAGCTTGTCAAAAAAATTTTAAAAAGGAAAGCTATATATTGCTGGAATTGGCAAGAAATGCTGAGCACAACTATGTAGTTTCAGAGTGAAAAGGGCCCAGAATTGCAGCCAGCAGAGCAAGGGTCCTGGGGCAACCTTTATCAAATGGAGGCACTGAGAATCCCTTCAGCAATGCACAAAATGTTGGGAACAATCAAAGGGTGAAACAGACCACAAAGCAAAACAGTTGGACAGAAAAAAATAAGATACCTCCTGAGCTCCTGAACTCCACACAGACAGGCAGGGTATGTCTTGTAGGCACTGCTCAAGTCAAAGACTTAATGAAAGCTTGATCACCAATCCCTTTCCAACCTTACATGCTTTGTCCAGTTTTATGTCTTGTTTTAACACTCGCTCTGTCCTGTATTTTGTTTATTTTTACTGATATGCCGAATAAAGGTCAGTTGAAGTTGTCTTGTAGGCAGCTTATAGGGAAAAGCTGCACTTTAAAGCTTTTTTGAAAAGAGGTGCTTTGAGCAGAAATAAGGCATTCTGAGGACATCTTGGCGAAAAAGCTATGTGGAGTTCCTCCCCAGGACAACTTTTTTTGCATCATCAGGATGTCTTATTTGTGCTGTGCAGAATGGACCATTGTTCTCCTGTGGATCCCCAAAAGAGTACTTAAGTTGAGGTTTGTCAAGCTCCTAATGAATTCAAAGACAATTTAATGGATTTAGTTAATTCAATTAAAAACAAGCAGTGAATTGATTATAAAAGCCTTGGTGCACTGCATATCCTGCTACCCAACTTCTCCCTGCCCGAATTGACCAAGGTGGTCTTCAACTGGTTGTTTTAGGGGATTTGAACATCTATGCATAGGCTACCTTGTTAGGAGCAGGTCAAGATTACTTGGCCTCCATGACCTATCTAAGGTAACAGCAGGTTCCACACACTTGTCTCTAATCAACAGGATCCCACAAGATTCCACCTTGTCCTCCATGCTTTTAACAATGACCTTTTGTTAGATGAACAATCCAGAGGCTGTTGGGGTAGCTCCAGAGCCACGCCACTGCGCTGCCTCTTGTGGACTTCCAGGCAGTGTGGGGAGGCAGAACAAAATGGAGAATGCTTGGGTTCCTGAAAGCCATCCATAGGATTAACAGAGTTATGCCACACTTTTGGGTGGCATAAGTTCAAGGGCTGTACTGCAGGCATTCCTGGCTCAAAAGACCAGTGAAAGCTGATTAAAGTTGGCTCCACTTCCAGTAATGCCCCTAGCCTACCCACAGCTGCACCAGTGGCCAGGTTTAGACTGACATAGCTTTGAGGGGCATAGAATCTTCTGGGTTGGGTGCCATGGAGCTCTGTGGTGCCCACCCACCTCCCAGTTTGCCCTCCCCAATGGTGTAAGTGCCACTTAGCCAGCAGGGTGGGCAAATGGCTGGCATGGCCCCATGCTGGCTCCATGAGCTGATTCATTGCCCCTCCCCCTTAGGATTGGGTTGTTGGAATCTCTCAATACTGTTTCAGGATTCAGGTTCTGTTTTGGGTGGACATTCTGGAATTATTGGGTTCCATTATTCCTTATGGGGGACTTTTGGGGGAGGGATTGGGCTGCAGTAGCTATTTTTCAATCAAAATTGCAGGAACCTAGTGTTGTTGATCCATGAAAAAACCCACCTCCCCAACTTTCAAGCAAATTGGATCAAGAATTTCTAATCCATGAGCCCCTGAAAAAGATGCCCCCAGCCACCATTCTTATCTCCACTGTTTCCTGTGAGGGAGGGGAATCAAAGAAGCCAATAGTCAAATAATTGGAAGAGCAACCACTGCCCAAAAGCTTCCAAATGCAAACAAAATCAACAAGCCCAACAAAACCATTGTTAAACCAGGAAATCCCCACAAATCCACAGGCCAGTGTGGCAAGTCTGATGCAACCAATTTCTAACCAGCAAAACCCAGGGCCAATGTGGAAGCCTTGCAGAATCAGCACTGGTTCTCCTGTTCCTTCCCACTCCTGTAGAGAAGAAGCACGGCAGCAATACAGTGTAAGAAACTTGATTTGGGGTGATTCTATAGGATCTGCTTGTGTTTTAAATTAACATATGTACTTCCCTAACACATCTTGTTCCAATGATATTTGAGAGGGGGTTCCATTAGGAGAATGGCTAGAACAACATTTTGGTCCTGTGTGTGTGTATGTATGTATGTATGTATGTATGTATGTATGTATGTATGTATGTATGTATGTACGTACGCATGCATGCTTTTTGCGAAGAAATGCTCCCCATATCATCCTCTGGCCCGAAAGCCCTGATGAAAGCTGACTAAAGTCAACTGCACCCCAGAAATTTCCCATCCCCCTGCAATGGCACCCAATCAGATGCCAGCATACCTCTGCAGTAGCGACCATTTTTGCTGTTTTGCTGTTGCAGAGTTGAGGGGTGCCTGTCCACTAGTGCTTTTGCCCTGTCCACTGGCAGGGGTCTCCCTTGTGCTGGTAGAAGGGGGAAATGCACAGGTACAGTGCCGTGCCACTTCTATAAGCCTGTCCCTCCCCCCCCCAAAAAAATTGAGCCATTATAGTGGAGGGTACTGAGAGTTCCATTTCCCATATAGGCTTGCCTGAAAAAGGAGACCTCAGCAACTAATGCAGCCCTCTCCATCACTCTTCCCTGTAACTCACTGCAAGATAAAATTATGGGGCAGGGAAACTGGCAGCTGTGAAAACTGCTGGGTGACAGGAAGGGCTGATATCAGGATGACCATTTTTATTCTATTTCTGTCTTTCAGAAACAAAACAAAAAAGAACAAGGAGAAAAAACACTTAAAATCCATCAGTGAAATAAAGCTTTTAAAAAGAAAAATATATACATAAAGACAAAAATACATCAACTGTAGTGGCAGATCTACACATGAGCTTCTATAAAACGTTTTCAAATATCTAAAAATAAGTCCATATGCGATTATCATCTATAGGTCTTGCGTCCAAATACTGATAGCATTCTAAGGTCCTCAATCCACTGGTTTACTGGAGGTGGGCCTTTATCTTTCCAGTGTTGAAGTTCAGGCCTGGCTTGTGTTTACAATGTAATTTTTAATATTGTAGTTACAAGCCAGGCCTGAACTTCAGAGGTTTTAGGTCCAGCTTGTATTGATTTATTGTTTTCTGAATTACAAGCTTACTTTGACTTCCCCCCATTTGGAGTTGCAATGTCAATACTATCTGCAAAACAGGTTTCATCTCAAGAGAAATCTATTGCTTGTTCAGTACCAGAGTTCAGGAGGTAAATTAGAAAATGCTAACAACAGGGAAGTTCACATATCATTAACTATAAACCTTTGTTTATTAAACTATATTAATTTACTAGCAGGGCACCAGTGCTTCGCTACACATACTTCATCACAGGCTCTCTATGAATTTCAGGGTGACATTCAACATACTTCTTTACAGCCTGTTTGTGAACTTTGGGGTGACATGCAGCATATTTCCTCACAGCCTGTCTGTGGACTGATGGGTTTGTTTTTTGTATTATTTTGCAGCAGCTTCCTGTAGTTGTCTTTTTCTAATGCAATGTGTTATTGCTCTCTTTCACCTGGTGGGCTCCAAAAGACATCATGTGGAAGCAGCCGTTATATTTTCGGGATGCAGAAAGGAAGTGTTCTGCCATTGGATGCTGATGAGTGAGAAGGCTGTGAAGAGGTTTAGAGTAGGGTTGAAGGACAGGGAGCTGGACTGTACCGCCATTGCAGCATTCCTGGGAATCATCCCATGCCACTTCAGAAACTACGACACACCAAGCACCACCAGAAGGGTGATCAGAGGCCGAGAGCAATAAACTTGTCTCCACAGTAAGCAATCTGATGTCCATATGCAAAACCCAACAAATGTTTGGTAGTCCAAGGTGATAGTGTGGTTTGTAATCTATTTTGATAGTATTTGGCTGTAGCAGTGTTATTAACGTGAGGGTGAGTGGAGGAGTACTTTTTCACAACCTGCCGGTTAACTTCAAGGTGACAATAAGCATACTTTTTTGCAGCTTGTTTGTGAACTTTGGGGTGGGTGACATGCAGCATATTTCCTCACCACCTGTCTATGGACTGATGGGTTTGTTTTCAAATAGGTTCACATGCGTTGTGGAAGGCAGGGTTAGAGTGGCGCACCATAGTGAAGGACATGAAGCTGGTTGTGTTTAACTGTCACCCTTAGAATGTTTGTGCAGCATGTCAGTGGACTGAGGGGCTGGTTTGCCCTTGGAATGTTCGCACAGATGGCCAGAGATGAGCAGTTGAAATAGTAAATGTGTAATAACTCAAGTAAAACTGAATATTTTGAAAAATCCTTTCTCTGTGAGCACCTAAACCACATAATGAACTGGTGTGCCAAATTTCAACTTTGTAGGTTTGGTGGCTTTTGAGTTCTTTTGATGAGTCAGTCAGTGAGTCAGTCAGTGGTATTTCGCGTTTATAGATATAGACTAGTTAAAAAAGGCCATATATCCTTCCCAAAATGATTTACCCTCCCATTCTTAAAACAAACAAAAAAATCTGTGAGAGAATCCAGTGGTTGTGAGGGACTGGATGAAGAGCAACATACTCAAATTAAAAACAGATACAATGAAGGTGCTGTGGATTGGGGAAAGGGTCTCTTTTCCTGCCAAACCAGCGATCCACCCTATAAAAGTCCTGCTCACCTTAAGCTCATTGCTCATTTCTAACCTGAACCTCCTTTGGTCAAGTTGGAGTGAGACACGATATCGTCCTTCTATGGGATCTCTGCGCTGGCATAGAGTCCCTGCTTTCTCCTTTGTCTGCTCCATTGGAACCATTAGGTAACATATCACCCTGCTGCCTCCCACTTCCCATTCTATCATCCAAACCTATTTTCCCCACTTTTTTATATCTCTAGGAACGTGTATGTATGTGACTCCATATCTTACTGTATGTTTGCTTGAAACCAATTTTATATAAACATTTTAAACTTGATTTGGACTCCTTGTGTTACTCTGCGGAACGCTCCATGCCATTTTTCCCCACATACATAGTCTCAAAGATTCCAACCTAGCCTCTTCTCGCATTGCCAAGTGAGTACTCTCCCACAAAGCTCTGCCAAGCTAAGTTGCTCTCCCCAGTGCTCTGCCAAGCTAAGCTCTTTCCCCAACATATTTGGCAAACCAAGCTATTCTTCCCCATTGCTAACCCCAAAAGAAATCCTTTCCACTGTTAAGCTAGGTAACACTACACATTGATCTGAGCTTGGAAACAAATGGGCAGCCGATGTAGCTATTTCAAAATGAGTAACATATATTTCTCTGACAATAATTCATCTGCTACATTCTTTGCCTGGTGTAGTTTCCAGATGGTCTTCCAAGAGCTGCCCAATGTAGAACATGTTATAGTAATCTAATCACAAGGCTACAAAAGTGTGGATCAGAGTGGTCAGATCAGTTGAGTCTATGAAATAATAGTGAATTAGATGGAGCTGATATGAGACAACCTTGCTCAGTACAAACCTGCTTTTTAAAAGCCAACCCTGGGTCCATGAGCACCAGCAGCCTCTTAGCCTGCATCTTCATGGCACCTTCTCCTCTCACTCTACCATCCAATCTGGTATATTCTGCCATTCCCAAGTTTTTTCAGTTGCTGTCCCTGTATTTTGGAACTAACTGGTTATGTGCATTATGAAATTCCTAAGCCAAAGATATTCCTGGAAATTGCTGGTTTGTGTAATTATTGTAATATTCTGGAATGGTACTATGCATACAAGATTCTTTGGTATTACAAAACCTCTTTCTCCAAATAATTCATGTTATTTTCATCTTCAGGTGCTTCTGGCTAGCTATATATGCTAATGTTTTTCTTTGATTCTACTGATGTCCTGGGCAAAGATATTTTTCCTTTCTAATCAGAACCTTCCATGGGAGTAGCACAGAGCACTGTCAGCCAATGACCTCTGGAGACAAGTTTGTTACCCAGCTTAACAGTGAACGAACTTATTTTTATAGAGCAATGGGGAATTACTTGGCGTGGCAATGCTAGAGGCAGGCTGGGAGGGGATCTTTTTAGACTATGTATACCAGAAACGGCTTGAAATGTATCTGCAGAGAATTCACAAAAGAGACCAAATTGCAGTTTAAATATTTTTCTGTAAGTTTTGGTTGCAAATAATCACACAGTGAGACGTTAAGGTACATACACACAGTTCCTAAGTATATAAACAGGGAGGAAAAATAGGTAGGGTTGGTCAATACTAAAAAAATTCGGTAAAATTCGGATTTGGGTATTTTGGGGCATAAAATGATTTGTATGCCCGAATCCGAATCATAGCCGATTCGGATATGCCTGAAAATTCGGGTAAATCCGAAAAATTCGGGTCCGTTTTATTTTTTTTTTGAATTTTTGGTGTTTTTCCACGTTTTGGCCTGCAGGGGGGTGCAATTCTCGCTAGCAGCACAAAACTTTCAGGATATCATCTGGAGACTGTCCCCCCCCACCCCCCCCCCCCCCCACCCCCCCCCCCCCCCACCCCCCCCCCCCCCCACCCCCCCCCCCCCCCACCCCCCCCCCCCCCCACCCCCCCCCCCCCCCACCCCCCCCCCCCCCCACCCCCCCCCCCCCCCACCCCCCCCCCCCCCCACCCCCCCCCCCCCCCACCCCCCCCCCCCCCCACCCCCCCCCCCCCCCACCCCCCCCCCCCCCCACCCCCCCCCCCCCCCACCCCCCCCCCCCCCCACCCCCCCCCCCCCCCACCCCCCCCCCCCCCCACCCCCCCCCCCCCCCACCCCCCCCCCCCCCCACCCCCCCCCCCCCCCACCCCCCCCCCCCCCCACCCCCCCCCCCCCCCACCCCCCCCCCCCCCCACCCCCCCCCCCCCCCACCCCCCCCCCCCCCCACCCCCCCCCCCCCCCACCCCCCCCCCCCCCCACCCCCCCCCCCCCCCACCCCCCCCCCCCCCCACCCCCCCCCCCCCCCACCCCCCCCCCCCCCCACCCCCCCCCCCCCCCACCCCCCCCCCCCCCCACCCCCCCCCCCCCCCACCCCCCCCCCCCCCCACCCCCCCCCCCCCCCACCCCCCCCCCCCCCCACCCCCCCCCCCCCCCACCCCCCCCCCCCCCCACCCCCCCCCCCCCCCACCCCCCCCCCCCCCCACCCCCCCCCCCCCCCACCCCCCCCCCCCCCCACCCCCCCCCCCCCCCACCCCCCCCCCCCCCCACCCCCCCCCCCCCCCACCCCCCCCCCCCCCCACCCCCCCCCCCCCCCACCCCCCCCCCCCCCCACCCCCCCCCCCCCCCACCCCCCCCCCCCCCCACCCCCCCCCCCCCCCACCCCCCCCCCCCCCCACCCCCCCCCCCCCCCACCCCCCCCCCCCCCCACCCCCCCCCCCCCCCACCCCCCCCCCCCCCCACCCCCCCCCCCCCCCACCCCCCCCCCCCCCCACCCCCCCCCCCCCCCACCCCCCCCCCCCCCCACCCCCCCCCCCCCCCACCCCCCCCCCCCCCCACCCCCCCCCCCCCCCACCCCCCCCCCCCCCCACCCCCCCCCCCCCCCACCCCCCCCCCCCCCCACCCCCCCCCCCCCCCACCCCCCCCCCCCCCCACCCCCCCCCCCCCCCACCCCCCCCCCCCCCCACCCCCCCCCCCCCCCACCCCCCCCCCCCCCCACCCCCCCCCCCCCCCACCCCCCCCCCCCCCCACCCCCCCCCCCCCCCACCCCCCCCCCCCCCCACCCCCCCCCCCCCCCACCCCCCCCCCCCCCCACCCCCCCCCCCCCCCACCCCCCCCCCCCCCCACCCCCCCCCCCCCCCACCCCCCCCCCCCCCCACCCCCCCCCCCCCCCACCCCCCCCCCCCCCCACCCCCCCCCCCCCCCACCCCCCCCCCCCCCCACCCCCCCCCCCCCCCACCCCCCCCCCCCCCCACCCCCCCCCCCCCCCACCCCCCCCCCCCCCCACCCCCCCCCCCCCCCACCCCCCCCCCCCCCCACCCCCCCCCCCCCCCACCCCCCCCCCCCCCCACCCCCCCCCCCCCCCACCCCCCCCCCCCCCCACCCCCCCCCCCCCCCACCCCCCCCCCCCCCCACCCCCCCCCCCCCCCACCCCCCCCCCCCCCCACCCCCCCCCCCCCCCACCCCCCCCCCCCCCCACCCCCCCCCCCCCCCACCCCCCCCCCCCCCCACCCCCCCCCCCCCCCACCCCCCCCCCCCCCCACCCCCCCCCCCCCCCACCCCCCCCCCCCCCCACCCCCCCCCCCCCCCACCCCCCCCCCCCCCCACCCCCCCCCCCCCCCACCCCCCCCCCCCCCCACCCCCCCCCCCCCCCACCCCCCCCCCCCCCCACCCCCCCCCCCCCCCACCCCCCCCCCCCCCCACCCCCCCCCCCCCCCACCCCCCCCCCCCCCCACCCCCCCCCCCCCCCACCCCCCCCCCCCCCCACCCCCCCCCCCCCCCACCCCCCCCCCCCCCCACCCCCCCCCCCCCCCACCCCCCCCCCCCCCCACCCCCCCCCCCCCCCACCCCCCCCCCCCCCCACCCCCCCCCCCCCCCACCCCCCCCCCCCCCCACCCCCCCCCCCCCCCACCCCCCCCCCCCCCCACCCCCCCCCCCCCCCACCCCCCCCCCCCCCCACCCCCCCCCCCCCCCACCCCCCCCCCCCCCCACCCCCCCCCCCCCCCACCCCCCCCCCCCCCCACCCCCCCCCCCCCCCACCCCCCCCCCCCCCCACCCCCCCCCCCCCCCACCCCCCCCCCCCCCCACCCCCCCCCCCCCCCACCCCCCCCCCCCCCCACCCCCCCCCCCCCCCACCCCCCCCCCCCCCCACCCCCCCCCCCCCCCACCCCCCCCCCCCCCCACCCCCCCCCCCCCCCACCCCCCCCCCCCCCCACCCCCCCCCCCCCCCACCCCCCCCCCCCCCCACCCCCCCCCCCCCCCACCCCCCCCCCCCCCCACCCCCCCCCCCCCCCACCCCCCCCCCCCCCCACCCCCCCCCCCCCCCACCCCCCCCCCCCCCCACCCCCCCCCCCCCCCACCCCCCCCCCCCCCCACCCCCCCCCCCCCCCACCCCCCCCCCCCCCCACCCCCCCCCCCCCCCACCCCCCCCCCCCCCCACCCCCCCCCCCCCCCACCCCCCCCCCCCCCCACCCCCCCCCCCCCCCACCCCCCCCCCCCCCCACCCCCCCCCCCCCCCACCCCCCCCCCCCCCCACCCCCCCCCCCCCCCACCCCCCCCCCCCCCCACCCCCCCCCCCCCCCACCCCCCCCCCCCCCCACCCCCCCCCCCCCCCACCCCCCCCCCCCCCCACCCCCCCCCCCCCCCACCCCCCCCCCCCCCCACCCCCCCCCCCCCCCACCCCCCCCCCCCCCCACCCCCCCCCCCCCCCACCCCCCCCCCCCCCCACCCCCCCCCCCCCCCACCCCCCCCCCCCCCCACCCCCCCCCCCCCCCACCCCCCCCCCCCCCCACCCCCCCCCCCCCCCACCCCCCCCCCCCCCCACCCCCCCCCCCCCCCACCCCCCCCCCCCCCCACCCCCCCCCCCCCCCACCCCCCCCCCCCCCCACCCCCCCCCCCCCCCACCCCCCCCCCCCCCCACCCCCCCCCCCCCCCACCCCCCCCCCCCCCCACCCCCCCCCCCCCCCACCCCCCCCCCCCCCCACCCCCCCCCCCCCCCACCCCCCCCCCCCCCCACCCCCCCCCCCCCCCACCCCCCCCCCCCCCCACCCCCCCCCCCCCCCACCCCCCCCCCCCCCCACCCCCCCCCCCCCCCACCCCCCCCCCCCCCCACCCCCCCCCCCCCCCACCCCCCCCCCCCCCCACCCCCCCCCCCCCCCACCCCCCCCCCCCCCCACCCCCCCCCCCCCCCACCCCCCCCCCCCCCCACCCCCCCCCCCCCCCACCCCCCCCCCCCCCCACCCCCCCCCCCCCCCACCCCCCCCCCCCCCCACCCCCCCCCCCCCCCACCCCCCCCCCCCCCCACCCCCCCCCCCCCCCACCCCCCCCCCCCCCCACCCCCCCCCCCCCCCACCCCCCCCCCCCCCCACCCCCCCCCCCCCCCACCCCCCCCCCCCCCCACCCCCCCCCCCCCCCACCCCCCCCCCCCCCCACCCCCCCCCCCCCCCACCCCCCCCCCCCCCCACCCCCCCCCCCCCCCACCCCCCCCCCCCCCCACCCCCCCCCCCCCCCACCCCCCCCCCCCCCCACCCCCCCCCCCCCCCACCCCCCCCCCCCCCCACCCCCCCCCCCCCCCACCCCCCCCCCCCCCCACCCCCCCCCCCCCCCACCCCCCCCCCCCCCCACCCCCCCCCCCCCCCACCCCCCCCCCCCCCCACCCCCCCCCCCCCCCACCCCCCCCCCCCCCCACCCCCCCCCCCCCCCACCCCCCCCCCCCCCCACCCCCCCCCCCCCCCACCCCCCCCCCCCCCCACCCCCCCCCCCCCCCACCCCCCCCCCCCCCCACCCCCCCCCCCCCCCACCCCCCCCCCCCCCCACCCCCCCCCCCCCCCACCCCCCCCCCCCCCCACCCCCCCCCCCCCCCACCCCCCCCCCCCCCCACCCCCCCCCCCCCCCACCCCCCCCCCCCCCCACCCCCCCCCCCCCCCACCCCCCCCCCCCCCCACCCCCCCCCCCCCCCACCCCCCCCCCCCCCCACCCCCCCCCCCCCCCACCCCCCCCCCCCCCCACCCCCCCCCCCCCCCACCCCCCCCCCCCCCCACCCCCCCCCCCCCCCACCCCCCCCCCCCCCCACCCCCCCCCCCCCCCACCCCCCCCCCCCCCCACCCCCCCCCCCCCCCACCCCCCCCCCCCCCCACCCCCCCCCCCCCCCACCCCCCCCCCCCCCCACCCCCCCCCCCCCCCACCCCCCCCCCCCCCCACCCCCCCCCCCCCCCACCCCCCCCCCCCCCCACCCCCCCCCCCCCCCACCCCCCCCCCCCCCCACCCCCCCCCCCCCCCACCCCCCCCCCCCCCCACCCCCCCCCCCCCCCACCCCCCCCCCCCCCCACCCCCCCCCCCCCCCACCCCCCCCCCCCCCCACCCCCCCCCCCCCCCACCCCCCCCCCCCCCCACCCCCCCCCCCCCCCACCCCCCCCCCCCCCCACCCCCCCCCCCCCCCACCCCCCCCCCCCCCCACCCCCCCCCCCCCCCACCCCCCCCCCCCCCCACCCCCCCCCCCCCCCACCCCCCCCCCCCCCCACCCCCCCCCCCCCCCACCCCCCCCCCCCCCCACCCCCCCCCCCCCCCACCCCCCCCCCCCCCCACCCCCCCCCCCCCCCACCCCCCCCCCCCCCCACCCCCCCCCCCCCCCACCCCCCCCCCCCCCCACCCCCCCCCCCCCCCACCCCCCCCCCCCCCCACCCCCCCCCCCCCCCACCCCCCCCCCCCCCCACCCCCCCCCCCCCCCACCCCCCCCCCCCCCCACCCCCCCCCCCCCCCACCCCCCCCCCCCCCCACCCCCCCCCCCCCCCACCCCCCCCCCCCCCCACCCCCCCCCCCCCCCACCCCCCCCCCCCCCCACCCCCCCCCCCCCCCACCCCCCCCCCCCCCCACCCCCCCCCCCCCCCACCCCCCCCCCCCCCCACCCCCCCCCCCCCCCACCCCCCCCCCCCCCCACCCCCCCCCCCCCCCACCCCCCCCCCCCCCCACCCCCCCCCCCCCCCACCCCCCCCCCCCCCCACCCCCCCCCCCCCCCACCCCCCCCCCCCCCCACCCCCCCCCCCCCCCACCCCCCCCCCCCCCCACCCCCCCCCCCCCCCACCCCCCCCCCCCCCCACCCCCCCCCCCCCCCACCCCCCCCCCCCCCCACCCCCCCCCCCCCCCACCCCCCCCCCCCCCCACCCCCCCCCCCCCCCACCCCCCCCCCCCCCCACCCCCCCCCCCCCCCACCCCCCCCCCCCCCCACCCCCCCCCCCCCCCACCCCCCCCCCCCCCCACCCCCCCCCCCCCCCACCCCCCCCCCCCCCCACCCCCCCCCCCCCCCACCCCCCCCCCCCCCCACCCCCCCCCCCCCCCACCCCCCCCCCCCCCCACCCCCCCCCCCCCCCACCCCCCCCCCCCCCCACCCCCCCCCCCCCCCACCCCCCCCCCCCCCCACCCCCCCCCCCCCCCACCCCCCCCCCCCCCCACCCCCCCCCCCCCCCACCCCCCCCCCCCCCCACCCCCCCCCCCCCCCACCCCCCCCCCCCCCCACCCCCCCCCCCCCCCACCCCCCCCCCCCCCCACCCCCCCCCCCCCCCACCCCCCCCCCCCCCCACCCCCCCCCCCCCCCACCCCCCCCCCCCCCCACCCCCCCCCCCCCCCACCCCCCCCCCCCCCCACCCCCCCCCCCCCCCACCCCCCCCCCCCCCCACCCCCCCCCCCCCCCACCCCCCCCCCCCCCCACCCCCCCCCCCCCCCACCCCCCCCCCCCCCCACCCCCCCCCCCCCCCACCCCCCCCCCCCCCCACCCCCCCCCCCCCCCACCCCCCCCCCCCCCCACCCCCCCCCCCCCCCACCCCCCCCCCCCCCCACCCCCCCCCCCCCCCACCCCCCCCCCCCCCCACCCCCCCCCCCCCCCACCCCCCCCCCCCCCCACCCCCCCCCCCCCCCACCCCCCCCCCCCCCCACCCCCCCCCCCCCCCACCCCCCCCCCCCCCCACCCCCCCCCCCCCCCACCCCCCCCCCCCCCCACCCCCCCCCCCCCCCACCCCCCCCCCCCCCCACCCCCCCCCCCCCCCACCCCCCCCCCCCCCCACCCCCCCCCCCCCCCACCCCCCCCCCCCCCCACCCCCCCCCCCCCCCACCCCCCCCCCCCCCCACCCCCCCCCCCCCCCACCCCCCCCCCCCCCCACCCCCCCCCCCCCCCACCCCCCCCCCCCCCCACCCCCCCCCCCCCCCACCCCCCCCCCCCCCCACCCCCCCCCCCCCCCACCCCCCCCCCCCCCCACCCCCCCCCCCCCCCACCCCCCCCCCCCCCCACCCCCCCCCCCCCCCACCCCCCCCCCCCCCCACCCCCCCCCCCCCCCACCCCCCCCCCCCCCCACCCCCCCCCCCCCCCACCCCCCCCCCCCCCCACCCCCCCCCCCCCCCACCCCCCCCCCCCCCCACCCCCCCCCCCCCCCACCCCCCCCCCCCCCCACCCCCCCCCCCCCCCACCCCCCCCCCCCCCCACCCCCCCCCCCCCCCACCCCCCCCCCCCCCCACCCCCCCCCCCCCCCACCCCCCCCCCCCCCCACCCCCCCCCCCCCCCACCCCCCCCCCCCCCCACCCCCCCCCCCCCCCACCCCCCCCCCCCCCCACCCCCCCCCCCCCCCACCCCCCCCCCCCCCCACCCCCCCCCCCCCCCACCCCCCCCCCCCCCCACCCCCCCCCCCCCCCACCCCCCCCCCCCCCCACCCCCCCCCCCCCCCACCCCCCCCCCCCCCCACCCCCCCCCCCCCCCACCCCCCCCCCCCCCCACCCCCCCCCCCCCCCACCCCCCCCCCCCCCCACCCCCCCCCCCCCCCACCCCCCCCCCCCCCCACCCCCCCCCCCCCCCACCCCCCCCCCCCCCCACCCCCCCCCCCCCCCACCCCCCCCCCCCCCCACCCCCCCCCCCCCCCACCCCCCCCCCCCCCCACCCCCCCCCCCCCCCACCCCCCCCCCCCCCCACCCCCCCCCCCCCCCACCCCCCCCCCCCCCCACCCCCCCCCCCCCCCACCCCCCCCCCCCCCCACCCCCCCCCCCCCCCACCCCCCCCCCCCCCCACCCCCCCCCCCCCCCACCCCCCCCCCCCCCCACCCCCCCCCCCCCCCACCCCCCCCCCCCCCCACCCCCCCCCCCCCCCACCCCCCCCCCCCCCCACCCCCCCCCCCCCCCACCCCCCCCCCCCCCCACCCCCCCCCCCCCCCACCCCCCCCCCCCCCCACCCCCCCCCCCCCCCACCCCCCCCCCCCCCCACCCCCCCCCCCCCCCACCCCCCCCCCCCCCCACCCCCCCCCCCCCCCACCCCCCCCCCCCCCCACCCCCCCCCCCCCCCACCCCCCCCCCCCCCCACCCCCCCCCCCCCCCACCCCCCCCCCCCCCCACCCCCCCCCCCCCCCACCCCCCCCCCCCCCCACCCCCCCCCCCCCCCACCCCCCCCCCCCCCCACCCCCCCCCCCCCCCACCCCCCCCCCCCCCCACCCCCCCCCCCCCCCACCCCCCCCCCCCCCCACCCCCCCCCCCCCCCACCCCCCCCCCCCCCCACCCCCCCCCCCCCCCACCCCCCCCCCCCCCCACCCCCCCCCCCCCCCACCCCCCCCCCCCCCCACCCCCCCCCCCCCCCACCCCCCCCCCCCCCCACCCCCCCCCCCCCCCACCCCCCCCCCCCCCCACCCCCCCCCCCCCCCACCCCCCCCCCCCCCCACCCCCCCCCCCCCCCACCCCCCCCCCCCCCCACCCCCCCCCCCCCCCACCCCCCCCCCCCCCCACCCCCCCCCCCCCCCACCCCCCCCCCCCCCCACCCCCCCCCCCCCCCACCCCCCCCCCCCCCCACCCCCCCCCCCCCCCACCCCCCCCCCCCCCCACCCCCCCCCCCCCCCACCCCCCCCCCCCCCCACCCCCCCCCCCCCCCACCCCCCCCCCCCCCCACCCCCCCCCCCCCCCACCCCCCCCCCCCCCCACCCCCCCCCCCCCCCACCCCCCCCCCCCCCCACCCCCCCCCCCCCCCACCCCCCCCCCCCCCCACCCCCCCCCCCCCCCACCCCCCCCCCCCCCCACCCCCCCCCCCCCCCACCCCCCCCCCCCCCCACCCCCCCCCCCCCCCACCCCCCCCCCCCCCCACCCCCCCCCCCCCCCACCCCCCCCCCCCCCCACCCCCCCCCCCCCCCACCCCCCCCCCCCCCCACCCCCCCCCCCCCCCACCCCCCCCCCCCCCCACCCCCCCCCCCCCCCACCCCCCCCCCCCCCCACCCCCCCCCCCCCCCACCCCCCCCCCCCCCCACCCCCCCCCCCCCCCACCCCCCCCCCCCCCCACCCCCCCCCCCCCCCACCCCCCCCCCCCCCCACCCCCCCCCCCCCCCACCCCCCCCCCCCCCCACCCCCCCCCCCCCCCACCCCCCCCCCCCCCCACCCCCCCCCCCCCCCACCCCCCCCCCCCCCCACCCCCCCCCCCCCCCACCCCCCCCCCCCCCCACCCCCCCCCCCCCCCACCCCCCCCCCCCCCCACCCCCCCCCCCCCCCACCCCCCCCCCCCCCCACCCCCCCCCCCCCCCACCCCCCCCCCCCCCCACCCCCCCCCCCCCCCACCCCCCCCCCCCCCCACCCCCCCCCCCCCCCACCCCCCCCCCCCCCCACCCCCCCCCCCCCCCACCCCCCCCCCCCCCCACCCCCCCCCCCCCCCACCCCCCCCCCCCCCCACCCCCCCCCCCCCCCACCCCCCCCCCCCCCCACCCCCCCCCCCCCCCACCCCCCCCCCCCCCCACCCCCCCCCCCCCCCACCCCCCCCCCCCCCCACCCCCCCCCCCCCCCACCCCCCCCCCCCCCCACCCCCCCCCCCCCCCACCCCCCCCCCCCCCCACCCCCCCCCCCCCCCACCCCCCCCCCCCCCCACCCCCCCCCCCCCCCACCCCCCCCCCCCCCCACCCCCCCCCCCCCCCACCCCCCCCCCCCCCCACCCCCCCCCCCCCCCACCCCCCCCCCCCCCCACCCCCCCCCCCCCCCACCCCCCCCCCCCCCCACCCCCCCCCCCCCCCACCCCCCCCCCCCCCCACCCCCCCCCCCCCCCACCCCCCCCCCCCCCCACCCCCCCCCCCCCCCACCCCCCCCCCCCCCCACCCCCCCCCCCCCCCACCCCCCCCCCCCCCCACCCCCCCCCCCCCCCACCCCCCCCCCCCCCCACCCCCCCCCCCCCCCACCCCCCCCCCCCCCCACCCCCCCCCCCCCCCACCCCCCCCCCCCCCCACCCCCCCCCCCCCCCACCCCCCCCCCCCCCCACCCCCCCCCCCCCCCACCCCCCCCCCCCCCCACCCCCCCCCCCCCCCACCCCCCCCCCCCCCCACCCCCCCCCCCCCCCACCCCCCCCCCCCCCCACCCCCCCCCCCCCCCACCCCCCCCCCCCCCCACCCCCCCCCCCCCCCACCCCCCCCCCCCCCCACCCCCCCCCCCCCCCACCCCCCCCCCCCCCCACCCCCCCCCCCCCCCACCCCCCCCCCCCCCCACCCCCCCCCCCCCCCACCCCCCCCCCCCCCCACCCCCCCCCCCCCCCACCCCCCCCCCCCCCCACCCCCCCCCCCCCCCACCCCCCCCCCCCCCCACCCCCCCCCCCCCCCACCCCCCCCCCCCCCCACCCCCCCCCCCCCCCACCCCCCCCCCCCCCCACCCCCCCCCCCCCCCACCCCCCCCCCCCCCCACCCCCCCCCCCCCCCACCCCCCCCCCCCCCCACCCCCCCCCCCCCCCACCCCCCCCCCCCCCCACCCCCCCCCCCCCCCACCCCCCCCCCCCCCCACCCCCCCCCCCCCCCACCCCCCCCCCCCCCCACCCCCCCCCCCCCCCACCCCCCCCCCCCCCCACCCCCCCCCCCCCCCACCCCCCCCCCCCCCCACCCCCCCCCCCCCCCACCCCCCCCCCCCCCCACCCCCCCCCCCCCCCACCCCCCCCCCCCCCCACCCCCCCCCCCCCCCACCCCCCCCCCCCCCCACCCCCCCCCCCCCCCACCCCCCCCCCCCCCCACCCCCCCCCCCCCCCACCCCCCCCCCCCCCCACCCCCCCCCCCCCCCACCCCCCCCCCCCCCCACCCCCCCCCCCCCCCACCCCCCCCCCCCCCCACCCCCCCCCCCCCCCACCCCCCCCCCCCCCCACCCCCCCCCCCCCCCACCCCCCCCCCCCCCCACCCCCCCCCCCCCCCACCCCCCCCCCCCCCCACCCCCCCCCCCCCCCACCCCCCCCCCCCCCCACCCCCCCCCCCCCCCACCCCCCCCCCCCCCCACCCCCCCCCCCCCCCACCCCCCCCCCCCCCCACCCCCCCCCCCCCCCACCCCCCCCCCCCCCCACCCCCCCCCCCCCCCACCCCCCCCCCCCCCCACCCCCCCCCCCCCCCACCCCCCCCCCCCCCCACCCCCCCCCCCCCCCACCCCCCCCCCCCCCCACCCCCCCCCCCCCCCACCCCCCCCCCCCCCCACCCCCCCCCCCCCCCACCCCCCCCCCCCCCCACCCCCCCCCCCCCCCACCCCCCCCCCCCCCCACCCCCCCCCCCCCCCACCCCCCCCCCCCCCCACCCCCCCCCCCCCCCACCCCCCCCCCCCCCCACCCCCCCCCCCCCCCACCCCCCCCCCCCCCCACCCCCCCCCCCCCCCACCCCCCCCCCCCCCCACCCCCCCCCCCCCCCACCCCCCCCCCCCCCCACCCCCCCCCCCCCCCACCCCCCCCCCCCCCCACCCCCCCCCCCCCCCACCCCCCCCCCCCCCCACCCCCCCCCCCCCCCACCCCCCCCCCCCCCCACCCCCCCCCCCCCCCACCCCCCCCCCCCCCCACCCCCCCCCCCCCCCACCCCCCCCCCCCCCCACCCCCCCCCCCCCCCACCCCCCCCCCCCCCCACCCCCCCCCCCCCCCACCCCCCCCCCCCCCCACCCCCCCCCCCCCCCACCCCCCCCCCCCCCCACCCCCCCCCCCCCCCACCCCCCCCCCCCCCCACCCCCCCCCCCCCCCACCCCCCCCCCCCCCCACCCCCCCCCCCCCCCACCCCCCCCCCCCCCCACCCCCCCCCCCCCCCACCCCCCCCCCCCCCCACCCCCCCCCCCCCCCACCCCCCCCCCCCCCCACCCCCCCCCCCCCCCACCCCCCCCCCCCCCCACCCCCCCCCCCCCCCACCCCCCCCCCCCCCCACCCCCCCCCCCCCCCACCCCCCCCCCCCCCCACCCCCCCCCCCCCCCACCCCCCCCCCCCCCCACCCCCCCCCCCCCCCACCCCCCCCCCCCCCCACCCCCCCCCCCCCCCACCCCCCCCCCCCCCCACCCCCCCCCCCCCCCACCCCCCCCCCCCCCCACCCCCCCCCCCCCCCACCCCCCCCCCCCCCCACCCCCCCCCCCCCCCACCCCCCCCCCCCCCCACCCCCCCCCCCCCCCACCCCCCCCCCCCCCCACCCCCCCCCCCCCCCACCCCCCCCCCCCCCCACCCCCCCCCCCCCCCACCCCCCCCCCCCCCCACCCCCCCCCCCCCCCACCCCCCCCCCCCCCCACCCCCCCCCCCCCCCACCCCCCCCCCCCCCCACCCCCCCCCCCCCCCACCCCCCCCCCCCCCCACCCCCCCCCCCCCCCACCCCCCCCCCCCCCCACCCCCCCCCCCCCCCACCCCCCCCCCCCCCCACCCCCCCCCCCCCCCACCCCCCCCCCCCCCCACCCCCCCCCCCCCCCACCCCCCCCCCCCCCCACCCCCCCCCCCCCCCACCCCCCCCCCCCCCCACCCCCCCCCCCCCCCACCCCCCCCCCCCCCCACCCCCCCCCCCCCCCACCCCCCCCCCCCCCCACCCCCCCCCCCCCCCACCCCCCCCCCCCCCCACCCCCCCCCCCCCCCACCCCCCCCCCCCCCCACCCCCCCCCCCCCCCACCCCCCCCCCCCCCCACCCCCCCCCCCCCCCACCCCCCCCCCCCCCCACCCCCCCCCCCCCCCACCCCCCCCCCCCCCCACCCCCCCCCCCCCCCACCCCCCCCCCCCCCCACCCCCCCCCCCCCCCACCCCCCCCCCCCCCCACCCCCCCCCCCCCCCACCCCCCCCCCCCCCCACCCCCCCCCCCCCCCACCCCCCCCCCCCCCCACCCCCCCCCCCCCCCACCCCCCCCCCCCCCCACCCCCCCCCCCCCCCACCCCCCCCCCCCCCCACCCCCCCCCCCCCCCACCCCCCCCCCCCCCCACCCCCCCCCCCCCCCACCCCCCCCCCCCCCCACCCCCCCCCCCCCCCACCCCCCCCCCCCCCCACCCCCCCCCCCCCCCACCCCCCCCCCCCCCCACCCCCCCCCCCCCCCACCCCCCCCCCCCCCCACCCCCCCCCCCCCCCACCCCCCCCCCCCCCCACCCCCCCCCCCCCCCACCCCCCCCCCCCCCCACCCCCCCCCCCCCCCACCCCCCCCCCCCCCCACCCCCCCCCCCCCCCACCCCCCCCCCCCCCCACCCCCCCCCCCCCCCACCCCCCCCCCCCCCCACCCCCCCCCCCCCCCACCCCCCCCCCCCCCCACCCCCCCCCCCCCCCACCCCCCCCCCCCCCCACCCCCCCCCCCCCCCACCCCCCCCCCCCCCCACCCCCCCCCCCCCCCACCCCCCCCCCCCCCCACCCCCCCCCCCCCCCACCCCCCCCCCCCCCCACCCCCCCCCCCCCCCACCCCCCCCCCCCCCCACCCCCCCCCCCCCCCACCCCCCCCCCCCCCCACCCCCCCCCCCCCCCACCCCCCCCCCCCCCCACCCCCCCCCCCCCCCACCCCCCCCCCCCCCCACCCCCCCCCCCCCCCACCCCCCCCCCCCCCCACCCCCCCCCCCCCCCACCCCCCCCCCCCCCCACCCCCCCCCCCCCCCACCCCCCCCCCCCCCCACCCCCCCCCCCCCCCACCCCCCCCCCCCCCCACCCCCCCCCCCCCCCACCCCCCCCCCCCCCCACCCCCCCCCCCCCCCACCCCCCCCCCCCCCCACCCCCCCCCCCCCCCACCCCCCCCCCCCCCCACCCCCCCCCCCCCCCACCCCCCCCCCCCCCCACCCCCCCCCCCCCCCACCCCCCCCCCCCCCCACCCCCCCCCCCCCCCACCCCCCCCCCCCCCCACCCCCCCCCCCCCCCACCCCCCCCCCCCCCCACCCCCCCCCCCCCCCACCCCCCCCCCCCCCCACCCCCCCCCCCCCCCACCCCCCCCCCCCCCCACCCCCCCCCCCCCCCACCCCCCCCCCCCCCCACCCCCCCCCCCCCCCACCCCCCCCCCCCCCCACCCCCCCCCCCCCCCACCCCCCCCCCCCCCCACCCCCCCCCCCCCCCACCCCCCCCCCCCCCCACCCCCCCCCCCCCCCACCCCCCCCCCCCCCCACCCCCCCCCCCCCCCACCCCCCCCCCCCCCCACCCCCCCCCCCCCCCACCCCCCCCCCCCCCCACCCCCCCCCCCCCCCACCCCCCCCCCCCCCCACCCCCCCCCCCCCCCACCCCCCCCCCCCCCCACCCCCCCCCCCCCCCACCCCCCCCCCCCCCCACCCCCCCCCCCCCCCACCCCCCCCCCCCCCCACCCCCCCCCCCCCCCACCCCCCCCCCCCCCCACCCCCCCCCCCCCCCACCCCCCCCCCCCCCCACCCCCCCCCCCCCCCACCCCCCCCCCCCCCCACCCCCCCCCCCCCCCACCCCCCCCCCCCCCCACCCCCCCCCCCCCCCACCCCCCCCCCCCCCCACCCCCCCCCCCCCCCACCCCCCCCCCCCCCCACCCCCCCCCCCCCCCACCCCCCCCCCCCCCCACCCCCCCCCCCCCCCACCCCCCCCCCCCCCCACCCCCCCCCCCCCCCACCCCCCCCCCCCCCCACCCCCCCCCCCCCCCACCCCCCCCCCCCCCCACCCCCCCCCCCCCCCACCCCCCCCCCCCCCCACCCCCCCCCCCCCCCACCCCCCCCCCCCCCCACCCCCCCCCCCCCCCACCCCCCCCCCCCCCCACCCCCCCCCCCCCCCACCCCCCCCCCCCCCCACCCCCCCCCCCCCCCACCCCCCCCCCCCCCCACCCCCCCCCCCCCCCACCCCCCCCCCCCCCCACCCCCCCCCCCCCCCACCCCCCCCCCCCCCCACCCCCCCCCCCCCCCACCCCCCCCCCCCCCCACCCCCCCCCCCCCCCACCCCCCCCCCCCCCCACCCCCCCCCCCCCCCACCCCCCCCCCCCCCCACCCCCCCCCCCCCCCACCCCCCCCCCCCCCCACCCCCCCCCCCCCCCACCCCCCCCCCCCCCCACCCCCCCCCCCCCCCACCCCCCCCCCCCCCCACCCCCCCCCCCCCCCACCCCCCCCCCCCCCCACCCCCCCCCCCCCCCACCCCCCCCCCCCCCCACCCCCCCCCCCCCCCACCCCCCCCCCCCCCCACCCCCCCCCCCCCCCACCCCCCCCCCCCCCCACCCCCCCCCCCCCCCACCCCCCCCCCCCCCCACCCCCCCCCCCCCCCACCCCCCCCCCCCCCCACCCCCCCCCCCCCCCACCCCCCCCCCCCCCCACCCCCCCCCCCCCCCACCCCCCCCCCCCCCCACCCCCCCCCCCCCCCACCCCCCCCCCCCCCCACCCCCCCCCCCCCCCACCCCCCCCCCCCCCCACCCCCCCCCCCCCCCACCCCCCCCCCCCCCCACCCCCCCCCCCCCCCACCCCCCCCCCCCCCCACCCCCCCCCCCCCCCACCCCCCCCCCCCCCCACCCCCCCCCCCCCCCACCCCCCCCCCCCCCCACCCCCCCCCCCCCCCACCCCCCCCCCCCCCCACCCCCCCCCCCCCCCACCCCCCCCCCCCCCCACCCCCCCCCCCCCCCACCCCCCCCCCCCCCCACCCCCCCCCCCCCCCACCCCCCCCCCCCCCCAAAATGCACTCAAGGTTACTTCACCATCAACAATTCATTGAAACTTTGCGACTCTGCCTCCCTTAAAGAAGACCCCTCCCCCCCAGTTTTACGCGGACAGGCTCTGTGGACAGCAGAGATAAGGGTGGGGCTGCCAATATTTTCGGAATAGACCGCATTTGATTACAAATTCCAGAGGAACATCCCACCCAAGAGACCAACATTGCAAGCCGCTTAAGGGTTAAAAGCCGAGAGTCCAGGATAAAGCGCCAATTTCAGAAGTGCCGCAGGGCCAATAATAATAGTCGGTGGGGGCCTTCCCGGCGACAAGTGCCAGGCATCGGAAGCGGGAGCCTCCTTTGAGCAAGCTGGAATGGAAGACATGATGAATGTTACTAAGAGAGTTGTAACAAATCCAATCGGGCAGCGACATCATTAATCACTTTTAGTAATCTGAAAAGGTCCCACGAATCTTTTGCCCAGTTTGGAAAAATCTATGCACGTCTCTGAGGATTTTTGGCGGACAAATACACCTAAGCACCCACACGCAGAGGGAAATCCGAGCGTGGTGTTTAACCGCAGCCAGCTTTTGTGAGTCCTTAGCCTGTTGTTGTGGCGCTCTGGACCGACTTCCACCCCTCGGCTAGGGACGCAAATCCATTGGTTGAAATTCTGGAGGGTCCATAAAAGCTGTCGCTGGTAGTTGTGGCAACGGGCGGAAGGAGATGACTCAGGACACAATTTCAAAGGGGGTTTTCTTTGTACTGCTATGAACCGCGATTGTTATAGCTTTATCTCGCGCAAACGGAATAAGCTAGCATCAATTGTCTTGGTGGTAGTTGGTGTAACAACGTAAATACTGCTCTAGGGTTCTGTCTGCTCTCTCCGCCTCACCAGCTACCTTGAACGTGGTAGGGGGCGGCGATCAAAGTCGGGCGGCCCCCAACAACCCCAAAAACGCCTTCTGTGAACTTTGAAATGAATTGGGGTCAACAAGGGGTCGGAGACCACCTTTATCGGGGGCGGAATGTAGACGGCAAACATGTTGAATGAACAGCCGTGCTAACTTAGGAGTCGAGGGGATGGAAGCACATGGAATAAAATGGGCTCTTTGTTTTAGAAAATAAGTCCACTACCACCCACAAAACCGCGGTTGCCAGCGACTTTCGGGCAAATCTGTAATAAAATCCATGGAGATGACTTCCTAAGGGCGGGAGGCCACCGGGAGAGGTTTCCCAACAGCCCATGGGGCTTTCCCGGGATGGTTTTGGCTTCCGCACGTCCGAGCAGCCCTTAATATATGCCTCGAAGTCCTAGCGCATTGGCGCTGCCACCAGGAACTGCCGGGCGGCCAAAATGCAGAGTTTTCAGAAAGCCAAAATGTCCAGCTGAGCTGGCATCGCGGCAGGTTTCCGCGAACCTGCTTGGCGAGGGGAGGTGACACGCGACTAACATTCCCCCCTCCGCCAAACCTCCGAATTTTCCAAACGTTAATTGGGAGTCACTTTCTTCCTCGGCTTTGAGGCTCGCGGCAGCCCCGGCTCCTCGAAGTCCTTCGCAGGAAAGGAGAGACGAAGACTAGGAATGGGGGGTGGAGGAGGAGTGGATCGCTTGAGATCGGGTGACAGCCAGCCCCAACTGGGAGGGGGAGAGAACAGTGCGCGGAATGTCTCGGGTGAAGGCAGCTCCACCCCCCTCCCCGGGTAGGCGCCGAGCTGGCCAGCTAGTTTATTGGTTTTCCCGGGGAAAAAGTGGACGGTGAAAGAGAAACGAGAAAAGAAATCGGCCCAACGGAGTTGTTTTGGCGGACATCTTGAGGGGGGGGGGTGGAAAGAGCTGCTGCGCTTGTGATCCGACCAAAACCTGAAAGGGGTGTTTAGCCCCCTCCAGCCAGGGGCGCCAAGTGGAGAGTGCGTTTGATGGCCGCAGTTTCTTTATCCCCCCTACAGTCCAGCTGAGTTCAGCACCAGAGAATTTCCTTAGGACAAAGAAGTACACGGAACCAGCCTACCATCTTTATTTTTCTGCAAGAGAAGGTTGCCTCAAGTGCGTTGTCCGAGGCATCCACGCGAACCACAAACGGGAGATCTGGGTCAGGGTGCTTTGGAGGATAGGTTCGGTGGTAAAAAAGTTTAATTTTAAGAGTTGAAAGGCTGTTTGACACTCTTCTGTATTCAGGAAAGGGGGGCCCTGGGTTTATGACATTGGATCTTCGCACTTTTAGTGCGTAGAAGAGGTCTGTGAGAGGGAGAGCCGGGTCAGCGTTTAATTGGGGGTGGCAAAGTCCAAATGATAGAAATTAGCAAAGCTAAGAAAAGATTGGAGTTCTTTGGCGGTTGGTGGGGGCAGGCTATTGGAGGATCATGCGCCAATTTTAGCAGGATCCATTTTTAAGCCCTCGGCTTTGGTGATCCGGTAACCCAAATAGTCAATGGAGGTCTGGTGAAAACAGCATTTGGAGAGTTTTAGCAAAGAGGGAGTTGTCGAGCAAGCGCTTACCAATACCTCCCGAACCAATGCTTCTAGCGCGCTCTTCTATGGTTTGTGAGTAAATTAAAACGTCATCTAAGTATACCACAACTCCCTTTGTACAATAAATCATGGAGAACTTCGTTGATAAGGGCCATAAAAAGCCCCCCGGGGCCCCACTCTCAACCCGAATGGCATTATCAAGTATTCAAACTGTCCAAACTTTGGTGTTAAACGCGAAGCCAAGTGTTCATAGCCTTCAGCAATTCTGACTACAGTAAGCTTCTCTCAAGTCCAATTTAGTGAAAATGCGCCCTTTGCCGAAAGTGCATCTAAAAGCTGTCCTTTGATCAAAGGCAAAGGATATTTATTGGACAGGGAGACCGCATTGAGACCTCGATAATCTGTGCAAAGTTTAAGGACCCATCTTTTCTTTTTTACAAACAAAACGGGAGCAGCTGCAGTGTGTGTTTGGTGGAAGTTCGGCCAGATGAACCTCGCGAGCTGAAAATTTCCTCCTGGTCCAGGAAGGCAACGAAGTTCCTTCTCCTCATTGGGACTCATGCGGTAGATTCTACCTTTAGGCAGTTGCTCTTTGGTTGTATAACGATTTTGCAGTCAGTGTCTCTGTGGGGTGGCAACTGGATCGCAGATTCTTGCTCCTGAAAAAACTTCTAGCTAGATCATGATACGCGAGGTGGGATGCCAATGGAATCGGGAGCAATCGCTGAAGAAGAAGGCGGGGGGGGTGTGTCAGGGAGAAGTTGGGTTTTCCCCCCAATTCATGTGTTCACCGCAGGGAGGGTCAGTGGAATTCTAAGATCCGCTTCCTTCCAAATGAACTTTGGTTCATGTAATATGCAACCATGGCATGCCCAAAACTATGGAGTGCTTCGCATTAAATTGGCCAAAATAAAACTAATTTTCTCCCAATGGTCGGTGCAACGGAGGAGAACCGGCTGTGTTTTGAACTGGGCTGGTCCTTCGCCTCTGAGGGGGGTGCCGTCCATTTGGGTGAATGGTATGGGCTTAGCCAGGGAGAATTCGGTCAGTGACCTAGCTCCTCTGCCACCTGGGGCCGCATTAAGCAGTGGGAGCAGCCAGAATCCACTAAGGGGCCGAAAGCTATAATGCTTAATGTGTTTTAGCGGGGTTGGCTACAGAAACGCTTTGGATAGTTATGGGATGCCGCCTTCTACTCACCGCGTCATTGAGTCGTGGGTCCATGTCCATAGCTGAAGAAAGCGTTAAACGGGTTGCTTCCCCCTCCTCCGGGTCACTTTCGATGACCGCTTTTAGACGAAGCCTGTCTGAGGCGGCCCCGATCTGGGCGTGGTGGCTTGGCAGATGGAGTGCTGAAATTGGAGCGGTTGGTTTTTGTTTCTTTAAAGACAGTTGGCTGGCTGGGGATGACTCCGGCCCTCCGCAGTAAAGACACAATCCCAGTCGGCGACATCATGCTCAGGAGGTGGTTTCGGGTAGGGGCGGCTGGGCTTGGCTTGGTGGGCGCAGTGGTGGGTTTTGGACGTGGGCTGCCTCCCGCACGAGCTTATTCCAAACGAGACGCTCACCTGGGGACCCCAACTGGATCCAATCTGCAACAGTACGAGGAACCCGAATTAAAAACACCGCTTCACGCAGCTTCTGTCAGCCCACAGCATCCGGTGAAGTATTCACATTTCAAGCGCTCAGGCCACTCAGGAGGAATGAAAGCAGCCGCCGCACAAAAATTCACGGGCAAAATTCTGCAAACGGGCGGTTGCCTTGCTGGATAGTTTTGATGGTGCGGATAGCTTCCATTCTCGGCGCCTGGATCTTGGAAGTTGCCATTTTAAGGCTTTGGAGGAAATGCGGGCACCGCATTTACGAAAGTCTTCATCTGCAAAATCCAAAAGAGTCACTTAACCAGTCGGGCTGCTGCCCCCATCTAGGACTACTGAGCCGCATGTCCTCGTGATTTTTTTCAAGCCACCAGACCGGTATAAATCATCGTAGTCTTCCAAGTGGGCATTGAGTTGCAAAATGAAGTAGGGAAGTTTGGAAGCGGTCCCATCAAAACGGGCTGGTATCGGGGGCCTATAGTAGCCCCGTTCCACGGCTCTTGGCGCCTGCTGGGGCGGCGGTTGCGCGGGTTGAGCAGGTTGGGCAGGCAGCTGTTAATGTAAGGAATTCCATAGAAGCAGAAATAAAAGGCTTTTGGGAGTAAAAGTCCGTTTATTAAGACATCTTAGAAAGCTCAAGTACACGCAGTGGCAGGAATGACACTTCCCGCCAGAAGCACAGGTTATAACTCTATTCACCCCATCCCCCATCCTGCTTCCCATGGGAACGGAGTCCTCATCTCCCGCGCAAAGATAAAGTCTCCGCCGATGAAGCTGGCCCATCGCCCGGGCTGTGGAATGCACTCAAGGTTACTTCACCATCAACACCATTGAATCCTTTACAATCTCCCTTGACAAAGGGATTTCCTGCCCTTCCTGGGAAGGACAAGAGACAGACATCAACCTTAATGGTTGGTCATTGGTCTAATGGGTTAAGACATCAGCCTATTGTGTCCAAGGCCAGGAGTGCCTCAGAGGCATAGCTACCATGGGGACATCCGGGGACAAGTGCCCCGGGCGCCACCTTGTGGTGGGCGCAAAAATTGCAGGTTTGTTAGTGGCTTTTTCTATTTTCCAGGGGTTTTCCCATTTTTGGCTTGCAGGGGGCGCAGCTTTTAGGCTAGCAGCACCAAAATTTCAGACTATTGTCAGGTGACTCTCCTGATGATACCCAGCTGTGTTTGGTGCAGTTTGTTCAGGGGGTCTGAAAGCCATGGACCCCCCCCCAAAATGAGTGGCACCCCATACTCGCATTGTTTCCAATGGAGCTTTAATAGTAAATGGGGCTACCATACCTTTGAGGGTCCATAACTCTTTGGATCCCCTGAATCAAACTTACTAAAACCTTGGTGGTATCATAAGGATAAATGTCTTCCTGCTGATACCACCCAGGTTTGGTGAAGGTTGGTTCAGGGGGTCCAAAGTTATAGACCCTCAAAAGGGGTGCTCCATCCCCCATTCCAATGGGAGCTAATGGTAGATGGGCCTACCCTTTTGAGGGTCCATAACTTTGGGCTTCCTGAACCAAAACTTCACTAAAACCTGGGTGGTTTAGCCGATCTCAGGAGAGTCTTCTGAAGATAGCCTAAAAGTTTGGTACTCAAGTTAGCTTAAAACATTGCTCCCCTGACAGGGCACCCTCAAATTTTCCCCAGGTTCTCTCTTTAAATTTACCTCCTTTGGAGTGGATTTAAAGGGAGAATCTGGGCTCCCTAGATTAAAAAAAAAACATTGAAAGTATTGTTGACAGGCTTTCAAAACCAGATTCAGACTGGTAGCTGTGAGTTTTACAGGCTGTGTAGCCGCGGGGTTCTGATAGATCTTGTTCCTTAACGTTCCAAAGCCAGTATCTGTGGCTGGCATCTTCAGAGGTGTACTCACAGAGAGAAGTCTGTCATAAGAGAAGGCTGACACAGTGTATACTAGACTTCTCTCTGTGATAACACCTCTAAAAATACCAGCCACAGATGCAGGTGAAACATTAGAAACAATATACACTGTGACCACTGCCGCAACAGCCCTAGAAAACCTATTAATAACTAATATTGAAAACATGCTGTTTGCGGTCGCGAATCTACCCTCAAACAGCATCACTTTCAATGTTGCTTAAACTAGGAGGCCCAGAGTGAACTCTCGAGGTGGATTTCTAAGGAGAATCTGGTTTTAGTAGTTTAAACAACATTAACAGTGATGCTGTTTCATGGTGGATTCCCCGCCTTCAAAAAATAGCATCACTTTCAATGTTGTTTAAACTAGGGAGCCCTGGGTGTGTTCAGATTTGTGTGTTGGGCCATGTTCTATAATGCAATGGTGACTTTGAGATGGCCTGGTGCAAAAAATGTTGTTTGGTCGTGGTGGGGGAGGAATGCTGCCCAAATGGGGGGGGGCGCAAAACTCAGATTTTGCCCCGGGCTCCATTTACCCTAGCTACACCCCTGGAGTGCCTCCAAGGGGGAAGTTAGCTGAAAAGATTATAGTTGTGAAACAATGACAATACAAAGTAAGGGGGTCATTCAAAGTATTAGTCAATGCTAAGAAACATTAGTTAGTACATTGCTGGTCAGGTAAGCACATTAATACATTTATTGTCTTCACCAGGGTGTAAAGTCCACAGTTGGAGGTGGAATCTCTCTCCAGGACATAATATTTTGCATAGACTTAATCCTGTCAGGAAGGGTGTGAGAGAACATTATGCAAGTTGCTTTGGAGGGAGCAAGTCCAGACAAAGTTATTTTTTCTTGTAGGTGCATTGAGCCAATGCCCAAAACAGGTTTTCTTATTTTGGCACTGCTGTTGGGTACCCCAAGGGCTGGCTGAGGTGGTAGAGATGCCACTGTATTAAAGCAGGGTCCCTTGGTTCAACATAGGTCAGCAAGCAGAGGAAGGAAAGGAGGACTTGGACAACCCAAAGGAAGCATAACATGTTTAAATTCCCTTTGCAGGGAAGGAAATTCGCACTTTACCTGGTTTTGGAAACTGCAGAGCTTCTCTGATGTGAGAGCACTCTGACTTCCAAAGAGGCCAAAATGAGTGCATAATTGAAAATCCAATCCAAAGGGAACGTGCACTTAATGTGAGACAGATAACAAGAGCATAAAATACCACTGTCAAGTCACTTAAACTGCTCTTCATACCATAGTTGGGAACCATATAGGTAGTGCACGTGCCTGAGCATCACTTATGTGGGGATTACTTGTTGGTGGAGTGAGAGATGGAGAGGATCTTACTGATCTATTTATTTCATTTTTCACAAGAACATGTGGGAACCACAAGGATTTGCAGGAATATCTCATCCTCCCACTACATTGTTACCTTTCTTGAAAGCCCCCATAGCCTCTCTCCTTTTCCTGCTTTGTTCTTTCCTTCTAGGGTTTCCAACTTCCAGGAGGGGCCTGGACATCTCCTGGAATCACAATATATCTCCCAACTACAGAGATCAGTTCCACCCCCCACCCCCCACTTAAAGTTGGCAGCTCCAGGTTGGAAAAATCCTGAAGATTTGAGGTGGTGGGGAGCCTGGGGAGGGTAAGGTTTGGGCAGGGAAATGACCTCAGTAGAATACAGTGCTATAGAGTCCACCCTTCAAAGTAGCCATTTTCTCCAAGGAAACTGATCTATGTCACCTGGAGAACAGCTGTAACTCTAGGTGATCTCCAGCTCCCACTTTGAGGTTGGCATGAGTAGTTTCCCTTGCCCAGGCTCCACCTCCCAAATCTCCAGGTATTTTCCAACCTGGAGTTGGCAACCCTATTGTCTTTCCACCAATAGCCAATCTACTGTTATCTGCACATCTATCTTAAGCTTTCTGTCTTTTACTCACCCCCAACCACCAGTAGCCTCTACCTAGAAAAACTATGGCCCAGTTGTGTGGCACTAGCCACTGGGCCATTTAGATGCTAGAGAACCTTCAAGGACTTGTGGGGTGGCACCTCACTTTTCCCTGTACTTTTCTCCCTGCATCATTCTTCCTTCCTTCTCACCCCATATCCTCTCCCTTTCATCTGTTTTATTCTTTTCTTCTCAGCCATTCACCAGCCCACCTTTTATCTGACTCCCATCTTCAGCTATATTTATTATTTATTTACTTCATTTATATACCACCTTTCTCCACAGTGGGATCAAAGCAGCTTCTTCTTGCCTCCTTTTTATCCTCAGCACAACCCTGTGAGGCTGGTTAGGCTGAAAGCATGTGACAGGCACATCACCTAAAGATCTTCCATGGGAGACTAATGATTTAAATCTAGGTCTCCCAGACTCCACTCTGAAGTTCTAACTGTTACATCACAATGGCATCTTATAGGGTGGCTGCACTTCAGCACTTGCAAGCAGTCAACCTAGATGAGTCATGCAAGTCAGGAGGTTTCAGTCACATGGTGGCTGCTACCATGCCCAGGTCTGTCCCCGATAAGTCTTCCCTCAAAGGCCAAAATAGCTCAGGAAAGGGTCTTGCCCCTACCCGCTGCCTTTTTTCTAACAAAAATTGAGCCTTGAATGTTGTGGTTGCCTAGCAACAGCCATTGAGTTCTGTTGCTGTCTAAAGTCACAGGAAGATGGAGATTCAAACCTGTCTCCCAGATCCTACTATGAGTTTTAGCTACTTCATTACATTGTCTTTCATGTGGTTGCTGCTGTTGAACAGTAGCAAACGGCCAGGCCTAGTTGAATCATGCAAGTCATTTATTGACTTGAGAAGCTAGGCAGGCAGGGAGATCACAGCAGACCATCAGGGTCAGCCCCCTGGCTGAGCCCTCCAACTGTCCCCAATCCATATTGAGGCCTGGGACAAGGAAAATGGGAGTCACCAGGAAGCCAAACCCATTCGTGCCCCCCCTCCCTGCTGGGTTAGCAGGGCTTAGTTGCAAAGCCTCCACGGCTTGCGCCAAGCACCCCGCCCCACCCCAAGCCCCTTAAAGGGGCCCCCAACCCTGGAGAGTTCTGGTACGCAGGCACGGCTTCTCCTCCAATGCTGTGACCCCCTGCCTGACCCCGCCAATGAGCTGCGATGAAAAGCATGCACAAACAATACAAAACAGCAACCATTGAATATAACAAAGCAACTGAAACAGAGCAACAAAGGGTGGGTAGGGTGGGTTTTCCTTCGCAGGCTGACTCCGGCCGATAATGAGGCTCCAATCGCCTTCAGCCCCTACCAACGCTCCTCCCACAATCACCGGCGCGTGACCCGCCAAACGGCCTTGCCGCTCACGTGCTGGTGCACCAACCACCCTCCCTGGAGTGAATTGCTCTGTTTCCTCCCCACCCCCGCAATGGTGTTACCCAGGTGATGCCGGGACGCTAATTCTACTCTGCTTTTTTCCCCAGTGGCTATGCAGAGCAGCTTACATTATTCTCCTCTTTTCCATTTTATCCTTTCAACATACTGTGAGGTAAGTTAGGGCTGAGAATGTGTAATGGGGCCCAAAGTCTACCATGGGAGACAAAGAATTTGAACTTTTGTCTTCCAAATCCTATTCTGACAGTTTAGCCACTATGTCCAATTGTTGGCAGCCAGCTAGCAGCAGTTGGGCTATGTTTATCTTCCTGTAAATGCAGGTACTATACTTGGGCTTGGGCAGAGGGATTCCTGGCAGAATTGGGGAGGGGAAGGGGAGGAAGATCTTTCTAGCAGTGGCTTGGTGGCAGCTGGCAGTTGGGATTTCTTCCCTTGCCTCCAGGTGCTGTGTAGCTTGTATGTGTTCAGAGGTTCAAGCATTTGGGCCTTAACCAGAAGGCAAGAGCCAAAGGGTCCATGGCTTAACTTGTAGCTTACAGATGGTGCACAGAGAACTAGGAAATAAATTCTGAATCTCCCAAGACCTTTTTTTTGTTGTTGCTGTTGTTCATTTCTTGGCTTTGGTTTTTTTTTAAATAATTTTGTTGCTGGGAGACTTGCTGGGGGTTCCTTGGGGGAGAAAATTTTCAACCAGATGAATAAAATAAATGCTTCCATGAATAATCGCATTGATTCAATAAACCAGATGGATCTGATGGAGTGCACAAGAACTTCCACAGAGACAAAGGTTTTGCCTTTCAGTTCAGTGTTGGGAAACGTTCTCTATCAGCAAACATCTCCCTCTATGAGTGGGGCTGTCCGATCTATTGTGGATTAATGCAAGTATGTTGTTGTACATATCTAGGCATACAGAATCACTAGACTGGATCATATGAAGGCACAATTGAATAGCTCTTTCATTAACATTTTGTTTTTAAAATAGCCTTAAGCAGTTAATAATAAAACCGATCGATGAAATTCATTTAAGCAACTCACAGTGATATTAATAAACTAGTGGGATAAAATGCAATCAGGGATACATAAAAATTCAGCATTAAAGCAATCTCAGCAAGAGCCAACCTGTTAACAAAATGTCTGGCAAAATCTTTTCACCTGTCACCTAACAAGATTAGTTGCAGGGGGAATCTCTGTGGGGAGAGTGTTCCACAACTGTGGCACTGCCACCAAGAAAACCCTTCCTCTAATTGCAAAGCACTTTACTTCACAAAGTAGGATACGTAGAGTAGAAGCTTAGATAATGGACACAGTGTGCAACAAACTTCCCTCTGTGATACACCTCTGAAAATGCTAGCCACAAATGCAGGCAAAACATTTGGAACAAGACCTACCAGACCACGGCCACACAGCCTGAAAACCAACAACAGCCAGTTAGATAATGAATTTCACTAGCTAACTAATGTATATGGGATACATGAGTTGGAAGCAACTTGATGGCACTTAAGACACACACATATGGTTAATTCCCATGAAACTAAATACCATATATACTCGAGTATAAGTCGACTTTTTCAGCACATTTTTTAATGCTGAAAAAGCCCCCCTTGGCTTATTCTCGAGTATATACATAATTCCAAGATGGCCGCCAGAGTTGTGGCACATCGAGAAAGGAGATCATAACAGCTGTGGCAGAAGCATTTTGCCTGCATCCAACTTTGAGTATTAAATTCACCATTCCCTTTTGTGTTTTTATGTGAAGCTAGGCTTGTAAATCCTCCAGCTTTGATAAAGCCAGTCTGCAATTAGAGTTGCTTCATTGGCTCTGAATGCCGTATTAGGTATTACTCGTTGCCCTTGAAATTTGTGTTCTGACAGGCATGGCATCCTCTTGGAGAGAGATTCCATTGCACTTGTAGTGTTTAAGGACTGCAAAATGCAAGTCAAGATTTGTTACTGGTAAATCAGGTCAAGTTGAGTTTTTGTGCAAATTCCTCTCTGTAAAGCAGTTCAAATTAAAGCTGAAAAGAGAGGGTCTTACCATCCTAAGGACAGAAATACCCTCTGTGCTACTTAGGAAGCGTGGTAGGAGACAAAGAGACAATGTAGATCTTCCTAATGGCTAAATCTTACCTTTGAATAAAATATGTCCCTGAACATGCAAGGATAAAAGCGTACACTGTTCACAAGGTAGTGCTAGCAAACAGTATCTGCATCCTTTAAAAACTGCCTTGCTAATGACATTTTTAAAATTCTAGTGGGTACTCACAATCTTTGTCATGAAGCAGCCAGGCAGTCTCCCTTCTTGCCTTCATCCTGTTCATCCTCTGACCATGAAGATTGCTTTTTGTCAACTTTTTTTACAACCAGTGAGATACCTTCATGAATTTTATTGGTATCTATTTTATTTTTGAAATTTACCAGTAGCTGCTGCATTTCCCACCCTAGACTTATACTCAAGTCAATAAATTTCCCAGTTTTTTGTGGTAAAATTAGGTGTCTCGACTTATATTCGGATCGACTTATACTCGAGTATAAATGGTAATCTTTTTTGAAACCTTGGCACCACATCCAGGCCTTCTTGCACTTTATGAAGTGCTAGTCATTCAAGGGCATTCTTCCTGATTTGTTAATGTTGAAATAAAATATGACATGGTTCATTCAGACATCTAGTCCTTCATGTATTTATTGAGAAAACAAAATGAATTTCCTGATCAGGTTATCACTGTCAGAAAGAAAGACTTAGTCTATCACAGGGCATTTGGCCACTAGAAGGGTGCTACTTCCTTCAGGGTTTCTGCACTTTAAATAAAGTGTTGTATTTGTGAAAGATATTGTTGGATTTATGGAGCTGGGTAGAAAGTTGGTAAGAGGTTGATTCTTAGATTTGGAAGAGCTCATGTAAAACCTGCCCTGTTCTTGTTTCCTCACCCATATATAACATAATCTATTTACTTTGTTGTATGACTCATTTACTTTCTCTACTGAAATATTTTCAGTGAAAACATGCTGTTGAATGCACTCTTGGTGTCTTTGGCTGACTTTAGGGATCTTAAGGACATTGTAAAACTATACAAGAGACACTGGCACTGTTTTGTGGATGGTTTTGTTTACTTACCACAATGTTTAATGCACTAAATGGTCCCATTTCTTTTCTGTGAATCTGCAAGAAAATACCATGCACATCTTAACTGTTATGATTTCCAGTGATTTTCAAAAACATTATCATCAAGTACAACTCATATCAAGAATATGGAAAAAGACTCCTGATCCCCCCCCCCCCCCCGCTTCCAAATGGCTAAAGAGTTTTGTAAAACACAGAAAACAAATTAATTTCAACACTACTGGCTGAAAAAACACAGTAATATGTTATTAATTATACAACAGAAATTCAATAAAAGATAGAAATCAGAGATGAAAGATGGATATTCTGCCAGCAGCCCAATCCCTGCTTAGCTCAGGTCTATTTCCCACAGTAGAGGAATGCTCCCAGCATAGTTACATGGAGATATTATTGATTGTTCTACAACAATTCGCTGCATAAGATCTAAATCTTTTACTTTTTTTCAGAGAAAAGCAGATTGAAAGGCAGGAAGCCTTTGTGATTGTAAGGATATGGCATATTACTGGGGGGAGAGGAAAGGGAAGAAAGTACCCTTGTCAACTGCATGCAGCCAAAATAGAGATGGCAGCCCATTTAGGAACACTTACTACTGCTGAGTTTTCAGTTGGCTTTGGAAATTATTAAGATCTTAGCTTTGAGCCTCTGCTGAACTATGAGTTAGTTCTGTGAAGCCTCTGCAGATTATTTATTTCAATGTTATATTCCATTTTTCTTGCTCATTTTCCAAAGTGCTGGAAAATAAAAATCTCTAGACAAATAATTGGTCTAATAAAGTCAAACTTTATATTTGCAAACACAGAGATTGGAGGAGACGCACACACATGTGCTTCCCGCCGAGTAAAACAAAGAAAGTTATTTTTATAATCCCGCTTACTGCACCTCCTTCTACATTATAACAGTGGTAGAATTTGATTGGCAGTTTATAATTTAGGCAAATAGACATTTGATTGGACTGTGTTAACACTAAGAACTTAACAGAACACATTTTGGCAAGCAGGCTTTGAATAAACAAAGAACAACTAAAATATCCTATCTGGTCTGTCTGGCAAAACAAATGTATCTTGCAGTATCTCTGACCTATGAACTCTGCCTTGCAGTCTTACAATCTCACAGTTTAATAAAGACATCATTTATGTATTGTTTTCTAAAATAGACATTGTTAAATCAGTTATTAAACATAATTAAGAAAAACAAACATAGCCTGTCTCACAAAAGGAGCTTACACTATGGCTCTCACCTCAATTTTATTATCATATCCCCTCCCTGTAAGGTAGGCTAGGGTAAGAGAAAAAGTGAAGGATTAGCACAAGATTACTAGGTGAACTTCTATAGCAGAAAGGGGGCCTGAACCCACAGATGGAGCTACCAGGGGGCCAGGGGATGCGCATTGCGGGCATGCCCCTGAGGGTGTAAAATTGCCCCCACCCCCTCTGCCTGTAATCCATTCTCTAATTCATAATAAGGAACAATCTTCATGATATGATTCTAAGTCTGGGCAGCCAATTCCTTCTCTTCGTTTGTCATCTATTAGTTCTGTATATTTTATCCTAGGTTTTTTGGCATACCAGATAAATTTTGTAATTGCTTTTTTCCAGTTTTTCAATGTCTGTTTACTTATCAATAAGGAGATTGTTAAACAGGAATGGAATTTTTGGGAGTATGCTCATTTTTATAAGAGCTATTCTTCCTAAAAGTGATAAGTTTATTTTCTAGATCTTTTTTTCAATTTTCTCCATAGTCTTTTGTAATTATCTTTGAATAAATTATTGTTATTATTGTGTAAATTTAACCCTAGGTATTTTATAGCTTTTTCAACTTTACAGTTGGAGATTTTTTCAAGAATTGTAATGTTTTGGGGATAGATTTCTAGAGAGTATTTTTGTTTTCTCTTTGGCCCTTTCCACATGGGCCATAAACAGATTCCTAGGGATGGCAAAAACGCCATCCCTAGGGAGCTGTTTGCTCCCCCCAGCGGCGTGAAGACGCTGCTTTCGAACCTCGCTCCCTGAGCGAAGTTTTTTGGAAGCAGCATCTTCCAACTTCTGCCATGCGAACGGCAGCGGCTAGAAGGTGCCATCCCCCCGCCCTTTTAACGTGTCATCTGTTTGGCAAAGTTACATGGCTTCAGGAATGTTGACTTTTGTAGCATATAAAGTAAAAATTTCTGACTACAGTTTGAACACTGTGCATTCCCCATGCTTCACCTAAATGCTATAATTAAGCTTATTTTTCATGTTCCAGATCTTCCCACCATGTTAGCTTTTATCAGGCCATTAATTTGAGGAGAACATTTTGGATATTCAGCAGCAGCCCTCAAGAATTTGCTTTACAAAACAGCATATGTAGCAGCTTTCCAAGATTTTGCTGCAATAATGTGCAAGTTCTTTAAAAAAGAAACTGGAAATAATCAGTATTGATTGGGAGGTTGAAGCTACAGGACTTCTGCTGCTTTGTGCTACACTACTATCAACTTCCCAGGCTGCCAATGAAAAAGCCATTTGGCCTATGCTCTGAAAGCTGCTTCTTGTCTTCAAACCCGTCCTGCAGCCTGATAAAGCTTCACGTGGGTAGCTGATTGGCCCCAGGCACTTATAGATTCAGTGCAGCTTTATGAGATACCGGAGTGGCAGAGATTCAGGGCCAAATACAGCTGCAATAGGAGAGAAGCACTTAAAGTCTGAAACTCAGTGTTTCAAGCTGAACTCCACCACTAGGCCCATACATTATGAAGTATTTAGAAAAGTAGTTTCTCTAAAGACTAAAAGTTCAGTTTCTAGCTGAATTAAAATCTAAAGTAGACTTTGCTATCGAAAACATTGATGTCCACTGTGAAGGGGCATCATATTAACTGCCTTCAAAAGGGCCCACCACCTGTGTTCTTGCACAAATAACTGCTCAGAATGTATTTCTTGATTGGAAAGAGGCCAGCTGAAAATTCATGGGGCGACTCCTTCTGGAAGCTGCATGATCCACTTGCAACTGATGCAGAAACACTTGAAACTGATGCAGAAACACAGCAGACTTCTTGATTATATGACAAGGTCATCCTCTGTGGATGGGTACATTGGATTCATAGGAATTGTTGATTATTTGATTAAATTTTTTTTCATGACACTTGCAGTTTTCTGGCACAGCCTGGGAATTATTCAGAGCCAATTTCCAGTTTCACAGCTCTCAGCAAGAATCTATCCAAGCAGGCCATCAATAGGTTGGGTACCTCCACAGGTATCTAGCCAGAGCAACCAAATGAACAGCAACGTTTCTTCTAGTTACTGATCGCTTCCCACTCCCCTGCTCTAGGCAGATGGTGATTCTGGGAGATGGTAACTTTCCCCCAACTGACCATTCCTGCTTACTCAGGCCCTTTCCGCATGGGCGTTGTATGGTGCCCTGGGGACAGCAAAAATGCCATCCCCAGGGAGCCATTTGCACAGGGGGTGCAGCTGCTGCACAGCTGCGCTGCCCTCGCACTGCCCGACCGGCACCAAGCTGGCGTTTCCAGAGTGCGCTTGGAAGCGCACTTTCCTGGAAACGCCGGGTGGGAGCCGCTGCCATGCGAATGGCAGGGGCTTCCAGGCACTTCCCCCCCCACTCCCTCCCTTCACTTACCTTGTCCCTGGCCCTCCGGCATGTCGCCGAGGCCTGGGGACACGCCCCCTGCCCTGCGATGCTGCAGCAGGCGCGCAGGGCCGGGGGGCGTGTCCCCTGGCCTTGGCGATGTGCTGGAGGGCCGCGGGACTGGTGAGTCGCTGTGACAACGGCGCACCTCTGCGCCGTCGTCCCAGCCGGTTCCCGGACCATCCATGCGGACGGTCCCAGCGTAATTCGGGTCGTGCGGAAGTGGCCCTAGATTGATGAGTGAACTATGGTCAAGCTGCAGCAATGTTTGCCTGCCCACCCCATTTCTGGCAGAAGAGAAGAGGGTGAAAATCTATTGCCTCTATTTGCAGCAGCCGCTCTCATAAAAAGGGACCCATTTCAGTCCTGTCACAAAACTCCAACTGAAAGGGATTCTGCTGTGCAAAAGTTGAATTCAGTAGCACCTTATTGCCCATTGTGCAAAAAGCTGCACATATGTAAAAAAGAAAAGTATACAGTTCTGGGCACCACAATTTAAGAAGGATATTGACCAGCTGGCATGGGTCCCGAGGAGGACAACCAACATGGTAAATGGTCTAGAATCTATGCCCTACGAGGGGAGACTTTATTATTATTATTATTATTATTATTATTATTATTATTATTATTATTATTATTATTATTATTATTATTATTATTGTGTGTAGTGGGTTTATAGACCGCCCTCCCCCGGAGGGCTCAGGGCGGTGAACAACATACAAATAGAGCAAAATATCAGATTAACATACCATAACTATAAGTTAAGACGGCTCTAATAAAAATAAACCCTCCCCCATTTAAAATGCAGCATTAATTAATTAATTAATAACTCAAAGTTAGCCTGCTGTCAGTTCCCTCAAAACCCCAAAGGGAAGGGGTGGTGGGATCTACGGGATGTTACAAAGAAGAAGTGAGGGAGGTCCCTATCTTGAGCTAGTCTCCCCAAAAGCAGATTGGAATAGCTCCAGTCTTACCCAGACCCTGCAGAACTCAGCAAGATCCCACCGGAGCCCTGGACAGCTGGTGGGAGGCGTTCCACCAGGCAGGGAGCCCAGAGCTGTAAAGGCTCTGGCGGGTGGAACCAACCGGTATCATTGAGGGGCCAGGATCACCAGTAGGTGGCCTCTACCCGAACTCAGAGACCGATGGGACATATAGGGTAAGGCGGTCCACTTGAATTACAGAGGTCCCAGGCTGCACAAGGCCTTAAAGGTTAACACCAACACCTTGAAAATGATTCGGTATTCAATTGGTAGCCAGTGCAAGCGGTGAAGCACAGGTGTAATATGTTCTCTCCTGGCACTCCCTGTGAGCATACGAGCCGCTGCATTCTGGACCATTTTCAGTCTCCGAATCAGATGCAAGGGAAGGCCTGCGTAGAGCGAGTTGCAATAATCAAGCCTGGAGGTGACTGTTGCATGGACCACAGTGGCCAAGATTGACTTGGGGAAGGGGGCCAGCCGTCGGGCCTGATGAAGATGGTAAAACGCAACCCGGGTTATGTGGGCCACCTGGGTCTCCATTGAAAGAGATGAATCCAGGTGGACCCCCAGGTCGTGGACAGAGGGGGCTGGTGCCAATATAGCCCCCTTCCACACTGGCGGCTGAAAATCCTCAACCTCCCCCTCACGCCTTAGCCAGAGGATCTCCGTCTTCGATGGATTCAGTTTCAGCCTGCTCTGTTTCAACCAACCAGCCACGGCCACCAAACAATCCTGGAGAGCCACAGAGTGGCGTATTTCCCTCCATCAACAGAATGAGCTGAATTGTCATCCCAGCATGTGATGACGTCGTAAAGCTCCCTTACCAACTGAGCAAGGGGTGCAGCATATAGATGTTAAATAGCCAAGCGGGGACGGTTCTCCCTGAGGCACCCCATTAAGTAGGCACCTCAGGGATGCTTGATCCCACACCACACACTGCTACGTCGGTCAGACTTGAGGCAATCCCATTCAACTTAGGGAGCTGGGTATGTTTAGTTTGGTGAAGAAACGGTTAAGGGGTGACATGATAGCCATGTTTAGATACTTGAAGGGATGTCCTGTTGGTGAGGGAGCAAGCTTGTTTTCTGCTGCTCCAGGGACTAGGACCAGGAGTAATGGGTTCAAGGTGCATGAAAAGAGATTCCATCTAAATATCAGGAGGAACTTCCTGACAGTAAGGGTTGTTGGACAGTGGAATGCACTGCTGTGTTTTCAAAAATTAAAATGAATTTGCCAATAAAATACAAGCAAACAAGAAGTTTTTTTAGTTCTTAAGCAATTTTGGCATATTGATAAAAATGAAAATGAAAATTATGTGTAAATAGCAGAACTATCCAAATACTTCTGAGACATTCAATTCCTTTGGAATACTTTTGGAAAAATCTACATGGTTGATTGCAGCCTTATCTCCAGAACAACAAGGCCCATAGATACTCAAAACAATATGCTTTATGATATTTTTCATCTCTTTTAGAAACTTATAACTGCCAAGTTCAATTTATAGTGAGGTTTTCTCTATTTTAGTAGTTATCATGGTGCATTACTAAGACTTAGTCTTCTTTTATGCTGGAGGTTTCAAACAGCTACAGCTAGATAATTTGACACAATAAAGCAGTAAGTCATGGATGCACAACTAATTCTTCGTTTTCATTCAGCAAGAAGTGGAGTTCTCAGAAGGGCCACATTCCAAGTCTTCAGAACCTCAGGAACAGCAAAAAAATTATGAAACTGTATCTGCAAAAAAGAGCTGTCTGTGCTCTCCAATATCTAGGGCAACTTGGGCAGAGGTAGGTGGGCAGTGGATTTTGAGCTGGTATAATGAGTACAGATCAAGTTATGACCTTCACATACACTGGTACCTTATTGGGTTGTTGTTATTGAACTAACAGATTTCTGGTTTGCTTACACTTTTCAGCATAGCGTAAACCAACAATCTTCCAGACTTGCTGCTAATGACATGGCCTTATTTTTGAACATGATAGATATATCTGTATGAGCATAACAATCCTTTTTAAATGGAATTTATCAAAGGAGAGCAATAGAAAGACTGATGGTTCTCTGCACCGTAACAAGCAGCTGTTCTTTGCCAGTGTCATTGAATGCAATGGGATGGTTCAATTAGAGTAGGTTAGGGCATGGGGAAAAAGCAATCTTTCTGAATCACTGTGAGAATGCTACTGAGGAATATAACGATGTGGAGACCCTGAATTACACAGAGAGAAGCATGTTGGTTCCAATAATAGCTGAAACAGATTCCCTCCCCAAAGCTGTGAAACTTATTGATTATTCCTCAAATAGTCTCCAATTTCTTGACCTTTTATTGATATCTGCCCTTGATATTAGTTTTATAACTAACACATAATGGTATTTTATACTGGAAAATATTAAATGAACCATTGCATGGTATGTGAATTAGGATTTGATGAATGATATGTATATTCAGTGTCTGACAACAGTTGATAAATCTTGGGTTAGTTTCATGAGCTTGAAAACAGAAGGAATTCGGAGCTTTTATTTATTTTAAATGTTCCAAACCTGCCTTTCTTCACATACACACACACACAAACACACAAACACCCCTGGGATCAAAGAAAGTGACAAAATGAAACAGTTCATATAAGGAACAAATATTAAAAAATAAGCATATCATAATCTATATATCTAATTCTAAAGTGTGCCCCCTGCAAGTGGATACTTAAATCCACAGATTGGGATACTCACCTAAAAAGGTTATTCTACAGACTTAGGGGACCTCCTAGGTCCGTAGAACAATCTTAAATAAAAAGCAGGGATTTAACTTTCTTGATTTTTGAAAGATCATTGCCTGTGCATGCTGTTTCAACACTGGTGTATTATTATTATTATTATTATTATTATTATGTGTTATTATTATTATTAATTGGGTTTTATATGGAGCCGCCACTCCCCCGGAGAACCTCAGAGTGATGAACAACTTATACAAATAGAAACTGAAAATATCAGATTAAAATGCATAAAATATATAAGTTAAAGGCGGCTCCTGGCAAAATAAACCCTACCCCATTTAAAATGCAGCATTAATTAATTAATTAACTCAAGATTGCGCCTGCTATCAGTTCCCTCAAAAACCCCCAAAAGGGAAGGGGTGGTAGGATCTGCAGGATGTTACAAGAAAAAGAAGAAAAGAGGCGGGAGGGAGGGGGTCCCTATCAACAGCTAGTCTCCCCCAAAAGCCGGGTGGAATAGCTCAGTCTTGCAGACCCTGCAGAACTCAGCAAGATCCCGCAGGGCCTGGACAGCTGGTGGGAGAGCGTTCCACCAGGCAGGGGCCAGAGCTGCGAGTACGAAGGCTCTGGCACGGTTGGAAACCAGCTTCGTGTATCAGCCAGAGGCCGGGGATCCTGCCAGTAGATTGGCGGCTGCCGAGACTCAGAGACCGATTCCGGGGACATGTGGGGTAAGGCGTTCCCGCGGGTACAGAAGGTCCCAGGCTACTGAAGGCCGTAAAGGTTAACACCAACACCTTGAAAATGAAGTTCGGTGGTGGTGGTAGCCAGTGCAAGCGGTGAAGCACAGGTGTAATATGTTCTCTCCTGGCACTCCCTGTGAGCATACGAGCCGCTGCATTCTGGACCATTTTCAGTCTCCGAATCAGATGCAAGGGAAGGCCTGCGTAGAGCGAGTTGCAATAATCAAGCCTGGAGGTGACTGTTGCATGGACCACAGTGGCCAGGTCGGCTTGGGAGAGGAAGGGGGCCAGCCGTCGGGCCTGATGAAGATGGTAAAACGCAACCCGGGTTATGTGGGCCACCTGGGTCTCCATTGAAAGAGATGAATCCAGGTGGACCCCCAGGTCGTGGACAGAGGGGGCTGGTGCCAATATAGCCCCCTTCCACACTGGCGGCTGAAAATCCTCAACCTCCCCCTCACGCCTTAGCCAGAGGATCTCCGTCTTCGATGGATTCAGTTTCAGCCTGCTCTGTTTCAACCAACCAGCCACGGCCACCAAACAATGCTGGAGAGCCACAGGGGCGGCGGCTGTTCCCCCCTCCATCAACAGAATGAGCTGGGTGTCATCAGCATATTGATGACACGTCAGCCCAAAGCTCCGCACCAACTGAGCAAGGGGTCGCATATAGATGTTAAATAATAGCGGGGACAACAGTTCTCCCTGAGGCACCCCACAATGAAGTGAGCACCTCCGGGATGCTTGATCCCCACACCACACTGCTGCGTCCGGTCCCGGAGAAACGAGGCAATCCATTCAACTTAGGGAGCTGGGTATGTTTAGTTTGGTGAAGAAACGGTTAAGGGGTGACATGATAGCCATGTTTAGATACTTGAAGGGATGTCCTGTTGGTGAGGGAGCAAGCTTGTTTTCTGCTGCTCCAGGGACTAGGACCAGGAGTAATGGGTTCAAGGTGCATGAAAAGAGATTCCATCTAAATATCAGGAGGAACTTCCTGACAGTAAGGGTTGTTGGACAGTGGAATGCACTGCTGTGTTTTCAAAAATTAAAATGAATTTGCCAATAAAATACAAGCAAACAAGAAGTTTTTTAATTCTTAAGCAATTTGGCATATTGATAAAAATGAAAACAAAATTATGTGTAAATAGCAGAACTATCCAAATACTTCTGGGGAACATTCAGTTCCTTTGGAATACTTTTTAGGGAAAAATCTACATGGTTAAATTTGCAGCCCCTTATCTCAGAACAACAAAGGCCCATGGAAATGCTCAAAACAAGCAATATGCTTTATGATATTTTTCATCTCTTTTAGAAACTTATAACTGCCAAGTTCAATTTATAGTGAGGTTTTCTCTATTTTAGTAGTTATCATGGTGCATTACTAAGACTTAGTCTTCTTTTATGCTGGAGGTTTCAAACAGCTACAGCTAGATAATTTGACACAATAAAGCAGTAAGTCATGGATGCACAACTAATTCTTCGTTTTCATTCAGCAAGAAGTGGAGTTCTCAGAAGGGCCACATTCCAAGTCTTCAGAACCTCAGGAACAGCAAAAAAATTATGAAACTGTATCTGCAAAAAAGAGCTGTCTGTGCTCTCCAATATCTAGGGCAACTTGGGCAGAGGTAGGTGGGCAGTGGATTTTGAGCTGGTATAATGAGTACAGATCAAGTTATGACCTTCACATACACTGGTACCTTATTGGGTTGTTGTTATTGAACTAACAGATTTCTGGTTTTACTTACGCGTTTTCAGCATAAAACGTAAGCCAACAATCTTCCAGAGGCTTGCTGCGCTAATGAAGCATGGCCGTACAGAACGTATTAGATATATCTGTATGAGCATAACAATCCTTTTTAAATGGAATTTATCAAAGGAGAGCAATAGAAAGACTGATGGTTCTCTACTGCATGGCACCATGCAGCTGTTCTTTGCACATAGTAATAGTGAATACCAAATGGGGATGGTTCCAATTAGAATGGGTTAGGGCGTAGGGAAAAAAGCAATCTTTTTTAGTCACTGTGAGAATGCTACTAGCAGAGGAATATAGCGATGTGGGAGACCCTAAATTACACAGAGAGCAGCTTTAGGCGGTTTCAATGTGGCCTGAAACAGATTCCCTCCCAAAAGCTCAAAACTTGTTGATTATTCCTCAAATAAGTGTCGAATTTCTTGACCTTTTATTGATATCTGCCCTTGATATTTAGTTTTATAACTTCTTTTTTTTGTAGTATTTATACCATGGAAAATATTAAAATGAACAACATGGTATGTGAATTAGGATTTGATGAATGATATGTATATTCAGTGTCTGACAACAGTTGATAAATCTTGGGTTAGTTTCATGAGCTTGAAAACAGAAGGAATTCGGAGCTTTTATTTATTTTAAATGTTCCAAACCTGCCTTTCTTCACATACACACACACACAAACACACAAACACCCCTGGGATCAAAAAAGAGAAGTGAAGACAAAAAATGAAACGAGGATTTAAAATATAAAGGAACAAATATTAAAAAATAAGCATATCATAATCTATATATCTAATTCTAAAGTGTGCCCCCTGCAAGTGGATACTTAAATCCACAGATTGGGATACTCACCTAAAAAGGTTATTCTACAGACTTAGGGGACCTCCTAGGTCCGTAGAACAATCTTCGTCAAAGCGGAGGATTGTTTTCTTGATTGCTGAAGAGTCCATTGCTATTACATGCTGTTTCTTACTAATTGTTCCTGCACTGGCACAGAGAGCCGGGGTTAGCCACTAGGACAGATGTTGCCAGCAGCAGATGCTGTGAACATTACAAATTGTTCCAAATCCCTTAATTCTAACTCTTGCAGATCCTTGAATTCATATTTGTTTGTTAGTATCTACTCTAATGTTAAAAAAGCACAAAAAGGGGGGTTGAGTATTGTGTTCAGGTTAACAGAAGACCTTTTTTGTTTTACTGAAGAACTTCCTTGCAATCTGGACTTCCGTGATTTTCTGGTAAATTCCCTTAAAGGTATAGCTGAGACCTTCTGGTAGTAGTCACCTGAAAGGGATTCCTTTATTTTTCAAGGAGTTTGTAAGAAATTTGTGTTTTGTTCACTTCATTAAAGTTTCTCCTTATAATCAAATTCTGGCCTTGATATTGGATTCTTTGACTGTAGTGCTTTGATAGAATTCCTTCTTTGAAAAATCTTGTCAGATATATCACACAATGCTTAGGCATTTTTTCTGAGCAGCCACTGACCCTTTTCAGTATATTTTATCCCCCATAGCTTTGATTTCTTCCATGGGTAAAGATATAAATCTTGCCAGTTCTGGGATAACATATTTTAAGGTCTTCTCCAGCTTTCTCTGGCATGGCTCTGCTTCTTAATGCACATGCCTTTTGCTTTAAATTTAGCCAGAGTAATTTCTCAGCTTGCTGATAAATTTCTTTCTGGTGTACAGTAGTACCTTGGTTTTCATCGTAATCTGTCCAAAAACAATCAGTGAAATCCAAAACCAACAAAACCAAGGCAATGATTTCCATAGGTGGGCAGTGAGGGCACGGCAACGAAAGCAACGAAAGCAGCGACATTCGACTAAATCCGAGGCAACCAATGAAAACCGAGACAAAATGTTCACAGAAAAAATCAATGAAAAACGGAACAGATGATAACCGCAGTCAATGGAAAACAAGGTTTCACTGTACTTCATTTTTAGTTTCTAAGGAATTCACAACATCTGACACTTTTTTTAAGGTCCGAGGTTATATCTTTCCTTCCTTTTTTATATTTCCACAATCATCATGTCAATATGATTTTTTCCTTTACCTTCATCAAATCTCTCTACATGGAACTAACATCAGCTCTACTTTCTGCACTGAATCCCGTTGAGTGTCAGATGTCGTGCTTTACCAGTCATGTTTTCTTATTTATACAGTTCATTAATACAGTTCTGTGCTTTATTTTTCTACCACAGTTCTATAGTTCATTATTCTGCCACTAGATATCCTTCTCACTCTTCTTATTGAGTCAACTTTTATTCCACTCTGTCTTCTATTGCCTCTCCCCTCTGACCTTCAACAAATATCGCAGTTTCCATTCATCAATAAAACCTTCTTTACAAGATGAGATGTATATAAATTGCTGCCTTTGCAGACATATACAGCTTTCCATATTGCAATTCTATATAGTACTTTATTTCAATTTCAGAGCTTTTCAATTTCAAAATGGCAGTTGCTTAATGATATTACTCTGTTCATTTGACTTGCTTGGAAACAAAAACTTGCTTGGAACCCAAAAATTCCTTATCTTTCACCAGAATCAAAGTCATTGCTGTCCTAGACAGCCTAACTAAGAAGTCCCGGGGGTGCTAAAAAAAGGCATCCTGGGAAGGCACTCTACTCAACTTTCTTCCGAAAATGTCCTCAGGACACCTTATTTTAGCTCAAGGCATCTTTTTTGGAAAACATTTCAAAGTGACCTTTTCCCCCTAAGCTGCCTGCAAGACATCTCCTGCTTGTCTGTGTGAAATGCAGACCTAGGGAGGCATCTTATTTTCCCTACCCAACCATTTTGCTCTCTGGTCAGTTTCACCCTCAGCTCAACCTCAAAATTGTTTGTGCAGCTGAAGAGCTTTCTCCTCCTGACATTTGCTGAAGATTGTCCCTGGTTGTTTGCTCTTCAGGCATCAATACTGGATAACTTTTTATCCCCCAGAATATATAGCTGTACTCAACTGGTTTTGCCAATTTCAACAATATATAGTTTTCCTTTTTTTAATTTTGGAGGAGTTATCTTGTAAGATATACACACATGCATAAAAAAATCTTAGCCACTTGGAGGACGCCCATTGAAAAACACTGGGACCATGAAGGACAGGTCGTCTGTCCATTGAGAAGCATACAACACATTTTCAAAGATAGTTCCTCCAAAATTAAAAAAAGAAAGACTGTATATTGCCAGAATCAGCAGAATGAGCTGAGTACAAGTATATACTTTTCAGACTGAAAAGGCACCCAGGATCAGAGCCTGCAGAGCAGATGTCCTGGGACAACCTTCAGCAAATGCCAGCAGGAATAATCCCTTCAGCTGCACACAAAATGTCGAGGTCAAGCTGAGGGTGAAACTAACCAGAGAGCAAAATGTTCAGGCAGGGAACAGCCTCTTTTCCCCACTGATGCCTTTGCTGTCTGGAAAGCACACCAGAAGCTGCCTCTTTTAAAAACATCCCCGGTCTCTCATTTTGGGTGTGCGGAGTGAAAAGAAGCAGTTGCCTTTTTTAAAGATGTCTTCTTTGTGTTCTGAGGATTGGACCAGTGATTCTGCTGAAATGTCCATTTAGTTTTCATTTCTTCTCTTCATGGATCACTGAATGTTCTACATCACCTGAGCTTTGGCAGTAAATCTGCCTCACTTCTTGTCTCACTGCCAGGGTGATGATGTTAATCAACATGTTTTGGTGGGTGAAAGGACCATGGATACTTGCATTCTCCCAGCTCCCCATCCTTCAAACTGATCTAAACAAAGCTAAGTGCTGACCTCTACAGCTCTGTTGATGAACAGAGATACATTTTTGCCTTAGAATAATAATCTAGGAAAAGAAAAGAAAACAAAGAACGAAAAAACCCAGCAAGTTTGTCTCTCCTCTGGAAGAGGTGCTGCCATGTGGCTTGACATCTGAATAGTAATTCTTAAAATGATATTACATTGGAGTCTAAAGGTATTTCTCATTTCTTCTATGGAATCAGTTACTTCCCCATTGCAATGAGATTTTTCTGGAGAGTTCTTAACACAAAAAACAAGTGTTTAAAGAACAGTGTGTTCTTTTCTTTTATTAGGTTTGTATACCACTCATCCCTATACAGGGTGGTGTCTATCATTTATAAATCCATATAACAATTAAAATATTATTTAACTTAAATTCACAATAATTAAAACTGATAACAATATAAAAACTTAATCCAGTCATTTCATCTCAAGATGGCACTTAACTCTTTAACCCCAACTGAGGGAGAAAAGAGGAAAAGACCCCTAATTGTTCCTGATTAACTTGAAAGATTTGTTTTGTCAAGATGGAGAAAAGGACATATTTCTCTATATCTGTGGTGGCGAACCTTTGGCACTCCAGATGTTATGGACTACAATTCCCATCAGCCCCTGCCAGCATGGTCAATTGGCCATGCTGGCAGGGGCTGATGGAAATTGTAGTCCATAACATCTGGAGTGCCAAAGGTTCGCCACCACTGCAATATGATAAGCAATCAAAGTGTAGAGTTCACTGCCAGAGGATATATTGGTGGCTACAGGTACAGATGGTCTTAAAAGGGGATTTGACAGATTTATGGAAAAGGGGTCTATCAGTGGTTACTAGCCATAGTGTCTAAGGAAAACCTCCACATTCAGAAGCCTCTCAATACCAGCCCCAAGAGGCAACATCTGGAGAAAGCCTCTATGTAGTGTTGTTGGAACTGGTTGATCACTGTGTGAGACAAGATCCTGGTCTAAATGAAGCATTGGTCTGAGCCACCAGGGTTCTTTTTGGTGTTCTTAAATTGTAATATCAGTCCCATAGTTTGTACTCATTTTGTATTTGTTTCTGTTATGAATTCCTTATCTAACTAGACAGAAGGTCTAGAACTGTGGCTTTCCTAATTCAATAGATAGTTACTGTAATGTTTTCACTGCAATATTCCTCACCATTTTAAAGCTCACAAACATCTCATTTAGTCCTTTATACTAAAGTAATGTCGTCTCTAAACAATCCAATTTATCAAATGTCAGATTTACCAATCTCAGTCTTTCAGCCACAAAAACCCAACTTTAATTAGGTTTTCCATGAGTTTGTCAAAGGAAAGATGTATTAGCAATTTTGTACTTGTTGGAAAGTCTTAATTACTGCTTTCCTTTTCCTCTGCATACATAAAGGTAAAGGTCTTCCCTTGTGCAAGTACTAGGCTATTATTGACCAGACTTTGTTTACAGGGTGATTTGCCATTGCCTTCCTCAGTTGTCTACAATTTACCCCCAGCAAGGTGGGTACGCATTTTACCAATCTCAGAAGAATGGAAGGTTGAACCGGGTACCTGAAACTGACTTCTGTCATGATTGTGCTCAGGTTGTGAGCAGAGCTTTGACTGCAGTAGTGTAGCTTACCACTTTGTGGTATGGTGCTCTTACGCTGTATATTTACACTGAACTCTGGAATTTGTCATATTCAGACTCCAATACCTCCATTTTCGACCAATAGTCATTATCTGCAGCTCCAAAACAACTACAAAATGATTACCTTTTAAGACATGGTACTGAAGATGTGCTGAATCCTCCCAAATCTAGGATTGTGTCCAATACACTCAAGGCCGGGATTTGGGGTTCCTGAATCTACAGAGTCCAAGAAAGTGAACTCTTAATAATTAGATATAGCCCATAAGGGACTGATTTGATCCTTCCTAGGGCAGGAGCTAGGATAGTACAGATTTCAGTCCCATAACATATGAGTACAATGGCAATGGTAAACATCCTGTGGTAGCTAATGGTGAATAAACATTAACTAATCATTTGATCTTGACTGACCAGTTGGTACAGGCAGCATGAATGCATACTAATACTGTCTAACAGGAGGAGATAGTGTTGAGAGTTGGCACTCTTTCTCACACATGTTTTATATAACTCACAGAAAAATGAGGCATGGACCATTGGCAGACTATGTTATGAGACAGCATGTGTTTTGCTGACTGAAATGCCTGACCATGAAATTGACCTATATATACAATATAGTGGAACAGATCTTATTGTAATGAGCTAGTATACGATGTGAGATCTGGCAATTTAATCTCTTCTTGCACTATGTTGGATCAAGGCCTTAACATGAAATGGATGTTAAGAAAAAGCCAAGCATATGGTTGTCCAATTTTAAACTGAACTGACATTATTTCTTTTTATCTTGCCGGTTATAAAAAAAATCAACATTTATTTATGTAAATTATTGAATTTATACCCTGCCTTTCTTCTCTCCTGGTTAAAAATACAGTATCTTACAAAGCAATTTGGTACTGGAATCTATTTGAAAATAGGTTGACATTTATATGATTTTCTACACTGAAGTTTCTGGGTCTATGCATATTTTGTTCATGTGCAAATTGGTTAATGTGCTCAGTAAACCTGTTATGTGAAGTGTCTAATATATATGTGTAGCCAGTGAAAGCAACTAGATAATGTAAAGTATTTGGTCTATACCCAAATGCTGGTATTAAGTGATTCAGAGCAGCCTGAGTCTCCTTGGCATAATTTAAAGAATGGTTCACCAATTAAAATAATGAGCGGGCTAGAACATCTCTGTTATCTGAATACTAGTATATTAGTCATTGGTCACATTCTGCCATTGTGATAAACCTGTTTGTCTGTGATAGACAACAGTTTGTTCTTATGCATCCCTCTTCTTTCCAGCATGGTATAGTGGTACAAGTGGTGAACTGTAACCTGGAGAATTGGGATTGAGTCCCCTCTCCTCCACATAAGCAGTTGATTCTAACCTAGTGAACTGGGTTAAGTTCCCTACTCTTCCACATGAATCCTACTAGATGACCTTGGGCCATTCACAGTTTTCTTAGCTTCACCTACCTTACAAGGTATCTATTGTGGGCCACTTTGAGACTCCTTAAAGGTAGAGAAAAGTGGAGTATAAAAACCAACTCTTCTTCTTTTCCTTAAAGGCAAAGAATCATTATAAATTTCTTGGTTTGGAAAGCCTAGAATCAAATTTGCTATGATGCCTGAATGCAGGCCCTTGCCAAATCAGAGTTGGTTTTTCTTCCTCCCACAAACTAGGACTCTAAATGTGAATTAAACCAAGGTTCAGAATCCTGACTTGTGAGGAAGAAACAAGTTATCCTAAATGTCTGCATTCAGATCTCATGGTAAATAGGAATCTGAAAGCTTTCAGTTGTGCTCTATGCATTAGGGGAGAATGGCACCAGGAAGGATTATGCAGGTGTAAGAATCAACTCTGTTCTTGCCATAGGCATACAAAGTCTTGTTCTGTCCATATTGCTTGTTCTTAGTTTTCTACAACTTTGGTTGATGTGAAAATCAGGGTTTCAAAATTATTCTTGAATAATGGTGGCAGGTTGGATCCTATGCTCATCCCACTACTTCCTGAGAAAAGTTATTTATATAAATATTGATTCCCCACCTTTTGTTCATCTCAAGTTCAAAGCCTTCCTTCCATCTACGCAGTCTTTCTCCAACCAAAGTGGCTCATCCCACATTCACCTGCCAAGCTGCCCTCAAGAGGCTTACAAATGCAATTATTTCAGATCAGACATTGGAGAAACAGAGCAGGGGGAGTAATTTTTATTAGCATTCCTTGATAGCAGTTTAAGTATGTTAAGTAAAAAGCCTGACACTATTTACAAGTATAACACACAGCATTTGCTGGTCTCATCCAGTTACATTTCAGTGCTCAGCTCCTGGGTTCAGAGAACAATTAACAATCAAACTTTCAAAAACTCTTGAGATGAATCTTTAGCTTTTCTGTATAATCCCATAGGAATCTCAGGCTGCTTCTGCACAGCAGCAGGAAATGTGGTGGAGCTTCGGGACAGCTTGCACAGTAACATGCAGGTGGCCCCAAAGCTGCTGCGACCCACAGGACTGTCCCGTTTACTTACCTCTCCTCCCTGCGTAGCTCTGGACAGCTGGAGGGACATGCCCACACTGCCCTCTGACCTCTGGAGGTCGGAGGGCAGCGTGGGCATGTCCTTCCAGCAGTCCAGAGCTGCACAGGGAGAAGAGATAAGTAAATGAGAAACCAGAGGCACCTTCACGCCAGTGTGCTTTGCACCGCACCTTGCTCAAGGAGCAAGGTTCAAAAGCGGCACCTTTGCGCTGGTTGGGGAGGGATGAGCACGGTGCTGCTGCTATGCAGCAGCATCAGCTGTGTGAACAGCGCCCCAGGGATGGTGTTTTTACCATCCTTAGGGTGCTGTTTTCCACCCGTGCGGAAACAGCCTCACAGTGTAAGTTTTGGAAATTCCATCTTTAGCCAATTTTCCTTTCAAACTGAGACAATTACAGTTTTCTCTTTAAAGTATTTATTAGAGTAGCCTGCTTTCTCTCCAAATCAGGCTCTGAACCAACACAGTCTCTTGTGAAAGGACCCCTTCAGTCTTACTTTCTGGAAACTTAAACCCTATCTAACTTACACTCACAATTATTGGTACTTTCCTTCTCACTCCTATTTCCCACCTGGCTCCTCCAGCATCATATGGCCCTGACTGACTGCTAGCTGATCCATACACCAATTTACAGGGAGAAAGGTATTGGAGATTGCCCATCCATCAGAGTTGTTTACTAGGATTTTTTTATGATGATGATGATGATGATGATTGTTGTTGTTGTTGTTGTTGTTGTTGTTAATTCAAGTTAATAAACCACTCTCCCCCAAAGGGCTCAATTTAATTCATTTGACATAAATTTGGTGCAGTTTGGTTCAGGTGCCCCTATCCCCCATTGTTTCCAATGGGAGCTAAGAAGATTGGGGCTGCACCTTTGAGGGTCCATAACTTTGGCCCCTCTGAATCAAACTTCACCAAACAGTCTCCATATGATACCCTGAAAGTTTGGTGCTGCTATCTTTAAAAATACGCTCCCTGCAGGAACCCCCAGAAATTTGCTCAAGATTCTTTGTTCTACATCTGTACACTCCATTGCTGCCAATGCGGAATTTCTGGGGTTGCCTACAGGGGGCGCATTCTTAAGGAAAGCAACACCAAAATTTCAGGGTATCATCTGGAGACTGTCCTGATGACACCCCCACCCCAAGTTTGGTGCAGTTTGGTTCAGGGGGGCCAAAGTTATGGACTCCCAAAGCGGTAGCCACTATTTTCTATTAGCTCCCATTGGGAACAATGGGCCACCCCCTTTGGGAGTCCATAACTTTGGCCCCCCTGAACCAAACTGCACCAAACCTGGGAAGCATAATCAGGACAGTGTCCTGGAGACACCCTGAAAGTTTGGTTTCACTAGCTGAAAAAAAGTTTGTTGTAATTTTTTTGGTTGAACTTCCATGTGCAGGAACAGTGGAAAAAAACTTTCCCCTACTCACCCAGAGTTGATCCTGCTGCCACTTGCTAGGTCACTCACCATGAATGAATGGAGCTGCAGCAGGCCAGCCAGTACAAGGCTTGGCTGCCGTATGGTGCAGCTAATGCTGGAAAGCTGTTGTAAAACAGAAAAGAAACCTAAGAATCTCCTGCAAATTTTGAAATGGTGTCCATTCCAAAGCACATTTTTACAGAACTTTAATACATTTACCAGATCTAAGAACTAGGGTTGGTCAATACTAAAAAAATTCGGTAAAATTCGGATTTGGGTATTTTGGGGCATAAAATGATTTGTATACCCGAATCCGAATCATAGCCGATTCGGATATGCCTGAAAATTCGGGTAAATCCGAAAAATTTGGGTCCATTTTATTATTTTTTTGAATTTTTGGTGTTTTTACACGTTTTGGCCTGCAGGGGACGCAATTGTAAAGCTAGCAGCACTAAACTTTCAGGATATCATATGGGGACTATCCTGATGATTCTCCCCAAGTTTGGTGCAGTTTGGTTCAGGGGGGGCAAAGTTATTGACCCTCAAAAGGGGTGCCCCATCCCCCATTGTTTCCAATGGAAGCTAACAGGAGATGGGGGCTACACTTTTGAAGGTCCATAACTTTGGACCCCCTGAACCAAACTTCACCAAACTTGGGGAGTATCATAGGGACAGTACTTTTATGATACCCTGAAATTTTGGTGACAGTAGCTCTAAAAGTGCGCCCCTCACAGTCACCCAAAGAAATTTCCCCAGATTCTGTGCTCTGTTGTGGCTGGCTGGCTGGCTCAATTGCAGCCAATGGGAAATTTCTGTGGGAGGGCTGTGGAGTGCACATTTCTCATGGTAAACTCACAAAACTTTCAGGGTGTCTTCAGGAGAGTCTCTTCATGACACCATCCAGGTTTGGTGACCGTTGCTTCAAGGGGTTCAATGTTATGGGTAGGGTCCATCTCCCACTGCCCCCATAAGCAAAGTTCCTCAAACCTGGATGGTGTCATTCAGAGACTCTCCTGAAGATACCCTGAACATTTTGTGACTGTACCTTGATAAATGTGCACCCCACAGCCCTCCACCAGAAATTCCCCATTGACAGCAATGCAGAAGTCACTGCAGAAAAAAGAATATTGGGCAAATTTTTGGGGTGCCTGCAGGGTGCATTTTTAGACATATCAGCACCAAAATATCAGGGTATCATCAGGAGACTGTCCTGATGACACCCCCCAAGCTTGGTGCAGTTTGGTTTAGGGGGGCCAAAGCTATGGACCCTCAAAATGGTAGCCACCATCTCCTTAGCTCCCATTGGAAACAATGGGGATAGGGGGGGCCCTTTGAGGGTCCATAACTTTGGCCCCTATGATCCAAACTGCACCAAACTTGGGGGGTGTCATCAGGACAGTCTCCTGATGATACCCTGAAATTTGGTGCACTAGCTTGAAAAAGTCCGGTTTGCATGTTTTACTGCTCCTGCACATGAAGCCTGCTGGAGTGAGCGGTGAAACACACAAACCAGCATTTTTAAAGCTAGTGCCACCAGAATTTCAGGGCATCATCAGGAGACTGTCCTGATGATACCCACCAAGTTTGGTGCAGTTTGGTTCAGGGGAGCCAAAGTTATGGACTCTCAAAGGTGTAGCCCCCATCCCCTATCAGCTCCCATTGGAAACAATGGGGGATAGTTGCACCCCTTTTGAGGGTCCATACCTGAACCAAACTGCACCAAACTTGGTGGGCATCATCAGGACAGTCACCTGATGATACCCTGATAATTTGGTGCCGATTCATCTCAAAATGCATCCCCTGCAGGCACCCCAGAAATTTGCTCAAGATTCTTTGTTCTGCAGTGATTTAGCTGTATTGCTGTCAATGGGGAATTTCTGGTAGAGGGCTGTGAGCTGCACATTTCTGAAGGTATGGTCACAAAACTTTCCGGGTATCTTCAGGAGAGTCTCTGGATGACACCATCCAGGTTTGGGGAATTTTGCTTCAGGGGGTTTAATTCTATGGGACCCCACAAGGGTAGGGCCCATCTCCCACTGCCCCCTGAAGTAAAGTTCCCCAAACCTAGATGGTGTCACCCAGAGACTCTCCTGAAGATACCCTGAAAGTTTTGTGGGTTTACCATGAAAAATGTGCACTCCACAGCCCTCTATCAGAAATTCCCTATTGACAGCAATGCAGCTAAGTCACTGCAGAACAAAGAATCTTTTGCAAATTTCTGGGGGTGCCTGAAGGGGGTGAATTTGTGGATGTATCAGTACCAATATTTCAGTGTATTATCAGGAGACTGTCCTGATGATGCCCTCCAAGTTTGGTGCAGTTTGGTTCAGGGGGGCCAAAGTTATGGACCCTCAAAAGGGTAGCCTCATCTCCTTAGTTCCCATTGGAAAGAATGGGGGATAGGGACACCCCTTTTGGGGGTCCATAACTTTGGCCCCCCTAAACAGTCTCCTGATGATACCCTGAAATTTTGGTGCCAATATGTTTAAAACTGCGCCCCCTGCAGGCCGAAACGTGAAAAAACACCAAAAAATAAAAACGCAATTCGGCTGGTGATCCGAATCCCATGGATTTGGATCTGTTAGGATTCGGACAGCTCAGATTCGGACCTTGTTCGTCCGAATCCATCCGAATCAGTGCAGATTCGGTAAAAATCCAGATTTGGACTGTCCGAATCTCCAACCCTACTAAGAACAACTGTGCCTCAGGAATCCCCTCTCCCAGGGAGTTTCTTACACAATACACATCAAAAAATCTCCTTCCAGTTTAACCTACCTTATCTGATTGTTGGTATTGGCAAAGGTGCTGCTTTGCTGACTTTGCTGAATACTGAATACAGGGAATTTCTGGGGGTGTCTGTTGGGTAAACATTTCTGAATGTACAGTCACAAAAATTTCAGGGTATCATCTGGAGGCTGTCTTGATGACACCCCCCACGTTTGGTGCAGTTTGGTTCAGGGGCGCCAAAGTTATCGACTCTCAAAGCGGTAGCCACTATTTTTTATTAGCTTCCATTGGGAACAATGGGGGAGGGGCCACCCCCTTTGGGAGTCCATAGCTTTGGCCCCCATGATCCAGACTGCACCAAACTTGGGGGTGTCATCAGGACAGTCTCCAGATGATACCCTGAAATTTGGGTGCCACTAGCTTTAAAAAATGTTTTTGTGTTTCACAGCTCCTTGACATGAAGCCTGCTGGAGTGAGCGAGTTGTTGTGGGTTGTTGTTGTGGGAACCCTCCCCCCCAGCCAAGTTCCGAGCCTTGCCACCTTAAACTTAGGAAGCAGCTAGGGTATCCCTTTCCCCCCCATTTTTTTGTAAACTTTTCTCGCCTTTTGGAGGGGGGAGTTTTGGGGTGGGGAAGTGGGAGTGCCACTACCGGGCATTTGATGGGGGTGGGGGGTGGGAGCGCTGCTACCGGGCATTTGATGGGGTTGGGGAGGTTCCCCCTGCCAAGCCACGATCCTTGCCGGCGCCGCTGGGAATTCCTTACCGCTCCTCTCCTTTTTTTTACTCTCACCTGCTTGGACCTGGGGGAGTTTGGAGGGCTCCCCAGCAGAGCTGGGCAATCCTTGGTGGCGGCTGGAAGGAGGACCCTCCGAACTTCCCCCAGTCCAAGCAGGTGAGAGTAAAAAAAGGGGAGGAGCGGAAGGGAATACCCAGTGGCGCCAGCAAGGATTGCAGAGATATTTTTTTCCTCCCAACCCCTGGGAAGGATCACGCTGGCTCTGCTAGGATCCTTGGACTGGGAGAAGTTCGGAGGGGGAAAGTTTGAGGTTCTTTTGATGTGGGAGTGTAGTGCCAGCAGAGTGAGGGTGTTTTTTTCTTTACAGGCTCAAAGGAGCCGCGGGGGGAGGGGAGAGAAACCCTAGCAAAGCCAGCGCGATCCTTTCTGACCATGCTGGGTTCATTTGGGGTGGAGGGTAGGAGTATGGCGTCGGCAATCGGAGGGAGGGTTTCTTTTCTTTTTTTAACAGGCTCGGAGGAGTTGCCACTCCGAACGCATGGGTTTCAGAGTGTGCGAGTTTTGGGCGCCACAGTCTCGGGAAAGCACGCCCAAAACTTGCCCGAAACCCGCACAGCTTGGGATTAATTGCAGTTCAGAGCGCCCCGAATCACCAACTCTGGATTATCACCAAAATGTATAAAAATAGGCACTATATACTAGCAACATATAGCTTTATTGTAACTAGTTCCTGCTTGCATTTTTTGAAACAGAAAATGATGTTCTGGGGAAACAGTGTGGTGAGTAGTGGCCAGTAATAACACAGCATGGAATGAATATTTAGGGTTTTTGTTCTCAGGTTTGAAAACGACATATTTGCTGTTAGCGAGGTGCATCACAATAAAATAACAATTATCACAGAGCCTCAGAAAAAAGGCATGACTTGTTACAGAAGTTGCTAATTTATTGCCAGTCTGTGCAAATGGCATAAACATGAATCAGTTTTGCCTTCTGAGCAATAGCCCACTATCATACACAGTAGCAAGCCAATTAGTACTTTGATGGGATGCAACAATAATCAAAAACAAGCCAGCTACCATTTTGATGGAGAACAAAGAGAAGCCACAGCAAATTGGTCAGCATTTACACTAGAAGCATGGATATGCAAGCCAAAGCAAGCCACTCAGTCCTTGGATGTGAGATAAGAATAAATAGTAACAAGCTAATGAGCATTTTGATGGAGAAAATAGCAGAAAGAGCAGTCAGTACTTGGTTGAATGAGGAATGATGCATACACCTATCAGGGTGTGAATGAACTTGCAAACTAACCATTTGGAAAATTCTGCCCTCACAATAATTAAATATCCTGTTTGTGCATAGGGCACCCCAAGTCCTGTGGCAGCCAGGGACAGTACTGCTGCTGCACCACCCCTCCTTTTTGGTGGTTCAGAGAGGCAAAATACAACAAAAACCTCTCCCTGCTGACCAAAAGACCTCCATTGGGCTCAATAGATTTACATTTATTATGCTAGAGTATTAATGTTATTATTGAGCACTCTTGGACATTCTAAATAGTTCTAGGTTGAGTGGTTGCAAGTGGTTGGAGTAGCTATGGAAGGGAACTGTCAGTAGTTTTAAAAATCAGTTACTGAATGTGATGAAAGGAAGGGCAAAAAAGAAGATACATGAGCAAAGACTGAAAAAAAACCCAAACTTTGGATAGTTAAAAAGGAGGAAATTCTGAAGGGACGTGTTAAAAGTTTAGAAATACCTTCCAGGTAACAATATAAATGAAGGCAGGGAATTTATTCACAGTTTCAGAAGGTGGTTGTAGAAAGAACCATGGCCTGCAGCTATGGAAGGAATATGTAGGTTAGACAAAGAAAATCTTTTAATAGTTAACAGCTTGTAGGTAGATGAATAAGCTCCCCAAGGAGATGGTCAAAGATTTATAACTATAGCTCCTCAGAAATAAATTTTAAAATAGATATTAGAAAAAGAGCTGAACCCCTGGAACTCATTTTAAAGTGTTTTAGTTAAATGTATATTTAATAAAAATCAGAACATTATTTAAATACAATTGATTTTTATTGCACTTCTATTAAAAAACCAAGACTCAAGAAATTAATATATGAATAAGTGACCAGTAAAACAAATGAAGCATATGTGCAGAACAGATTTTGCATGAAGTATTTATTATTATTTTTAAATGCCCCTATGTGTACGTAGAAAGTGCATTCAACACTCATAAGGTGCTATGGAGTCAGGAAGAGCAAGCAAGAGCTTTACTCAGATGTCACTGCTGACAGCAGTGTTCCTCCCAGTCTGTCCTATCTTGCGTTTCTGCTGTTAAAATCATATGCATAGTGGCTATATAATAAAAAGTTAATAAAAATGAATGACAGCAGTAAAAGAAAACATAAAGCAATTGGTGTAACAGCAGCAAAACAAAAGAAGTAAAATGGCAAGCAATGAAACATAAGAGAACCACAGAACTAAAACAAAAAGGATACAGAACTAAAATAACAGAGACCTTTCTGGAACACAGACTTAGTAAATTTCTGGCCCCTTCCACACAGCAAATGTATAATGGGTTGCAGTTGGGATAAAGTAACCCATTTCCCCCTTTTTTTTGCGTTCACATGCATCCGTGCAGGTAGCAATTGAGGCGCATGGAAACAATCCGGGGTGCTGTCACGCCTTTGCACAGAGGTAGCAATGCAGATGTAAGCCACAGGCGTTTTCCAGACAGGCCTAATATCCTGGGATAGACCCAGGATTATACATACTAGTCTGTTTGTATCGATTTCTCCCTTCGCACGGCAGCTCATTACTGTGTTAAGACTGGGAGGGAGAACTCCAGTCAATTATGCACAAGCCACCGGGTTATTTTCATTTTCTACGCAAATGTTTCCGCGCATGAGCGAATAGTCTCGTTTTCCCGATGTTCTGATTGGCTGTAGCTGTGGGGTGGGAGAGCAGGTGGCAAGGCAGGAAAAAAAAACCTCTCTGTCTCCTGCAGTGTTTGCATGGGAGCGGGATCAGTGCGGGTTTTTTCAAAAGAACTGCCAATTTAGCGATTTTTGAATACCCCAAGAGAAGGGAAATCTTGCAGGGCAGGCCCAATTTAGGGTTAGTAATGCGCAGAAGTCATGCACAGACTGGGATATTTAACCTCCCCATCCCAGGACATATGGTCCGTGCGAAAAACACCATAGAATAATACAAAAAAGTAAACCCAGGATTTTTTAAAAGACTTGCTAGTTTAGCAATTTTTAAAAAAGTTTTGGGGAAATAACTCAGGGCAGACTCATTTTGGGGTTGCGATCTGAGTGAAGTCCCCCCCGAAACCAGGTTTGTTAGCATTTATACCTGTGCTTATTGGCCTGTGTGGAGGAGGCCTCTGAAAGGCTAGAAGTGAGAAAGTGAAATGGATATCATAAAGGAGGGAGTTGCAGACTACCATAAAAAGCAACATTCTGGAAGGGACTATGGCTGAGTGCTAGAGCTTCTGCTTTGCGTGTAGAAAGTTCCAAGTTCAATTCCCAGCATCTCCAGTTGAAAGGCAGAAAGTAGTAACTGTTGTGAGAGACTTCCCTCTGAGACTGAGGAGACCCATGGCCGGTCTGAATACATCATACTGAACCTGATGGATCAATGGACTGATTCATTATAAGGCAACTTCATAGGTCTTTAATAGTCAACACTCATATAGGCCTGGAAACAAATTAGCCACCAGTGCTGCTGGCATACTGCTTGAGCAGCATGGTCAGAATTCTCAGAATTCTCAAAATTATATTTTGGACCAATTTGGATGAATTTTCTGGACATTCTTCAGTGATAACCAGCAGTGCAATAATCCAGTATGGATTTTACTAAGGCATGGATAGACCAACTCATCCCAGTAACTGTACAGTTAACAATTTAGTTTGAATACACTTTTAGAAACCAGAGCAACTTTATCTTTCTCAACCTGTTGCTGCAGGATCTTAAGGCCTTTACATCTTCATTCCAAAGTTGATTACATAACCAACACAAGATGCTGAATTGAATGTAAACAGGAAGGGATTGTCTCCCAATGTAAGAACATATGCTTTTGTATTAACACATAGCTTGGCAGCATACAATGCTAATAATACACTACACACACTTTACAGTCAATAATAATAACACACACATCATCATTAATACTGACACACCAGGCTTGATGCCCTATTAAAAGGTTCTCAAGCAGCTGGGTCAAGAAAAGTGTGTGAGAATTTGAATTTTTGCCAACTACCTGTAATATCACTCATTTTGTGACAACTTAATGTACCCATCAGTAGTTTCTCAGTAAAAATATTATATGCCTTCTGAGTAATATCATAAGTCTAACCCACATACATTTTAAGGTGGTAGCTGTCTCTTGCCAGTTGAACTCCCTGGGGCTGCCTATGGGCAGGGTTAGTCCATTCAAGTATTATAAACAACAGTGGTGTACCAGGCCTTAATGGCGCCCGGGGGCATGACCGCCTCCCCGTACCTCCACTCCACCCCCTCCCCGCACAAGGGCCTGGGGAGGGCAGAAGTCAGTCTGCAAAGAGGCTGTGAGGGTGGGGTGCCACAGCGGGCAGCCCACGCAGGTGCTGAAGCTACCTGCCACCAAGCCCCACCCCCAGCCTCCCTGCAGCCTGGTGCAGGGGCCGACCTGCAGGGGGACCAGGAGGGAGCGGGGTTTGGTGGCGTGCACCCAGGGACATGGGATATCCCCTGTCCCCATTAGTGGCATGCCACTGATAAACAATAGAGCCATCCTTCATTAGCTGGTGTATTCCTTTTTAAAAGGATCTATCTACATGATCATCACTCCATCTTGTCATAATAATTACATAAACTAATTATGCATCAAGTAATTAATTTTCCTTTATTTTGTATTATGCTTAGTTTATTAATATCATAAATATGACTGTGCCATAATGCCCAGAGTAGCGATTAGACTATACACACTATTCTCATGAGCTCCAACCTTCAAAGGGTTTGCTTTGAATAATCCATAAGAGAATGTGCTGATAATTAAGGGTGCCCACTTAAGTGTAGATAATCACTTGTCATAGTTATGTTTGCTAGGACTGTGTAGATTTTTAGTTGGAGTTCTTAAATCTAGTCGTAATACTGAGGATCAAAAGGGAAATGTTTTGTTTCAGGCACATTTTCGTTCTGATCAAGTTGCACCATGATTTTTGTGTTCTGACTGCAATTAATGGAACTGAGTCCTCCAGGAAGCTGCCAAAAGGAATACTAGAGTTTCCCTGTTGAGACAGCTATTCATCTGAGGAGAACAGGCAGCTAAAATGGAAACAATTGAAATAGTTGAAATTAGATGTTGTTCCCCGGTGGCTGTGTTATTTATTTATTTAATTTACTTTATGTAACACATTTATACCTCATACTCATCAGCACTGCAGTCAAGGTTTTTAGCAGAATCCAGAAAATCCCATTAAAAGTCATTGGTCAAAGTTATACCAGTAAAATGTATAAGACTAGCATAAAACTACGGGAACAATATAATCCTCACTGGGGAGCAATTTTGAGAATTTTCCCCCCCCCAATAATTTATTTATTCAATCAATTTTGATTAATAAGTACATAAATTTTATTTAACATACATTACTAAAACAAAAAAGAAAGGGAAAAAGTTTTTTAAAATAAAACAATCTTATGAAACTTTTTTTCAAATTCACAGCACTCTAGACAAAATAAATAAATTGGGAGGTTGAGAAGAAAAGAATGACAATAAATCAATTCAGAATCAAATAAAAGCAACTATTCAAAAACCTGGAAATTCTTAAAATAGTGCGGGGTTCTGGCACTCAAAGGTCCTTTAATTAGGTTCCAAGTAAAGGATGTTTTTATCAATATATATAAAAGACTAGCCATGGTGGTGCTGACTCACTTCTAGTCAATTGCCATGCACCACTCACTTCCAGCCAATTGCCACATACACGGCTTAGGGGCAGTGCTTACACAGAATGGGTAAAAACAACAGAAACAAAAAAGTGGATGAGGCAGTCACTCAGTCTCTTGCAGGCTGAGTCATCCTGCTTGGCTGTGGCACTGAGGCAATCACCCGCCTACTTCCACAAGCACTTGCCAATGTGAGGTGAGGCTGCTGAGGCAGGTCAATTCCCCACTTCAAAAATGAAAGTAGATTCAAACCGGTTTGGTTAGATTCGGGACCTTTTGAGGATGGTTTCATGGTTCCCGCTGCAGCTTCTGCCCCCTTGTTCCCAGAAATGTTGCAGCCATGCAGGAGTCCCCACTGTTGGCGGATCAAACGTCCGATCTGCTCAGGGGCTATCCTGATTGGCTGCTGTATTGTGCTGGGGCGGGATTTTTTTTATTTTCAAACTGACGCATCCACGTCTGTGCGAGCATGTGCAGAACAACTCTACGCGGAGACGAAGAAACGGGCGATTAAAGCAAAACCCTGTTTCCGCACATCTCTATGTACTCGGATCCACGGGGATACGACGTGTAGCACAGTTTTGTATTGCCTCCTACTCAGTCAATCAGTCAAAACCGGCCCTATGTAGCTTTGTATCCACATGGATCTCTGGTTCACAATTTTTTTTTTAAAAAAAGGGCTGCGCGTGCATCGCGCACAACCCACTGCATCCTGATTGCAATGGGGAGTTCTGTTGGAAACCTTGGTACTTGGAGTGACAGACACACATCTAATTGTGAGTGGGGAATCGACTGCAGTGACGCAGGTGGACTTGGAAGGGGCCAAACTGGGACAGTGATAGCAACCACAGTGGCAGAAGGGCACCTCTCCACCAGCCACACTGTCATCATTGTCAGTGGTGTGTGCCTTTAGAGACAGGGAAAACTCTCCTGGCTACCTCCCTCTTTTCAAAGCTGGGATCCAACTTTGCAGATGTGTGGGGATGTTTTTATGTAGATAGGAAGAACTCTCTCCAACTTCACAGGCACTGTGCTGGCTACCCCACCCTCTGCTTTGCAAAACTGGCATCCAACTTTGCAAATGGGGTATGTGTGCCTATGAAGATGGGGAAAACGCTCTCCATTTTCACAGGCATCCTGCTCACCCCTCTTTGTAAAGCCGGGATCCAGTTTTGCAACAAGTGTTTTCTAGACCCTATTGTATTTTCTCACTCAAAGAGCTTTATTGTTAGTATTGGAATAAATGTCCTGGATGTAATTTAGGAGTCACATAGTGCTGGTGCCTAAAGCAGATGGCAGTATTTCTGGGTGTTTTTTTTTCCTTGTCTGCTCTTAAGAGAAAGTTAAGATTCAAAACTATCATGAGGATGTCATAGAATCTTAGTGTTGTAAAGGGCCCAGTAGTTCATCTGTTTTCATTTCTGCCTTGAGGCAGGAATTTTGAATATAAATATAGTTTATTATGCTGGGCACAGATTTAATAGCTGTAAAGTAGATGAAATAACTGCTTTTAAAATTTGGTAGCATTGAGCATACTCCAACACTGAAGATACAAGAATGTGTTTCAAAGTTGATTGTGGGCTTCAGCATGCTATTTTTTGATATCTATATTTTCCTTCAGAGAACATTAAATCTATGGTTTCTTGAAAGCTACAGCAACTGGATTATTTACATAAATATTTTATAGAGCCTTGTAGAATACAAGGAATATTCAGTCTGAAGAAACATGAGATTGTTTGACGCCTCTTGCACTTTGTCTTCTCCCTAAATCTTGTCAAGCAAATCCCAGTTGCAGGGCCAAAATCAACAGGAGAGGAATCAATTTTCCATTCAGCCAGATAGCTGGAGTATGAAGGGAAAAATCAGTTAATCATCTTTGCTTGCAGAGAGAAACTCTTTACAGCTTTGGAAATGAGGGAACTGAACCAATCATCTCATTGTCAAGCTTTCTGTCCACACTAACACTAACAATATGTCAGAGTATTGAAAAGCCACAGATGTACTTCCTGGGAAGAACAATAATATGTTAAATTTATGGGATGCTGTTGTGCATGATAGCAAGTGGCTATATATAAATTATATTGACAGCTGGCATTTGTTTATGGCTACTTCTTTTTCTATGAAGAGGAACTCTAAAATGTCACATCAAATAATAATCCCAAACCAGCTCAGAAATATAGAGCTGAAAGAGACCTCCAGGGTAATCTAGTTCAACACCCTCCACAGCCCAGAAAATTCACAACTACGTGCCCCTCAACACTCCCCCAGTGATCCCTGCCCTAAGCCCAGAAGACAAAAACCTGTAGTACTGGACTGAATGCAATATTCCAGATGAAGCCTAACCAGGACAGAGTAAAGTGATACCATCATTTTGCATGATATAGATACAGTGTGATATAGATGCAGCCCAAAACTGCATTTACCTTTTAAGCTACTGTATAGTCTACTTATAGTTCAATACTATTCAGAGCTATGCCAGTCTAAGGCCATTGAAATGAATGGGATTAGAATGGTGTAACTCTCTTTAGGATTGCATTATATGACTCCTAAATCCTTTTCACATGTACTAATGCCGAAACTCTCTTCTATTGTATTTGATACTCATCCTAATTTAATGTCATCTGCAAATTTAATGAGCATCTCCAATACTCCTTCATCCAAGTCATTTATAAAGATGTTGAACAACACAAGGCTCAGGACAGATCCCTGAACAACTCCACTTGTCAATTCTCTCCAAGAAGATGAAGAATCAGTAACAAGCATTCTTTCGGTGCAGTTACAAATCCACCTAACAGTAGTAGATTTATTTATCTTCTTTTTTGTTTTATTTTTGTCCTTAGCAGTGTCAGAGGGTGTTGCTACTACCTGTGTCTTCCTTTAAAAGGTAATGGCAGTTATACATACCATCTTTTCATAGATCTGCTGAGATTGACATACAATATATAATATCTTAAAGCTGTATCTGTTGGTTGTCCTGATAAAATGCCAGAAATACACCTTTTGTTTTCTGAATGATGTTACACTTCAATGTGAAAACAAACTTTAAGTTTTGCTCAACATCAAACACTTGCCTTTACCCAGCAATGACAATAAAATGTTTCCCAGTGCGAGCACTCTATTTTAGCTCTATGTTACAACATGAATAATTAGGCTATTAACCCTGTTGTTTGAAGAGGAATCTGCACACTTCTGTCGTGAACGCCTTGGATGAAAAAGGGAGTTCTGGCGGATGTTGGCTGATCACATGGGCAAAGCCTAGTCTGTTGAGCCTCACCATCACATTGTATTTTTTTTATTTTTTTCCATTTATATCCCATCCTCCCCAACAGGGCTCAGAGTGGAGAACAATAAAAACAGCCATAAAACACTACATTTATAAAACCAAAAAAACCAAGCACAGATGGTGACATCCCTCCCACCCACTGAACCCATGGAAGGCTAATGATGGTTCAGTCAAATACAGTCAAATCAGTCTGGCTGGCCAGATGGAAATGCCTGGCAGAAAAGTTCCATCTGATGTGCCCTGTGGAAACAATTTAGGTTCCATAGGGTCCTGATCTCACTCAAGAGATTATTCTCAAGGTAGGGGCCAGGGCCATAAAAGCCCTGACCCTCGGGTGGCCAGCTATATGTCTCGTGGGCCATTGACCTCCAGCAAATTCCCCTCTGACGAATGAGGTAGTGCCATAGAATTCCCCTCCATCGAATGAAGTAGTGCCATAGAAGACACTGAAGAGAACTTTCTGTCTTCATACTGATAGCCAACTGATCTGCCTTTACTAATCTTCTCATTGAAGAAGCCCTGATAAGCTAGAAGACATGGAAAACCATGGAGTTTTATTTATACAACCAGACTGATTATTTTTCCTGTGAACAATTACTGGATAAAAATGGGGCTTTAGGGGCAAGAAGTACCTTCAAATAAACTCTGAAAATACCCTTTTAGGCTTTTTTAATTGCTGTGCACAGCTATTTTATTCTATTTCGCAATGCTTTTGTCATGGGCACCCATTCAAAGAAGATAAGACATTAAGGATAATAGCATCCTTTAAGTTTGCTATTCTTAAATGGGCAGGCAGTGCTAAGGCAGTCTGAGCCTCCCTGTGGCTGACTTTTCTGGCAGAGCCAACTTTAGCTCCAAACACAGCCAACCACCTCTGCTGGCTTTAGTTGTCATTGCCTGCACACAATGTGCCAAGGAGTGCCCAAACCTAGCCCTCTCATTTGATGCACTGCACAGCCACTACCATGTTCAGAAAGATGTTGTTCTGTACCTAGAGTTGCTCCATATCAGCCATACCCTGCTGAACAGCCAGTGACGCACTGTTCCAGACATACCTTCCATAATTTCAGATGTCTCCAGGTGCTTGCTGATCATCCCTACATATCATGATCAGCCCACTCAGACCCTGCCATACAACAGGATAGCCCAGGGGTAGGGAACCTGCGGCTCTCCAGACGTTCAGGAACTACAATTCCCATCAGCCTCTGTCATCATGGCCAATTGGCCATGCTGGTAGGGGCTGATGGGAATTGTAGTTCCTGAACATCTGGAGAGCCGCAGGTTCCCTACCCCTGGGATAGCCTAACTTAACAGTCCTTGCTTGACCTGCTTACTATCATGTCTTGCAGGCACTGATATAGATCAGTAAAATAGGTATCACATCCCTCAGCAGATGCATACTGTTTCCCTCTACAAAAGTGGCATTTTATGCTTGATATAATGATGTGGTCTACATACTCTCCTTCTTCCACAACTAAATGAGAACTGTTTTATTCATATTAACTCTAGGCCACTCATTGACTTCTTAGCTCCTCTCCAAAACTCTTCTCTGCAAGAGATCTGACCATACAATGATGGTCCTTGTATAACTGATAATCAGTGTAAATCCATCTATTGTGTGTTTATACACTTCTCTTTTTCCCTGTATCCTTTTGTTGTTGTTTTGTTCTTATAAAGTTTTGTGAAAAATTAATACTTTTTTAAAAAAGTCATTACCTTGATTGGCCAAAAGGCCCTAATTCTGTTGTCTGCAGTGAACACTCTGAGCAGAATCAGTCATGTAGGCAAACCTATTAGACATGATGACTCAGCATGTGAAATTTAGCTGTTCTAAACTACTGCATGCACCTGAGAGTCACCTACCAGTTAACAGTCAGTTCTTGTTCACAAGGCTTCAAGTTTTATTTACAGAAGGAACTGCAATCCTGTAGTATGAGGTTTTTTTAAAAAAACATATCTTGCATGCCCCAACAGACTTCAGATTGTACATGTGACCCCACAAAGAACTGCTAAAACCCTCACTACAGCCTTCAGCCAGCATGCTGAACCCTCTTGTTGGGGTATTGCCTACCTCAAAACCACAACTGCAATAGATAGGGGGAACCATTCTCACTGGATGTGCTCAAGATTCCCAGGTAAACAAGAGGAGGGTGATGTCAGAGGTAACTGCATAAGCAGCATATGGAGTGGATCTATGAAGGGAACAGTTGAGCAGCTTAAGTTGTGGTTTTGATGTAAGCAATAGGACAAGGACAAAGCTATCTGTGAAGTTTGTGCCTCCTTTGAATTGCAGTGGGCTTTGGCAAACTGCTCACCAGCATTAGTGATATTGTTTTCTTCTCACCCTATACGTCACGCATGGCTTCATTGCCCTTTGCAGTATCTCATGGTAAGGCTGGGAACTGCTAATGCTAGTAAGCAACATTCCTATGCTGTATTGTTGAAGGCTTTCATGTCTGGAATCATGGGAGTGTTTGGGAGTTTCAGGGCTATGGCAGTGTTCCAATAGCATTTTCTCCTTATGTTTTGCCTGCACCTGTGGCTGGCATCTTCAGATAATCTGATGATAGATCCTTTGAAGATGCCAACCACAGATGCAGGCGAAATGTTCGGAGAAAATGCTACTGGAACACAGCCATACAGTCCGGAAACCCCGCAACATTCCTATGCTGCATTGTGTAGAGTGATAAACCAGGCCTCATACCACAAGAGTCAAGGAGTTCTAGATGGTGTGAGGACATTGTCAAGCATCATGTTATAAAAGAAGGGGTGCGTGTGCGTGTAATGCAGGTTATTGACAATGGATGGTTTATTTAATTGTGAATTATAGCAAATTTGTCTACCACATGTAGTGATTGGGAGGCATTTTATATGTGTTTTTCTTTAAACTGTGAATAACTACTACTTAATTTTTTATTCCTTTGTATACTTTGATAATTGAAATCCTGTGTGAGTTTTATATGAGGGTTTAACCTCATGCAGCTTCAGTGCTTTTGAATTAGAATATTCTTTCATTAGGTTTAGTGCCAGAGGGATAAATAGAGTTGTAACTAAAGTCATGAAGGTTTCCTTCAAATAAGGCTTCCCAATGTGGAGCCCTGTGACTTGCTCCAGGATTTCCTGTGGACACAGTATACAAAGGAAAAATCGTAATCAAGGATCACCTAGATCCACATTCATGCTGCCGTTCAACTTCTAGGCCAGGGGTAGGGAACCTGCAGCTCTCGAGCCGCGTGCAGCTCTTTTGCCCTTGCACTGCGGCTCCACGAGCCGAGCCGCTGACCCCATCCTTGTCCGCCTTGCAGGCAGCAGGGTGGGTGCACCAACTGTCCGCGGCCGGCTGGGCCGCGCCACGGACTTCCCCTCTCGCCTGCCCTGTTGGAGCGGGGCGGGTGTTATCCCGGCGGCCAGCAAGGCCAAGTCACTGGCCCCATCCTTGCCGCATCCATGCGCTTCTCAGAATGAGCAGAGTAAAAGGTTAAAAACCCAATATATACAGTGTTATCTTTATTTTAAATGTCAAAAATTATTTGTGGCTCCAAGTGTTTTCTTTTCCCATGGAAAACGGGTCCAAATGGCTCTTTGAGTATTAAAGGTTCCCTACCCCTGTTCTAGGCACTGCAAGATAGCTTTATTGCAGCTTCTTCTAGGCAGATTTTTTTTAAAAAATATGTCCCTTAACCTTCAAAAGTGCAAATGTTGAAGTGACTGCAGTTCCACTTTATTAAACCAGCACAAACAACTACAAGCAGTGGCTTCCACTGAGGATTGTTCTTTGTGCTCTTTTCTATGCAAATGAAAGCTGCCAAGCACATTGCAAGTATCCGGGCACTGTGAAAAATGACTGGCTGGTGACTTCTCAGTAATACAAGAAAAGCAATGAGAAAAGAATATAAATCCCTGGGAGTGGATGGAGATATAGCCCTGACCTTGAGCTACCTTTGGAGGTAACAGTGAAAGTTCTGTCACAAAGAAATTTAATAGAAATCAGTTTACATTTCTGACAGTTCAACAAAAATAGGTCAACAGACAATGTAATTGCTGACATTTTCTTTAGCACGTTTCAGATCTTCAGAGTATCTAGTCAATATTGTCTCAATAATCTTTACAGTTATATATCTAATTTCCATGGGCTAACTCCACTACACAGACTAAAAAATCTTTAAATCTGCACAACAGGATGAGCAATTATTAGTAGGGCAATTATTAGTAGCAAAGACCCAAATCTAAATAAGAATTAACCTCCCAAGTAATGGCTTGTATATGCCCCTGTCAGCTAGAAACTGCATTTGGGAGGAGGATTTTAGGCCACAGTGGAGGGGGGAGCCACCAAAATATTGTGCAAACATTAAAGGTGAATGGTGTTCAGGTGACTATGCCAACCTGAAAATGTGCCCAACACTTCACAGAATTTGAGCCAGGGAGTTAGACTTGCATGGTGGATCAGGGGTAGGAATTTGAATCAATGGGGAAAGAGGGCAAAGGCTCAGTGATTCATGGCTATCAACAATGTCACTCAGTTAAAATAGTGGTTATACCTGCTGTGATTAGATTTTGAATTGACTGGCACTATTTCTTGTATTTTGGGTCACTGCTGCATACATATAGATTTAACAATTTTCTGGACTGCCATGCATCACACTGTGTCATTCATTTAATGGATTATAAGATGAAAAAGCTGAATTCACGATTGAATCATTAGACTTTAAGATGAAACAGCTGTTGTTTTCTGTTAATGATAGATGATTTACTTTAACAGCCCAACCCAGAGTCTGTGGGGTCAGGAATGGTAACATTACCACACTGCTATGCTGCCTCCAGAGGGCTTCCTGGTGGCACGGAGATGCAACAAAAAGCAAAAAAACCCTGGTCGCCTGCAATTCCTCTATTGGGGAAAACAGACTACTGCCACCCATTTGACAGGGGGTGTTCCTGGGCTGAAAGTCTGGTGGAAATCAACTAAGGTCGGCTCCACTTCTGGGAACAACCCTGGCTCGCCCCTAGTCATACTGGTATAACCTCAGCTTGTGGGTTCTGTGGGGCAGAACTTGGAAGGAGTTTGTAACAACTAAGTTTTAAACAAAATGGTATACTTTTCCTTAACATATAACTCTTATCAACATTAATATTTAACATAACACTTCAAGGTCCTGTTTAAGTTTCATTCATTCTAATTACAGTCTGATAATGCCAAGTCCATTTCTTCCTGCAGGTGGTTGGCTCATGAAGACTCCAGAGGCTTGGTGAACTGGGTTCGAGATGATGAAGGTCCCCAAAAGAACTCTCATCAATTACATACACAAAAAACCCTGAAACAATACATTTGAACATTTACAATATGGCAAAAATAAACAACTCCCTTCCCACTAGTTCCCAACAACACTGCAGTTACCTTAAACAAGGTGTTAAGAGCTTATAATAATCAATCAAGGTCCCAGTCTGGTAGCCTAACTTCCTCCAACTTCATGAGTTTTGCAGCCTTCTGCTGCTTTCAGTCTCTACTCCTTTTGGGGTCATCCCATTCTGAACACAGGGCATCCATCTTTAGGCTGACACAGCTCTGCAGGCAGCAAGTTTTTCTGGGATAAGTGACTAAGAGGTCTGCAGCACCCACTCGCTTCTGTGTTTGCCCTCCCCACTGGTGCAGGTGCTATTTATGCCAATAGGTTATATAAATACACCAGTGCAGCTCCACACCATTTCTAGGAGACACTTCATCCCCGCCCCCTTGCCCCCCCCCCCCCGATTGGGCCTTTGGTTCAATGCTAACAATTGAAGAATTGAAAGAGAGGCTCAGTGTTGCTAGAATTTTTTTAAGGCAGAAAGGGATTTTTGCCTAGATTCCCACTTTTGTGGTACATATTCTATACATATTGTTTAAGCTGAAAGCTTTAGTCAACCTCAACACTTTTGCTGGATCTCTGGCTTTTCCCAAATGGAAACCTGGCCAGAGTGGACACTTTAATAGGACAACCTGTTGCTAAGAATATTGTAATTTAGCAGAATTTTCATAGCTGGCTATCTAGTTCTGGACATTGCTACCTGCTGTTGGAATGGCACTTGAAACATACTGGGGTTTACCCTCAGAAATTTGAAGAACAGTCGTAAGCTTTTCCAGCCTGAATTATGCAGCGCTGATTGTCAGGCCTGCGCCATACTTGGCCTGGCAGTTTGCACGTACACAGCCTCGATGCAGATGGGCCAGCTATTATAATCACCCAAGGCCACAAAACCTCTTTCTTTTGCTTGCAAGTAACTAGCAATAGTGCTTAAACAATTTCTCCTATCGGCCTTCTTAAGGGAATAATCTTCCTGTTCCAAAAACAATGACTCTTTCTCACTGTCCTTTCACATGCTGATATTATGGGAATGCGAGGGTGGGGAGGGATAGTGGGCAGAGTCAAACTGTAACCTTCAGGTACATACCAGGGGCCAGAGAGCCAAAGCCCAGTTTTGGCTTTCTGGCCATTGGGCTGACACAGTTCTAATAAAGCTCTTCAACCATTCTTCAGACTTGTTATTGACTGAGGTGACGGACCCTTATACTAATTCATCAGATTCATAGCATGAATGTCTTTACAGTTTTTATATTAGGAAACAAGAATTTATAATTTTTCTAGTCTGAATCCAAAGCATAAATCTGCCTCATGAACATGATTTCTATATTAGTAGGATTTTGGCTGTTGACATCCAGTGGTTACTCCAAAGCCACTCTCCCCACTGCATACATGGGGAGAATTGGCTTCTAATCTCTGTTTAAACTGAATTAACTTTAGTAACACACCAAAGCAGTTCTATTGCTTTTGCCACTTATAGGCATATTAGACATACAAAGGGTTTTAACAGCATTCATTTTGTGATCTTTGATATGCAGCATGCTGCCCCATTTTGCGAACTGTCTCCCTTTCCCCCTGCTGTTTTGGCCCTATCATCTGTGGGGTAGGCATTTCTCTCCAAAACTGCCTCCAGCTGCTGTGGGTCTGTGGTCACTTGTGACCTGTGCTTGGGGGGAGTTCCCCATTTTTGCATTTCACACCAAAGATCCAATGCAGCTATGCAGTGTTATGGAATGCAAAGTTTTATGTTTGTTCCCCTGCACTTACTCATCACTCATCATTCCTGTATCTTCCAATCCAGCAATCACCTTCCCCTTCTGTCAAAAAATGTCACAACAATCAATGTCAGGAGACCTCTGATCCACCACTTTGTCAGTACCCTCCATCTAGCTCCAGTCACCTGGCAACACTGTGATCTTCTGCAAAGTTCCCTCTGTCCCACTTGGCAGTCACATAATTCCACCACACTCCCCCCCCCCGCATTATGATAGTGATATATTGATATATCAATATAGAAATGCACTATGAACCTGGATTGGTATTCAGCTTGCGGGGGTGGGGGAACTCGGTACTCAGTGGGATGTCTCATCCCAATGTCTGCTGACATTCATCTGTTCCCCTGTACTGCATGCACAACTGTTAAGATGGTCACCCTACAGCAGGGGCAATATTGTTTAGGAGAGTCTTGGCAATTAGGAACTGTCCCATCAAGCCAGGCAAATATGAGCTTGTGATGGCATGAACAACTTCTAAGAAATGGCCCAACCACCAGCCCCACTCCTTCTCTTGAAAACCAGCTGTTTGGATTGCCAGTTTCTGCCTAGTTCTCTCTCCTCCACTTGACGTTCTCATGATTCTTTTGTTGGTTTATTGGATCAAGAAAATAGTGATATTCTGAAGCATCATTGTTATCCAAACAAGTAGCTAGTGGTGAATGGGCTCAGCTGTGGGGGGATGGTACTTGTTGGCCAGCACATGTGCCCATGTTGCTACAAAATGGCTGCCACAGCTCATCTGAAACCTTGAGCTGCATGCACAATTCTGCCCAAAACTTTGACCCTTCAAGAAACTCATGTGGAGATACGGAGAATCAAATCCAGTTCTCCAGATTAGAGTCTGTACACTCTTTAACATTACAATGCATTTGATCAGAATTTGTAAACTTATTTGAATATTGCTGAACAAGAAGGTATTCATCAGAATAGACTTCTGGACAGACTTGGAAGCATTGTGCTAGAACTAAGTTCACATTGGTAAGGTAGGAAGAGAAATCCTTAGCTCCCTTACCTGTTGGCTTTTTCTGATAAGTCCTTCCTGGAGTCCTGCATTTCTCATCTTCCTGTGCAACTATAATTTCATGTATTCTGTTTGTCTTCTCTTGTGTTCATTGTTTATGTATTGTCATTCAGGTGGTGGCACAGTGGAGGAATGAATTTGCAAGACAAATGCAATGCTTTTCTTTTGGAACAATGAGCATTTTTATTATTGCATTTTGTCAGGGAGAAGGAAAGTAATTGTTAGAAGTTTCTATTATATTGGACAAGATTTATGATAAAAAGTCTTAGCAAAATCATCATGTCTTCAAAACTGTGAGTAAATGGGAATAAACATTGTCCTAGTACCCTACAATTGAATGTCTTTACTACTACGTGCCATTCTGAGTAACTGTAGAATATTGAATATTAATTAAACTTTGTAACAATCTGCTTATAATAAAATATTACTTGAATATTAGAAAGTTAGTTCACTGAGGTTTCATTATGTGTGAGACAAGCTTAACAAGAAACTCTCATGTGTCCTATAAAGTTAAATAATATTAGACTGAACACTTAGCAATAATTTATAATGCCTGTTTTAATTGCAGAGAAGTTATACTTCACAAAAATGTTCTTGTGCTGATTCTTTTCAGACTGCCTGTGTACATAATTGAATGACCCAAGCTTTGAAAGAGAATACTAACTCTAGGCAGATGTGAATGTTTCTAAGTCCATTAACACCAATGGACTTAAAAGGGCATAACTTTGCTTTGGACTCTCAATAAGGCTTTTTTGAAGGCTTTGTAGACTGAGCCATTCTATGTAGACTGAGCCATTCTTTGTAAAGCACTCCTGGCTTCTATCTTGCTACTTTATTACTCTGTCAAACTTATTTCTTTGAAGTTGGGTGAATCTTTCCTCACTCATTTATGGCATAAGACTCTTGCAGAGCAGTCTTAAGAAAACTTAAGTAGGTTAGAAAGGTGTACCTCTTCTTAGGAGGACAGTGCAAATATCATGTGGTTGTGGGTTGGTTGGAAGAAAACTGTGAAAGTACAGGAACTGCAAGGAAGGATCAAATGTGTCTGATGCCTCTGGTATAAGACATGAAAAGAGAACTCCATAATTCTTAAAGGGCAGACAAGCAGGCTTTCTAGCTGTGTTATGCCATTTTTCATTGACAATTTGTACTTTTATTCATGAGCCCCTGACTTACATGCTTTATTATTGATTGATTGAAATATTCATACCCTGTCTTTGGCCATATATTTCCCAATTAAAACCATGTTTAATAGTAAAATGCCATCCTTCTGCCTAAAATCCAGCAAGTCACCATTCATTGATAGCCTCAGCAATCACATGTCACAGCTGATTTAAGGCACAGGGTTTTCAAGGCAGGAGATTTAAGGCACAGGGTTTTCAAGGCAGGAGACTAACAGACACGGCGTAATGTCATTCTGTAGCAGCAGCCCCAACCAAGAACTGAAACCTTTACTTTGAAGTCCGTACTAAAGATTAAGGGCCAACTTAAGGTTATCCAAGTCAATATGCTAAAATAACGGGGATTTACAAAACAGGGCTCTCGTCACCTCTGCAGGAAGCCCATTATACGAAGGCACTTTAGAAAAGGGTTCTGGTAGATATGAAGATACAAAACCATGGATCATCATGGCCCTGTCAGTAAAGTATACAAAGGAAGTTGGCAAGATACAGTTGACAGAAAGTACTCCTGGTTACCACACCAGTCTTCTTTTGAAAGAGGAAGGCTCAAGTCCAATATTTTCAGTTTTTGACCTGCTCTGTAACTTCCAAATCTTCACTATCCAAAATAAGTGGACACAATCCCTCCAAATCATCAGCCTTCCCAAACAGCATTGCCTCTCTCTGGTCAATTCAGTTCCAGCTTCTTTTAACCCCTTCACCACAGCTTCAAAGCACTGGGGAAAAAAACTATTGCAAAAATTAATCACCAGATAGTTCTATATTTTTCCCTGTCAAGTAACAGCTGACTTTTGGTAACCACACAGACTTTTCAATGCAAGAGACATTCAGAAGTAGTTTGCCATTGCCCTCCTCTGCTTGGTAGTCACTAGAGACAGTGTTGGGATTCAAATAATTTAACAACCGATTCCGGTGGTGGAATTCAAATAATTCAACAACTGGTTGTTTACAAGCACCATTTTAACAACCGGTTCTCCTGAAGTGGTGCGAACTCACCACTGCTTAGAGGTCTCCCATCCAAATACTAGCCAGGGTCAGGTCTGAGAATGTGTGACTGTCCCAAGGTCATCCAGCCAGCTTTCCATAGTGCAGGTGGGAATTTGAATGTATTTCCCAGGTCCTAGTTTGACATCTTAACCACTATACCATGCTGACAACTTAGGACTGAATGATATGTTACACAGATATATAATAGTCACTGAATGATTGCAGTTTATGACAAACTTTTGAAACTCATACATTATGACACTATAACATGCCATAAAAGATAGTGGAGAGAAATGAGTTTACCAGAACTGTAACAGAAAGAACTTCAACCATGTAAAATGGTCTTCCTGTGCAACCCAGGACTGAATCATAGCCTTCTAAATATATTGTTATTAGTGGCCTTAGAAAGATGTGTAACTCTGGCCCCTTCTTCACAGCAAATGTATAATGGTTTGCAGTTGGAATAAAGGAACCTGTTTTCCTGTTTTCGCATTCACATGTATCTATGCAGGCAACAATTGGAGCCTACAGAAACAATTCGGGTTGCTGTCATACCTTCGCACAGAGGCACGTCTATTTTTTAAATTTACTTCCCACCAGTGCATAGCTACACAGTCATGCACAAGTGAACCCCCACAGCCATGCTGATGTCTCATGATACGACCATCTGTACCTGTGTAGCTAAGCCGCGAAATTTTTAAAAAAGGAAAACAGAGGCAAATAAAACTCATCCTGCCGGCTGTTCACTCAGGAGTGGCTGCAACCCAGGATTTTTGAAAGATTTGCTAGTAGTGCAATTCTCAAAAAAACAACAACACCCAGTTTGGGGAAAATAATATGGGGCAGACTCGTTTTAGGGGTGGGATCTGTGTGAAGTCCCCCCCATGGGTTTTTTTACTGTCCTACACCCATTTTTATTGGCCCATGTGGAAGGGGCCTGTTTAGGATCACTGCAAATACTATACTCAAGTTCTCAGTAAGTTTGCCTAGAAATCATTTTAATGGGACTTTTTTTAACCAGGCAAATGTGCATAGGATTGCAATCTTAAAACTATTTTTAAACTCTTGATTTACTGATTTGATATACAGTTCTCAATCCAGCCTGTTGCTGAAGAAGCAAATCTTCTGGCACCGTAAAGCCTCATTCTTTGATTGTTAACAGCAGCTTCTGCAGACCAGAGCTTACTTCGTCAGAAAAAAGAAACTGTCATCTAGCTATGTAGTTATCTATACAGAGAGTGGTCCCTGTCCAAAAATAATGCTAAGAGGTCAAGCAGTACAATGTAACGCAATGTAAACACATCACAGAGCTCTAGAAAGCATCAACATTCAGAGAAGCCAAATCAAATGAACCAAAAGCCAACATACACAACTGTGACAAGCAGCCTGTAACTAGCGATAAATAGTATTTAAGGTGTCTTAATCAGATAACAACTTATCTAATAAGAGCTAGCATGACTACTTTATGTTGTCTCTTCTTAAGAAAATTAATGGGTAACATGTGAAGTAAATGAAATATATTACACTATTGGCAATCCTTTCAAGCTAGACACTGTGTTCTTGATTTCTCAGTGAATTTTTCAGTCCATCTAAACTAGGGGGGGGGGGCAATCTTTTTGTCCATGTGACACCTGTGGAATTCTGACTCAAGTGGTGGGCATAATTCCAAAATGGCCACTGCAAGAGGCAGAGACACATAAACACAGAGGGGGCCCAAGGTATAGGAAGAATAATTCTACAAATATACTGTAAAGAGGAGAAAGAGAATAAAACCAACATCATGGTGACAACTGCTGCTGAAATAATGTTATTTCTATCTGTACAGCTAATCAGATCCCCAGTGGCCGATCAGAAGACTTGGAGGGCAGGATCCCTACCTGATCATGCCCACTTTCTCAAATCTCTTGGGGGGCAGTGGACACCAGAAAAGATGTCAGTGGGCACTCCACTGATGTTACTTTTGATCCAACACAATGAGTCTTACACTGAGCACTGAAAAAAAAAGTTCCTAGTACAATAAGTACCCTTGATGTGAGTGTACTATAGTACATTCCACAAATGGTTGCAGAAGATTTTGCACAGCCCTAGGCTTGGTGCAAACTCACACCAGCTCTTGCACAAATAGATCTTATAAAATTTAATTTTACTTTTCTTACTCAGTGCAAGATGAAAATTACTCCTATATGGACATATGACCCTGCCAGCAAACACAAGGGCATATTTGGATCTGATCCCAATTTGTTTTTTTTCCCTCATGACAACGCTTGTTTGTCCAGTGAACTGGTGCACAATCTGCTACTAACTTGTAGCCATTACAGTCCAATGTTCAGCAAACTGCCATCGATTTGCAAATAATTTGGAAGTGTCTGATGTGGCAAAAAAGAGAAAGGGAGAGAAATAATGATTTTGATTTTATATGTGCAATCACATATTGCTTTGCTGCAGATACCTTTCTCCCCTGTTTCTGTTCCACATCTTTCTGCTGTTTGCTGTATTATTTAAACAAACAAAAAATTATTGTTTCACGGAGTGACTTGCTAGTGAGGCATCAATTTGCATCATGAATGATTTTATATTGCCTAAAATAGTTTATTTTGAGAAAGCCACAACATGCAAATTCTAGGGGACTTAACCAGTGGTGGGATTCAAATAATTTAACAACCAGTTCCGGTGGTGGAATTCAAATAATTTAACAACTGCTTGTTTACAAGTACCATTTTAACAACCGGTTCTACCGAAGTGGTGCGAACCTGCTGAATCCCACCACTGGGCTTAACACTTCTGACTGCACAGGCTCAACAAGAGGCCAAAGTGTGGATGATCTATGATTGACAAACAGGTCACTGCAGTGTCCTAACAATGGCATGGGAGGTAGATGCCATGTCACTAGTGAGAAGATCTGCAGTGCAATTCCATTGCCATTGACATCAGTGACTTTAGACGGGTATAACTCCACTTAGGATGGCCATGTAAGTCTGCCGACTGCAAAAATGACTACAAGCTGCAGCATCTAAGTTACAAATGTAGCTTATTTGCAAAGATACATTCTGACCCAATTTTGTTGCACATGAAACAACCCATGCAGCAAAGCCATGGAGTTTCTGGGGATTCATAGAGATGACTGATGTCTCGTCAGAAGTCACATCATTCTGTTGCCTGATGGCAATTTTTTACATTAGATTTCTCCAGCTGGTTGCAAGAGTGGTGGCAAGAAACAGGAGGCAGAAGTGGGAGATCCCTCTCCCCAGCAGGAAACTGGCAAGCCTGATAAGTTCTATGAGCAGCATTATTTTCCCTGTCTGCACAACAGCGGCAAGAATAATACTGGCTGTCATCTGACAAATGTTGATGAATGCTTTAGTTATATGTTAATAGTTTGTTCTCATCTTTCCCTTTGTTCTTTTTTATTAGGAAAATAAACCATTTTCGTACCTTTCATAGAACTTTTAAAAACCAAATATCTCTGTAAAAAGCAGCAGAATATTGTCACAAATGTAGTTCTCAGTGAAAATGATGCTACAGAGATAGGTGATGGCTTATTGGCAATTATGGGACTAGAGTCAGTATGGCGGGTAGTGGGCAGGGTGCTTGCCTAGCTCTGGAGACATTGAGAGTCAAATTATTTCTCATCTTGAAATATATTGGGTCACCTTGGGACAACTTTTAACTTACTTCACAACATTCCTGTTAAGGTGAAATGGAGAGCTGTATCTGTCATTCTGAGCTGCTTTGAGGAAGGATGAAATGTACTAAATCAATAGATGTTGTCCCTATAGGAAATTCAAACTCTTTTGGAAAAGGCATGCCTGATCAACAGTTCAAAATTCTCAACTATTTTAGTATTTAATGAAATGCCTTTCCCAGTTAATCAGACAGGGAGCTGGTATAGTATAATGATTAAAATCTTGCACTGTGAATCAGGAAATCCTCAGTTTAAATCATATCATTCTCATGAGCCTACTCAGGGTTTTTGGATCTCTTTCCCCTCAGCCCCTTATTTGCAATAGATGAATTGACTCACCTACCTTACAAGTTGAAACTTAATCCTGACAAAATGGAGGTGCTATTTAGCAAGATCACACTCTCCCTAAGGAGTATATTTGTCACTTGTGAGTGCTGCTGGACTTTTAGTGGTTAAAGAGGTGGCACAGCTGATCTTTTGCCCACTTTGGTTTGTGAGCTAGCTTCAGCTATTCCTTGGCAAGAAAGTTATTGCCGCTGTGATGCATGCCTTAGTAACATCTGGATAAGTTTAGTTTATGGTTCTGCTCCTGACAATATCAGAAACCTATTCCTGCTACAGAATGCTGTAGCCAGAAGGGACCATATCACACCTGTCTTGTTCCATTTTTTCCTGGTTCTCAAATTTTTTCTTGGGCTAATTCTAGGTACTGGTATTGACTTTTAAAGGCCTTTATGGCTTCGGACCAAAATACCTGGAGGACCACATACTTTCATATGAACTGACCCAACCATATGTTTGTATTTATTTACTTAGATCCCATTTTTCTCCCCAGTTGGGACTCAAAGAGGCTTTAGTAAATTGTACTCCCTTCTTCCATTTTCTCACAACAACCTGTGAGATAGGCCAATTTGAGAAATTGTGATGGGATGGGCCCAAGGTCACCTAATGAGCTCCTATGTTAGAAGTGGGGATCTGAACCTGTGTTGCCCAAGGTCCTGGTCTGCCACTCTATCCGCTATACCACACTGGTCATTTTTAGAAGACACATTTTCAAGTTTCCCATCCATCTGAGGCTAGGAGGGTGGCAAGGTCAGGGGACTTCTGATTACAGAGGTTTGGAACTCCCATCTCAGGCAGTTTTGTCTGCGAGCCTTTATCATTGTTTTCCACCTGTGGGTGAGACTTTTTTGTTTGGCTTAGGTCCATTCCACACAGCACAAAAAAGACATCTGTGAGACATTTTAAAAAGAGGCAACTGCTTCTTTTCACTTGGCATATTCAGAATAAGACCTCCAGGAGACATCTTAAAAGGAGGTGGCTGCTGGTTTGGTTCCAGCTAAACATTTTCCCACTAAACCGTTTTGCTTTGGGGTCAGTTTCATGCTCAGCTTGCACCCAGTGTTTTGCATGCTGCTAAAGAGATTCTCCCTGCCTCCATTTGCAAAGGTTGCCCCAGGACGTTTGCTCTGCAGGCTCCAATCCTGGGCACCTTTTCAGCCCAAAAGATACACATCTGTACTCAGCTTGTCATGACAATCCTGGCAATATATAGTTTTCCTAATTAAAAAAAAATTGAGGAGCTATCTGTAGCTATGCAGACATACATAAGAGAATTTTAGTCTCTCAGAGGACTGCTTTACCTCTCTTTGAGAAGCATTGGGTAGACCTGCAGTCCACAGGTCATCTTAGTTTTTCTGTGCAGTAATTAGGAATTTAGAATGTTAAGGATGAATAAAGCTTTGCAGAGGCCTAGAAAAAAAGGTCTAAGGAAGTGAAGTAGAAAACTGAAATGGTGCATGAGGGATGGGGAATAAACACTTCCTTCTTTAGCACAACAACTCGCTGCTCACCTAGCTGTGCATCTCAATAATCCAGCAATGTGATTACTGGTCAGAGGGTGTTCTCAACTGAAATGGTGAAGTGTGCAGTCTTTACGAGGCAATACCAAGAGTATGATACATCCCAGCATTTCCCTAGAATCTTTAGATGATCACCTGTCAGACTCCAGTGACTTTATGGATGCCTAATAGTGATCACTGGAGCACTAGAGACCACTTCTTGACACTGAAGACTCCCACAGCTGAATGCTTTGAAGGTGTAATTATTATTTCCTGCATTCTCAGTGCAGACACTTAGCACTTCTATCTAATCTGTCATATTTCATATTATCCCTATTCTTTCCCTGCCGAGTCAGCCACTTGTACTTCCTGTAGTGCTGATGAGAGAATCATATGAGTTCAGTGTGACAGACTGAGGCATCAAAAGAAGAAATGGTTTCATTTACTCTGATTTAGTAAGTATCTTTTGTGCTGCTGCTTTCAGATGCCTGTCTTTGGCTACATAAAAAAAACACTATATATACATATATACATATACATATGTGTGTATGTGTGTATATATAGTGTTTTTTTTATGTAGCCAAAGACAGGCATCTGAAAGCAGCAGCACAAAAGATACTTACTAAATCAGAGTAAATGAAACCATTTCTTCTTTTGATGCCTCAGTCTGTCACACTGAACTCATATGATATGTGTGTATGTGTGTGTTTGTGTGTATATATATACATACACACACACATAAACTGAATTGCAATTTTTCACAATGTTAGATGGTAATGCTATTAAAAGCTGTGTCCAAAATAACAATAATAAAAATTACATCCTGTTTGCAGACTAATGATCTAAAAAGACAGAGGAGCTTAGAAAAAGTATATGTGGCTCAAGAGTAGGCTGACCAGCCGTCCCGCTTTTGGCGGGACAGTCCTGCCTTCGCATAATTTGTCCCGCGGGTTCTTTCCATTGTCCCAATTTTTGGGAAGCTGCTGCACTGCCTTCTGGGGCGCAAGGCAGTGTGGCAGCCTCCCACGCCGCGCAGGAGTGCACAGCCTTCTGGGGGAAACGGCAGCGCCCCAGAAGGCCGTGCGCTCCTGCAACTGCGCCCACATGCGCATGCGGCCGCATGCGCACGGCCTTCTGGGGCACTGCTGTTTCCTACCCTGTCACAGGGCAGGAAATGGTAGAGCCCCAGAAAGCAGTGCGCTGTTGCACGTGTGTGTGCGCGTGCGCACAGCCACCTACCCCCGTTTCGGGTTCACAAGGTGACCATCTGGTCACCTTACTCAAGAGGAATAAACTGAGATGATGTTTAAAGCACAGAGAGGCATATATTCCAAAATTACTTTTAAAAGTGATGGAGAATGAGCTTCATATAATCGACAAATGGAGCAGAAATAGAAAAGGATGATATAGTGTAGTGTGCTGAGTTTCCTGGCTTGCCATCCTATGAGGTGCTGGACTTCAACCTTTTAACTAGAGCAGATTCACATTCCAGTTTCATTCAGATTGGCTTTAGCTAGCAACCAGTTCACATGAAGTTTCCCTTGGGAAAAGAAGAGCAGAAGGCAGACTGTGGAGGAACAATGTTGGCAAGAAGACCCCTGGATCCAAAGATTCAAAGTTAAGAACATAAGAACATAAGAACAAGCCAGCTGGATCAGACCAGAGTCCATCTAGTCCAGCTCTCTGCTACTCGCAGTAGCCCACCAGGTGCCCTTGGGAGTTCACATGTAGGATGTGAAAGCAATGGCCTTCTGCGGCTGTTGCTCCCAAGCACCTGGACTGTTAAGGCATTTGCAATCTCAGATCAAAGAGGATCAAGATTGGTAGACATAAATCGACTTCTCCTCCATAAATCTGTCCAAGCCCCTTTTAAAGCTATCCAGGTTAGTGGCCATCACCACCTCCTGTGGCAGCATATTCCAAACACCAATCACACGTTGCGTGAAGAAGTGTTTCCTTTTATTAGTTCTAATTCTTCCCCCCAGCATTTTCAATGAATGCCCCCTGGTTCTAGTATTGTGAGAAAGAGAGAAAAATTTCTCTCTGTCAACATTTTCTACCCCATGCATAATTTTATAGACTTCAATCATATCCCCCCTCAGACGTCTCCTCTCCAAACTAAAGAGTCCCAAACGCTGCAGCCTTTCCTCATAAGGAAGATTCTCCAATTCCCCTCAATCATCCTCGTTGCCCTTCTCTGCGCTTTTTCAATCCTCTTCAATATCCCCTTTTTGGGATGTGGTGACCAGAACTGTATACTCCAAATGCGGTCGCACCACGTGTTTATATAAGAGCATGACAATCTTTGCAGTTTTATTGTCAATTCCTTTCCCTGAGTATCCCCAGCATAGAGTTTGCCTTTTTCCTGGCTGCCATGCACGGTAGGTTGACATTCCCATGGAACTATCAACTTCAGGGCCTTAAATCCACTTTCCTGGTCTGTGACTGATGGCGCCCAGCCCTGTAGCCCTTAATGTGGGGGTTTGGATTTTTTGCCCCTATGTGCATCACTTTACATTTTGCTACATTGGACTGCATTTTGCCATTTTCTGAGCCCACTCACCTAATTTATCAAGGAAGGTCCAGCTTGGAGCTCCTACGCAATCCTTTGTGGTTCTCACCACCCTACACATAGTGGGTATCATCCTGCAAACTTGGCCACCACGCTACCCACCCCTACTTCCAGGTCATTTACTTGAATGGGTTAAAGAGCACTGGTCCCCAATACGGATCCTTGGGGGACACCACTCCCTACATCTCTCCATTGCAGAGAATTTCCCATTTACACCCACTCTTTGCTTCCTGTTTCTCAACCGGTTTTTTAGTCCATGGGAGGGACTTTACTCTTATTCCTTCATTGCTAAAGTTTTCTCAATGGTCTCACAGGTGGGGAACTTTGTCAAAATACTTTTGGAAATCAGAGTAGAACCAATGTCCACTGGTTCCCCCCTTATCCACATGCCTGTTTACATCCTCAAAGAACTCTAGTAAGTTTGTAAGACAGGATTTGCCTCTGCAAAAGCCATGATGACTCTTTCTCAGCAGGTCTTGCTTTTCTACATGTTTTATAATTTTATCTTTAATGACAGATTCTATTAATTTACCAGGAAGAGATGTCAAACTGACTGGCCTGTAATTTCCCGGGTCCCCCCTAGATCCTTTCTTAAAGATTGGTGTGACATTGGCCATCTTCCAGTCTTCCAGGGGATGGAGGCCACAGTTTCCAGGGATAAGTTACTTATTAAAGGTAGAGAGATCAGCAATTTCATGCTTGAGCTCTTTAAGAACTCTTGGGTGAATGCAATCTGGGCCAGGGGATTTGGTAACATTTAGTTTATCAATGGCTGCCAGAACTTCTTCCTTGTCTACCACTATCCTCGCTAGTTCCTCAGATTCGCCTCCTAAGAAGCTTGGTTCAGGTGCAGGAATGTTCCTCACCTCCTCTTGGGTGAAGACAGATGCAAAGAATTCATTCAGCTTTTCTGCAATCTCCCTGTCATCTTTTAGCACACCTTTTGTTCCTTTGTCATCTAACGGGCCTACTGCTTCCCTTGCTGGCTTCCTGCTTTTGATGTACTTGAAGAACTGTTTGTTGATGTACTTGAAGAACTTAATAATTAATTAAGTTATTAATTATTAATAATTAATTAAGTTATTAATGGATGCAAGCCAATATTCTATTTATTCACATCAATATATTATTTAATTGATTTTTATTTATTTACCTTGTTTGGAGCTGCTGTTAAGCTGCAGCAGCTTGTATATGGCAATTGCTGGAGTTCATGTTGACAGGAATAAGTAGATGAATCGCCTTGCCTTGTGCTAGATCAGGGAATATTCTGACTTCTACTGCTATATGTCTTCATCTGGGAAAAAATGAGGCCACACAGATGGGAAAGAAAAGCCAAAGGAGAGCAAGGTGCAAGGTTTAGAATTTCTTCAGCTCTTCTAGATTTCCATGCATTGTTCAAGGTGATGAGCTCCGGAGCAGTGAGCATGCATGCCCTGGGCTGGCTGGGTAGCTGAGCCACACCTGGTCTGATCGCGTGATGCACGTAAGTTGAAGGGGTGGAGCACACTCCCTATATATTAGGCAGCACGTGGTTGCTCCGGCCTTCTTCGATGCCTGGGGCAAACTGAACTAGCGCTTTTGCTGGTTTAGGGAGCTAGGCCATTGAGAGTGCGAGTTGAGGGCTTGCATTGAGTGTGGTAGCAGTCCGCCCCCCCCCTCATTTTTCCTTAAGACGCTTCACTTGGAAGCAGTTCGGTCATCATATGGTGCCGAAGAAATGCTTAGGGTGTAAAGGATTCAATGGATTATTTGATAGTCGGGACCCAGCCGCTACAGCCTTGGCTGCATTCCATAACCCGGGCGATGGGGCAGCATCTGCGGCGGAGACTCTGGCGGAGACCTTATCTCTGCGAGAGAGATGAGAACTCCGTTCCCATGGGAATCCGGGAGGGGGGATGGGATGGACAGAGTTATAACCTGTGCTTCTGGCGGGAGACTTTATTCCTGCCACGTCGTGTCTGTGGAAGACTTTCTAGGATGTCTGAATGGCTTGGTCTTTTACACACCCAAAAGGCACCTTTCTGCTTCTATGGAATTCCCTTACATTGTGGCAGGAATCTTGGATTCATCTATCTTCCCAGTCTGCAGAAAGCGGACCTCTGGTGTCTCGGCATGGAGAGGTTGAATGTTCCTGAATCTATGGAAGGTGCGGTAGCCCCCAAAGAGGAGCTCCGAGCTTTCCCTTATGGATTTGGAGGAACCCGGCAGGAGAAGCGGGTCTAGCTGGTAGCACTTTCCCGTCCCTCATTATCAACACGAGTCTTCCCTTACTCCGTTGGAATGAGGGACGCGGAGGCTTGATCATGTGGACTTACATGAGTCGTTTAGAGCTATCTATGGATCCCGCGCCTGTGGATCGGATATCTGCACCCGTTTCCGTGTGGATTACAAACCTCAGATGCAACCCTGTCCGCGGAGGGGCCGGACCCACGAGCCACCTTTCATGCGGCAACACAGGAGTCCATTGAAGGCGATTCCCTGGATTACGTATTTTGGTGATGCTCCCAAGAATCCCACATTGGCATAGCACTGGGGCCCGTCCTAAGACCACCGTTGAAACCCGGGACTATATCCGGGGGATTGGGAGGGGTATCCGTTACCAGCTTCCGATCCGGACCCCCCAGATCCCGGATCAGCAGCTGCCACCTAGGGGTGCCCGATGGAGCCGCCCGGTGGAGCACGAGGTCCTACATTCTGATGAAGAGGAATCCGAAGAAAGCCACCTTTGTCCGGATCTATTCCCCCTCCCATCAAAAGAGAGCTGGGATGGGGGAAGTGGGCCGACTTCTGAGAGAATGCCCAGGAAGCATGGAGCCCGTGAGCATCAGCTATGGGAAGAGGAGCGAGAGCAGCTGCAACTAAGAGCGTGAAAACCTGCAAAGAGACCCGGGAACAGCAAGCATAGAAATCCAACTCGAGGTGGACCCGTGCCAAAGGAGCTAGCTGCAGCGGCAATATGTGCAGAACCTATCAGTCCATGATAAAGTCCTGGAACACTCAAATTTGGACTTACAGCGTCAGCGCTTGTAGCGTAAGAGGCCATGCGTCATGAGAGTGAACTAACTGCAGCTGTTCAGCAGAGACGAACTGGCCAAACTGGAGCGAGAGAAAGCAGCTTTGCATGCGCACCAGGATACCTTGACTGCGCCAAGGAGAGAGATTTAGCCGCCTTGGAGAAGGAACTGCAGAGAAGCAGCTTGGGACAAGATGCCCCAAGTTGGAGTCCTAAAAGCTGTCACTGGTACAGTAGCCAGCGCCAGAGGGGCGGCGCTGCTGGAGTCCTGCTACTCGCGCATCTACCACCTTCCAAAGACCAGCTCCCACTGGAACACCAGCGGCACCGGCGTTGGGTACCCCCACCTCCACCCGATTCCACGGCCCTCCCTGCGCCGCTGCCTCAGCCCTGCGCGGCAGCGCTGAAAGCCCAGCGGTAGCCAAGGGGCCCGATGGAGAGAGGATATTACAGACCTCCAATACCTGCCCGTTTCGATGGGACCGCTTCCAAACTTCCCTAGCCCCATCCTACAGCTTCGGTACCCACATGGAGGGACTATGGCCGGTTGTACCCGGTCTGAACGCGAAAAAATGCAGGACCTTCGGTTCCGTCTTGGATGGAGCGGCAGCCCGACTGGTTTATGACTCTTTTTGATCTGCAAGGGGAGGATACTCGCTTGGGGTGCCCTGCGTTCCTCCAAACCTTAAGGGCTACCGCTTCCAAGATCCGGGTGCTGAAAATGAAATACATCCAGCACCATCAAATCTATTCAACAAGGCAACCCAGCCATCCTTTGCAGAATTTTATAGTAGAATTTAGATGCGGCGGCTGCTCGACTCCCTCACAGGTGGCCACAAGAGGCGCGCCAGAAATGTAAGATACTTCTACGGATGCTAGCCGGCGGCAAATTGCGTAGAAAGCGGTGTTTCTTATTCGGATCCCCAGCACTGTACTGATTGGATCGAATTAGGATCTCAGAGTGAAGCGTCTCGTTTGCGGGATTACGCTTCGTGCGGGGGGCCGCATGCGCCCCAAACCACGCCGCTTCGACCACCGCTTCGACTTCATAAGCCAAGCCCAGCAGCCTCTACCGAAACCACCTCGGCGCCCATTAGCCGTCTGGGATTGTATGTCTTTACTGCGGAGGTCCCGGTCATCTAGCTGCCAACTGCCCGAAAAAACCGAAGCCAACCACTCCGGCAGCGCGCACCCCCTCTGCCAAGCCACCACGCATAAAATCCGGGCCTGAACGGGCTCGTCTAAGACAGTTACCGAAGGCGACCCAGAGGAGGAGGAAGCAGCTGTTTACCCTCTCTTCAGCCCCCATGGACATGGGTTCCGACTCCAGATCACGGTGAGTGAAGGCAAGCTCCCATTCTGATTCAATGATTCACAGCCAACCCCGCTAAACATGCACCATTATTATAGCCTCAGCCCTTGTGCCAGCCAGATTCTAGGTGCTCCCATTTGTTGTCTGACCCCAGGTGGCGGAGGAACTTGGACTAGACCGGGTCCCAGCTGGCTAAGCCCATACCCGTTCCACCCAAATGAATGACAGTCCTCTCGGGGGCGAAGGACCAACCCAGTTCAAAACGCATAACGGTCCTCCTCCGGCTGCGCTGACCATTTGGGGAGAAAATTAGTTTTATTCTGGTAGCCAGTGGCTAAACACTATCCATAGTCCTGGGTATACCATGGTTGTTGTTACGCATGAACCAAAATTCATTTTGGAAGAAAGGATCTTAGAATTCACTGACCCTCCCTGCGGAGAACACATGAATTGGGGGGAAAACTCACCTCCTCATGACATACCCCACCCCTGGCTTCATCAGCGATGCACGCTCTAATTGCTCCCGATTCTACCGACATCCCACCGACTTACCAAGAGTTAGTAAGAGTATTTCAGGAGCACGAATGTCACGATCAATTACCACCCAATAGAGACACTGACTGCAAAAGTCATTATTACAGCCAGGGGAGCAAGCTGCCCAAAGGTAGAATCCTACCACTTGCCAAGGTCCAATAGGGAGGAGAAGGAACTTCGATTGCCTTCTTGGGCAAGGGGTAACCTTGCTCATGAGGTTCATCGGCCAGACTTCCATAAACACACATGCTGCTCCTGTATTTGTTTGTTAAAAAAAGGGATGGGTCTTTAAGGCTCTGCACGCAGTTACCGGCGAGGGACTCAATGCGGTTTCCCTGTCCAATAAATACCCTTTGCCATTAATCAAAGGACCTTTTAGGCGCTTGTTGGGCAAGGGACGCATTTTTTACTAAGTTGGACTTAAGAGAAAGTACTACAGGGGTCAGGATTACGGAAGGCTATGAACGTTGGCTACATTTAACACAAAATTTGGACCAGTATGAATACTTAATAGTACCATTCCGGGTTAAGTGGGATTTGAACTTTTATGGCCCTTATCAGCAGGGATTCTCCATGATTTATTATACAAGGGAGTAGTGGTGTACTTAGATGATGTTTTAATTTATTCACAAACCATGGAGACGCCCAGAGCCTTGGTTAGGGAAGTATTGAAGCGCTTGCTCAACAACTCCCTCTTTGCCAAACTTTCTAAATGTTGTTTCCACCAAGAGCCTCCTACTCGACTATTTGGGTTTATCGGATCTCTTCCGAGGGGCTAAGAATGGATCCTGCTAAGATTGGAAACCAGTCCTCCAATGGCCACCCTGTAATCAGGAAGGAACTCCAATCTTTCCTAGGGTTTGCCTAGTTTCTATAGGGACTTGCCACCCCAGATTAGCTGAACCCGAAGCTCTCCCCGCTCCACGAGACCTCTGCAGCACTAAGGGTAAAGAGACCACAGGCTGCACCAAGCCCGGAGGCCCCTACTTCCTGGTCTAAGAGAATGTCAGACAACCTTTCAGCATTTAAAATCAGCTTTTACTACCGAGACCTATCCTAAAACACCCTGGCCAGATCTTCCACCCTTTTGTGGTTCCACGTGGATGCCTCGGACAAAGCGCTTGGTGCAGCCCTGTTGCAGAGAAATAAAGATGATAGGCTGGTTCCATTATTGCTTATTTATCAAAGAGAGGAAATTCTCCGGTGCTGAGCTCAACTGGACTGTAGGGGATAAAAAGACTGCGGCCATCAAAGTAGCACTTTCCACTTGGCGCCACTGGCTGGGAGGGCCTAAACACCCCCTTCCAAGTTTGAAATTAGGATCCACAAGAACTTGGCCAGCCCTTTCCACCCCCCCTCAAGATGTCCATAGAAACAGCTCCGTTGGGCCGATTTCTTTTCTCGTTTCTCTTTCACTGTCCATTTTTTTCCCGGAAGGAACCAATGAAACTGGCTGATGCGCTCTCGCGCCTGCCCGGGGACCTGGGGCTGCTTCACAGAGATATCCCAGCGCACTGTTCTCCTCCCCTCCCAGGTGGGGCTGGCTGTCACTCGATCTCCGGGCGTCCACTCCTCCTTCTCCACCCATTTCCCAGCCTGGTCTCTCCCTTCCTACGAGGAACTTCGAGGGGAGGCGGAGACTCTGTGAGAACCACCAGCGGAGGAAGGTGACGCCCAATTAGCCTGGAGGGAATGGAGTGTTTGGCTGAGAGGATTGATGAGTCACGATGCCTCCCCCCCTCCATTAAGCATGGGTTCACCGAGGCCTGTCGCAGTGCCAGCTTCGGCTAGACATTTTGGCTTCTTTAAGATGCTGCATTTGGCCGCCCGTCAATTTTGAGTATTAGCGTCACGATGCGCAAAGAACAGTAAAGACAATATATCAAAGGTTACTCTGTTTAATGCGGAGGCCAAATCCGTTCAGAGAAAACCCCATGGTCTGTTGAAGCCTCTCTCGGTGGCCTCCCGCCCCTAGGAAGTCCATCTCCATGGATTTTGTTACGGATTTGCCAGAAAGTCCACGGCAACCACCGGTCTTGTGGAACAGTGGTGGACTTATTTTCTAAACAAACCCATTTCATCCCATGTGCGCTGTCCCCTCCGCTCCCTAAGTTAAGCGTCTATTTCATTCAGCATATTTACTCGTCCTACACTCCGCCCCCGTTAAGGTGGTCTCCGACCGCGGACCCCAATTCATTTCAAAGTTCTGGAAAGCTTTCCTGGGCTTGTTGGGGGCCGCCCCAGCAATTCACCGCCCCCTACCACGTTCAAAGTGACGGTGGAGTCGGAGAGAACGAACAGAACCCTGGAGCAGTATTTACATTTATTACACCAGCTATCACCAAGACAACTGGTCGCGAGTTAATTCCCGTTTACGGAATACGCCTATAATAAAATGCGGTTCCTTAGCGAATTTACAAAAAAAAACCCCTTCGAAATTGTGTCTAGACCGATCCTTCCCTCCGTTGCCGCAACTACCTGCGGAAGGCATTGGATCCTCCGGAGTTCCAACAGTGGATTTCATCTCTGGCCGAGGGGTGGAAAGCGGTCCAGACCATGCCTAACAGCAGGCTAAAGACTCCCAAAAACTTCAAGTGGATAAAGCACCGCTCCAGTTTCCCCTTACGTGTAGGCGCCTGGGTGTATTTTGTCTACCAAAAATCCTCAGAGACGTGCATAGAATTTTTCAAGAGCTATAGGCAAAAGATTGCATTAGGACCTTTTAGGATCACTAAAGTGATTAATGATGTCACTGCCAGATTGGACTTGCCCTAATTCTCTAAGTAATATCCATCCTGTCTTCCATTCCAGTTTGCTCAAGGAGGCTCCCGTTTCCGATGCCTAGCACGACCCATGGACAGACCCCCCGCCGACTATAATTGAGTAGCCACAAGCATTACTGAGGTGACGCCATCCCTGGACTCTCGTTTTGTCATAAGCGGCTTGCAATATTTTAGTCTCTTGGGTGGGATATTCCTCTAGGTTATAATCAATGGGTTTTATTCCGAAAATATTGATGCCTACCTGCACTCATTTCTACTTTCCATCGCACCTTTCCGCTGGAAACCACCAGGGGAGAAGTCTTTCACAAGGGAGCCAGAGTGTAAAGGATTCAATGGTGTTTGATGATCGGGACCCAGCCGCCTAGCCTTGACTGCATTCCATAAGCCAGGCGATGGAGCCCAGCATCTGTGAGGAGACTCTGGCGGAGACCTTATCTCTGCGAGAGAGATGAGAACTCCGTTCCCATGGGAATCCGGGAGGGGGGATGGGATGGACAGAGTTATAACCTGTGCTTCTGGCGGGAGACTTTATTCCTGCCACGTCGTGTACGTGAGCTTTCTAGGATGTCTGAATAAACGGTCTTTTACACCAAAAAGCCTTTTATTTCTGCTTCTATGGAATTCCTTACATAGGGGGCCATTTGATAACCCAAGTGGTGAGGGCTTTAGCGGGGGGGGGGACATAGTGAGTGGATTCCTGGGCATTCGGGCTGGTTGGGTTTCCAGACCTGGCACTCGGCGGTATGTTTCAGGGTGTGGGTTACGGCCAGTGCCGGACCCCTACCCCACCATCCAAAGGGACGCAGCTCAGGAGTCGGGGGGCCAACAGCAGGAAGGGGGGACCCCCTCCATGGCTTCGTTAACTCCCTCACCGGTTACCAGGCAGTTACCTACTAGCTTCACAGCCCCCCATTGCCTGTGATGTGACCAGGTTGTAGTATACCTGTGCACTCAGTCCAGTGCTTTGGAAGCTTGGCTTCAACCTTTGTGAGCCAACCCCCTCTATGGGGGGCCATTTTCCTATTTTATCCCCTGGACTGGGGCTCATGGCAATGGGACAGCAACACTGGGGATCTCAGGGGTCCCGCCAGTCGCTCCTATATGCCAGGGCTTGACGAGCACCTTATTGAACCTGGAGCAGTCTGGGGCTAGTGAGTTTGCACCTGTCCTTGCTATGGCAGCACCCCCTGGGGGGATGCCAGCACCCAGGCAGGAGCTCCCTTCAGAGGAGGTCTCTTGTAGGGCAAAAGGGCAGGGCCATGGCAGACACTGTTCATCCCAACAGGCTGGTTTGAGTTGTCGGTTTCCCAGTTCTTCCTCTTCCTCTTCGGGTGAGTGATGAGGGATCCATGCCTTGAAAACCCTATTGGGTCAGCTGTGAGTTGACAGCAATATATAATATTAATTGCCTTTTGTACAACAAAAAATGCAGCATCTCATATAACCTGAAACATATCTTGCTATGAGCAGATTACTGGCTGCTCAAAAATCTTTTTCTCTTATACTATACTATGTCAGAGCTAAGCATATGCCTAACTTTCAGTTCCATCTGTCTTAGTTTAGGACTTTGATTTGAATCCCCAAAGATTCAGATTAACTCAATTCATAATCAAGTCATTGTCTTTTGCTGTTCTCTAGCAGGTGCTCTGCATTAACAGGTATGCCCTTTCCCATGCTACTTACTATCACATACTAGCATTGTTTGTTCCTCAATTATGCACATCATTTGTCTGTGGGAAACAAATCTGATGTGAAGAAGGCCTCCTCTATGGTACAGTTTCAGATGGTATACAAGGATGAACTGTTATGTAGAACTGGTTCTGGTGGTTTTTCCAGGCTGTGTGACCGTGGTCTAGTGGATCTTGTTCATAACATTTTGCTGGCATCTTCAGAGGTGTATCACAGAGGGAAGTCTGTTACACACTGTGTCCACAGACTGTTACACAGACTTCCCTCTGTGATACACCTCTGAAGATGTCAGCCACAGATGCAGGCGAAACATTAGGAACAAGATCCACTAGACCATGGCCACACAGTCCAGAAAACCCACCAGAACCAGTTGAATCCAGCCGTGAAAGCCTTCAACAATACATTGTTATGTAGACTTTATCAGTTTTAATTATTTAATTTTTGGAAACTATCTTGAATAAATAGGAAGAAAGATGAGATTAATTAATTAATTAATTAATTAACCTTAACCGAAGTAAATATTAGTTAGTCAGATTCCCAGGAGCTGATAAGATGAAAACTTTGGCTTGCTATCACATCTGAACAACTAAGCTGTGTGGTGTGTTCATGGAATGTCTCTGTCCACAAATGCTGTCCATTTATTTCAATAAACTGAGAAATTAAAGTACCCTAGGAAATCCATGTTTATGCATGGTGTTCCATTTTACTCTTCTTCCTTACAATACAGATGCAGAAAAACATAAAACCCCTTCATTTCCATCCATTTTTCATTCAATCCAAGTTCTTAGCAACAACAAAATGGGACATCTATGTGCATAGTTTTTGAAGACACTAGACTTGCACTGCTATCAGGACAAAAGGGTCCTAAGATATTATAAATTTACTTGTCCTTGAAGGAAAAAATGATTTGCTTTTCAACAAACACACTGAATTAATCTGTCAGCAGATTTAAATATCCAAAAGCAAATACTTCAGTACCCAATAGCACATACAACTGCTATTCAATTTTAATTGGAGAGGCTTTCTTATTCTAAAACAATCATAATCATTATTATTTGCAGAAATATGATTTTCCTAAGTACATTTTCCTCAGTCAGCTCTGAGGAATCTCCTAACTCCCCAGATAAGAGATGAAACTTCAGGCTTACTTTCTTCAGCATATTCTATAGGTGGAATGTCACATTCGCCAAATGAGAGCTCTAGGCCTTTAGCCTTCCTGGCAACACATGGAGCCATGCTAGGCCTGTGATTGCTTTTGATAATTGGCTTGGCTTGGAGTGACATGAGGAGAAAAGCAGATACAGATATTGCCTGGAGGACTACAGTAGCTCCCTGTGGCCCTGTTTGTACACTAATAAAACCATTATGATGTCTGGATAATTTTCACATATTGCAATTCACTATTGTAAAAAATGTGGTAAGAATGTTCACTATTATGATGAGATAAGCAGTCTCCTTGAAATGTGGCATAAAGTTTCAGGAAGGATGTTACAGGGACTCTTCAGCAACATAGCCAATGAACTGAAGTTGTTTTTAAACCTTCAGATAAGGGAGGAGCCCTTATTTAAGGGAAGCTTAAGTTTGGATTCTAATTTCTATTGGATTGTTGGAATTTTAAGTGTTTAACCTTTTCTTTAGCATTAGTTTTTTAAGCACTGTACAATGAAGACATATTGTATTTATTATGAATTTTAAGTATTCATTCTGCTTTTCTCAACGTTTTTTTCGTTCCTACTTATTTTAAAGGTTGGGTTTTGTTTTCATTTTCATTTTTTAAAAACAAAGTTTCAGAACAGCTTTCCAAATCAAATGGTCCTAAAGTCCAAAAAAAAGACAAAAAAAGACAACACCCCTCCCCCCCACACAACAACCCTGGAATCATATGCACAAAATTAAAAAGACAGTAAGAGGAGATACAGAACATACATAAAAAATTTAAGACACGGTACTCAATTTAGGCATACATATTATTTAGGGTGTACCTATAAATATCCTGTTATTGGTTTTATAACACTTGCCTCTAGTACCACCCCCCTCATTTCCCCAATTCCTAGGCATCCATTTCTATCCTGTAATTTACTTTGATGGAATATTTCTTGGTCGGAGGTGGGGAGATAATGTAACTAAACGTGTGCTTTTATAGTGGAAAAGACTGGATAAGTAATTGGTTTTAAATTATGTAGTATAAACCACAGCCTGTCAAGCTAAAACAATATAGATTGCTGCTTGTCAAAGGAGAAAAAAAATGCCTTTGTGACTCCTCTCCTTGATTAAGTTCACTGAATTAACAAGAAAAGGCTCCCTACCGAAGAAATGAAAACTTAAAGAAAGTGAATTAATTACATATCAAGACTAAATGGCAAACATTAATTTCTAATAAGTTGTAATGCACAGTTAACAAAAGAGGTAAAAATCTATCATTTGCTTAAAATGTAAGGTAAATGCCTTAATTGGGATTTAATTGCTTTACACTCATCCTTTTGACACTCTGATGAAATTGGCAATGAACAAAACTTGCTTTATTTTTTACAAACTCACATCAGACTTTGCATCCATTTACGTAAATATCCATTTACTAAGCATCTTTGAACTTTTTTGATCACAGATGAGCATAGGGAGAAAGATGTTAATATATAGAGAACTCAAATGTTCTAAAATGCATAATTTAGAAATCTTGGGGGTTAGAATTCTAATCAGTGTTATTGTCCACTGCCCCCTTGTTAAAAGCCCTCTATCTGTCAACACCTGTGGCTGTCACCACTTGATAGTGATCCAGTAATAGACAATTGATACAGCAATAGCATCAGTACAAAGAAACACATTCAAATCTAACATTCTGGCTGGTGAAGATCCTTTTATTGGTACTGACAGGGAATGAACCTGGGACTATTTGCATGGAATGAATGGACTAGGGATATGCCATTTATGCTCTGCTGAAAATGTAAATCTGATAGTGTTCTAAACTGCATTGTACATGTTTTATACTTGTAGTGTCTGTATATATGTGTGTTAATTTTTTTATGAGTTGAAAGTGCTCCTATTTGCAGAGATTTTTCTAGGACAGATGTGAAACTCAAGTTCACACACACACACACACACACACACACACACACACACACACACACACACACACACACACACACACAAATCACAGTTCAAAGAGTTTTTTAAAAGCCCCTGCTGTCTAGGGATGGAATCTTCAAAAATATTGTAATGTATACAGTTTTCATGCGTATACAATTTTCATGCATACACAATACAACTGGCTTAAGGTTTTGTTTTTAATTATTCCATAACTGATTTTAAAGACAGACATCAACACACAGCATGAGGAGAGAGATTAAAGGAATCTATCTGCATTAGCAAGCACATCAGTACTGAGGGGAAATGGCGCTGAAGCAACAGTACAATCCTTGCAACAGGTGTAAACAATGTGTGGAAAGGTAGAAGATGACCTATTGTTGTGAATTCTTTTGTTCCCTTTGACGTGGGAAGTTTTGCATCAGCAGCACAAATATTTGATCTGACATCATGTTTATGGTCTAGTCAAAGTTAAAGCCTTTTAAATATTTCACTGAGTCTGCTGGTTTAATTCCTGAACCATGCCTAGAATATTACCACATATGACCATTATCATCAATTTCATTGGGAATATTAATCATATCTTTTTGAATCCTTTCAATTAAAATAAATGCAGCTAGTGTTGAATGCAGGCTGACTAGAGTCAGATCTTTATTAATGTTGAAGCATTTCCAAATGTAGAGCATAATCCCTGCCAAAGTTAAACATCCTCATGTCAATGCTTACTAGAGGTGTGCAAAAAAAATGGGGCAGGGGGAATTGGATGTGGCTACATTGGAGCTGAACTTTTTTGGGACACCCCAAAATTTCAAATTTCCATACTAATGTGATGTTTTTCAGGATCTACTCTATAATTGGCTCTATTTCAGCCTATGGGGAATCTTTCCAGGGTTCAGGGAGGGGGACGTTTTTAAGGTAGATGCACAAAATTTGCAATGTGGCTGTTGGTGACTCTCAGAAGAACTCATATGTATAGTAAATATTGGGTTCAATTTTTATGTGGCCCCCAAAGGAAACAAAGGCTTGTAGAGACCCCAGAGGGACTGGCCTGTGCCCAACAAAATGTCCTTTGTCCCTTGTTGCAGGCATTTTTAAAATGTTTTCTAGTCTGCTATATGTGGTGATTCAACAGGACCAGCTCTGGCTTTGACTGATCAACCTCCATTTTACCTGAAGGCTACCCAGCTCCATTGCCCTTGCTGCCCCCCCCCCCAAGTGTTATGATCAATTGCAACTATGTTCTCTATATTGGGGGGTTGTGAAGGTGTTTGAAAAGATGGAGCTTTATTTTCATTGCAGATGCTTAAAGCTGTCTGAAGAGCTGATGGTGCTCTTTATCCAAATAACAGGTGGTTTGTACTATAATGCAGAAGTGCTCATTCCTCATTTGACTGCGTTCCTTAACTCTATTTTACAAGAATATTCAGTAACTATGACGTGGGAGGAGGCTTGTATTTCTTTAATCCCCAAGATGGATGAATTGATACCTGAAACAGGATATTTTGGTCCAATCTAGGTATTAAACATTGATTATAATTTTTTGCCAATATACTAGCAAAGAGATTCCAGATAGTTATTCCACAAATCATTAAGCAGGAACAAATAATTAAGCAGGAACAAATGGGTTTTGTGAAGGGGAGGCAATTAAGTCAAAATATTAGGATTGTGCTGAATCAAAACAATCATAATTAGATAAATTAGATAAATTAGATCAAAATAATAATAATTAGATTAAAAGCCCAGTTCTGAGTTGGCTTTTACATTTTTAGATGCACAAAAAGCTTTTGACCAGGTTAACTGGGATTATATGTTAAAAAACACTGGAAAAAATAGGATCAGGAAACACATTCTTAAATGGAATCAGAGCCATATATAATAATCAGAAAGCTAAACTGAAAATAAACGAGTTAACAGAAGGAATAAATATAGAAAAGGGGCTAGGCAGGGTTGTCTGCTTTCCCCATTGCTATTCATAATAATCCTCGAAACCTTATTGAATCAAATTAAAGTAAATTTAAAAATCAAAGGTTTTACGATTCAGGGAGATTCTTATAAACTAAGGGCTTTTGCCCTTAGTTATATTTTTAGTTATATTGCCCTAGTTATATTTTTGGACAATCCAACTGAGAAAATAGGCAAATTACTAACATTAATCAAACATTATGGGAATTTAGCAGGTTTTAAGATAAACAAAAAGAAAACAAGAATATTAACAAAGAATTTGAATAATACTAAAATTGAACACTTAGAGAAATTGTCTGGATTCAAAGTGCAGGAAAAGGTATAATGTTGGGATAACATTACAAAATAATAACCAAAATAAAATACCAAAACAATTATGAAAAATTATGGAATAATATTTAAAAAGGATATAGGAAAAGTAGCACTAATTAAAATGGTTATCCTACCTAAATTCAATTTTCTCTTGCGTGCAGATGGTGAGACCTTCTCCGGCAAATGACCACACAACCACGACAGGCTTGGAAAATGGATTGGGCCGCAGCCCAATTTATTAATTATTAACATAATTATATATACCTATATACACTATATACATGAGAAGCTGGCCAGCAGATGGGTCACAACATCCTGTGATCCCCAATCTCCATTGGGGACCACCGGAGAAAGCCGGGAGCCCCAGGGGCGAACCCCGGCTCAACCCTTCCTGCAACTGCTGAGGAGGTGGCCAACTAAGCCTAGCGTCTGCCTACCATCCCACCATCCTCCCCAAGCTTGCTGGGGGTCGGGCACTGGCTAAGCCTACCAGCTGCCTACCGGCCCGACCCAACCCCACTCCATGGGGTCTTGGGCACCGGCTAAGCCTACCGGCTGCCTACCGGCCCGACCCAACCCCACTCCATGGGGTCTTGGGCACCGGCTAAGCCTACCGGCTTGCCTACCGGCCTGCCACACACCCTGGCCCTTCCGCAGGGCACAAGCATGGAAGAAGACCATCCGGATGGCTCTGCTTCTCCCCAGACGTTGCGATCCCGTCGCCAACCACCAGGCTGCAACAAAGTCTAACACAACACAAATTCGGAAACATAAACAATATAGGGAGGGTGGGTGGGCCACGCTGCTGCTGAGTCTTGGCTGCCAAGAAGGCCAAGCTCAGGGTGTGGCGCCCTCTTATACTTTGGCTCCTCTTGCCTTATAAGCCTGGAGCCAATCGTTGCAAACCTTGTGCATGCTTGGTCCCAAGCAATGCCTTTGCAAACAACCCTCGTTGCCTCCTTGCTCACCACAGCCACAATGGCTGCTCCCGGTGATTCGGTTGCTGCTATTTTCAAAACATCCCAATTATATAAAAAAATCAACCCTTCCAATTATGGAAACAAGGATTAATTAAATTTATTTGGAATGAGCGCAAACCCAGAATTAAATATATATACCTAACTGATAATAAATACAGGGGAGGTTTTAATAACCTGACTTACAGATGTATCATGACACAAATTCTCTGAATTGGATAAAGAAATGATTCAACTCCAAAATAGAAATCTAATAAAATAAGAAGGATAGAACCTTAATCAAGATTGGTATGAATTGTTATGGCCAACATGGAAAAATATATTAAAATATTACATCTGTTTATCAAACACTTAGAAGAGAAGAGTAGAAGTTTGGATTTATACCCCCCCTACTCTCCTTACAATATCCTTTCCCTTTCCCACCTACCCCCACAACAAACACGCTGTGAGGTGGGTGGGGATGAGAGAACTCTAGAGAGCTGTGACTCACCCAAGGTCACCCAGCTGGCATGTGCTGGAGTGCACAGACTAATCTAATTCCCCAGATAAGCCTCCACAGTTCAAGTGGCAGAGCGGGGAATCAAACCCGGTTCTCCAGATTAGAGTGCACCTTGTTTTAACCACTACTAGTGAAAATATGGGGAAAATATGGAAACATTCTTTATCCTAAAATTACACTCTGGATATCCAGAATGGAAACATTACAAAACTGGGACAGAAACAAAAATCAAAATTGGCCTAGATACAGAGATACTTTAATCTCAGTCAAGAATACCAATTTAAAACAAGGGATCAGATTACATTTAATAAAATACAATGCCACTGGTTTACATACTGGTTCACAGTTGTTTCAAAAATGACAAGAAAGAATATGGGTTTATGAATAAACTTTTGCCTGTGAATGATATACTGTATGGAAACACAAAGAAATTGGTGAGCAAAGAAATTGGTGAGCTTTACAAAATTATTTTAACTTGTAAAATTTTAACTTGTAAAACTGAACTTGTAAAATCTAATATGATAAAATGGGGTCAAAATTCCCATACACAGATAGACTTGGAAACATTAGATATTTTTGAAGAATATTGGTGGTATTTAACTCCTCTTTCATTGTCTAAGGTTTCATAAGACTTGCTCTCTGAATTGTTGGAAATGTGGGAAGAAAGAGGGTATCTTCTTCCATCTTTGGTGGGAATGTAAAAAGTTGAAGAAATATTGAGATATGGTCCATAAATGTATATTAGAAATATTGGGAATATATTTCGATAAGAGGGAGTGCTACCAAGATGGCGTCTGAGTGGTAACGTTACTTTTCTCTCTTCGGATTTTTAAATCCTTTTCATAGTAATTCACGGGGCTAATCGCCAGAAACAGCTTGAAATAATCTCTCAAGGCCAGTGCTCTTGATATTTTACTCACGGACTTGTGTTTATATATATACAAAAGGAATTTTAGGAGAGTTATCTCTCCACGGCTTCCCCCAGCCACCATGCCCACACAGAGGTGTTTTAATACAGTAAGATAAGGGCACTGACCTGCTGACCATGGAAGAGAGCCTCGGAATCATTCACGGATTCAGTGTTTTATTGCCTTGCTGAAGTGGTGTTTTATTGTTTTATTGAACCTTTGAAGTATTAATGAGCTTTTAATCTCGGAAGGAGAGAGAGAAGACAGCTTTTTTTGCTTTTTTTTTTAGCCACATCTAATTATGGAATGGCGCATAGGAAACGTGGGAGAGAGCCTGAGGAACTTACACTCCCGACAGCTAAACAAACTAGAATGGAGGATTTCCTTCTAACCCAGGTTCCGCTCTCCAATCGGCACTCTGTTTGGGCAACTGATGCTGCCATTCCATCAGACGAGGGATTAACTGAGAGAAGGCAAGTAACAATACTCCTGCTAAAAGGCACAAATGGTGCCAATGAGTCTTACAATGGAGAGAAAAATTAGTTACCCCATGTAGATACTCACAAGAAGGGAGGAGAGGGCAGCCTGTGAGACTTGCTGGAATCATCCAGCCTGGTGCAAACTGATTGCTGAAACACTTGAGCACTTATCTATGGGGAACTCAGACTTTTGAACTCTTAAATGAACAAACTCTCTTCCGGTAGCCTCCTATTATTCTCCATCCAGAGTCCCCTGCATATGGCCAGAAAGCAAGGAGCCAAGCTGTAAGTTATCCCTTCTATCAAACAAAATCTGTCTGATGATTCACAGATCTCAAGGATTCCGACCAACCTGGACAACATTCCAGGATTCTGTTTGCCATCTCCGATCACTGGTGAGGGGTGGATTGAGGATCGACATGTCCTCCGTGGAAACTTTAAACAACAGCAGATACAACCAAAGGGTGATATTGTCTTTTAAAACATCAACAATCCCAGTCTATTTACTTCTGAAACAAGGAGTTTCTTGCCTCTAAGGGAATATATCCAACTCACGTTTTTCAAGACCTGGGAAGAAAGCCACTGCTTCCATCTCCATTGCCTTCCAATAAAAGCTTCTTTTCAAACCCTCCCGATTGTTTTGACCTGAGAGACAAGCAGATGCAGACTGCAAAATCCCCCAAACTTGATGACCTTGGAAACCTTTTGCCATTTATCGCATCTCAAGTAAACGACTTCAGGGAACTCCATTCTTCACACTCCAAGCTCGACCAAAAAAGCCAACCATATGGTTCCGTTATGTGGATGACACATTCACCATTTGGAGCCACGGAGAAGAAGAACTAAACAAGTTCCTGGACCATATCAGCAAGATCCACCCAAACATCCAATTTACTATGGAGAAAGAAAATGAAGGAAAACTGCCATTTTTAGATGTTTTAGTCATCCGCAAACCAAACCAGCAATTGGGACACACAAGGTATGCAGAAAACCTACTCACACAGACAGATATCTGCTACAAAAGCTCAAATCACCATCCAGGGCAAAAAGAGGCTTCATAAAAACTTTTTTGTACATGTGCGCAAACAGAATCTGTGAACCTCACCTCCTACAAGATGAATTGAATCACCTAAACAAGGACTCTACAGGCTAGTAAGTTTACGCTAATACAGAGAAATCAGAAGGGCTGCAAGACCAAGGAGCAAGCCACATGAACAAGAGATAAAGGAGCCGTCATCTAGAGGAGAGGTGTTCCTACCATACATCCAGCCAACCACTGATCGCATAGGAAAACTCATGAAGAACCACAACCTACAAACAATCTACAGACCCACTAAAGAAAATTCAACAGATGCTGTGAACAGCAAAGGATAAGAGATCCTTTGCTTCTGCGAAGTCAGCGCATACCGTACGGCTGTGGTGCAAAGTCTGCGCTTAAGGAACCACCAAATGCGAAGTAGCACAGACCGCGTATCAAAAAAAATTACAGAAGGCACTGCAGACGGCTTCCAGCCAGAAAAAAAAATCAGCAATAGCAGAACACATGATAAACCAACCTGGACATAGAATATTGTTGAAAAAACAGAAATTCTGGACCACTCTGAAAGCCACTAAGTCAGACTACACAGAGAAGCAATTGAAATCCATAAGCACATGGACAATTTTAACAGGAAGGAAGAAACTATGAAAATGAACAGAACTTGGCTGCCAGTGTTGAAAAAATACTAGGGTCAAGACTTTGTGTCAAACCAGCTCCACACACAAACACAGGATGACCATAGAACCAAAAGCAACAAAGGCCAAGGATACTTCTATTCAGATGCTCCCACCAGTGACCTTGCTATCTACAGGGGTTACTCCCAGGCTATAGTCTTCATTATTTACTCATACTTCTATTCAGATGCCCTCAACTATTGACCTGGTTGCCGCCCTTGTTACTCACAGACCATAGGGATTTCCCCACCACCCTGGACACTCCCCACGCACTGGACAGATATATACTCCCACTTGCTTTTCCAGCGATGGATCACTCTGAAGGTGCCAGCCACAGATGCGGAAGCGGCGTCAGGAGAGGAATGCTGCTAAGAGACTCTGACCATACAGCCCGGAAACCACACAGCACCCAAGTGATTCCGGCCGTGAAAGCCTTCGACAATACATACAATAATCTAATCTTTCATTTAATAACTGCAGCTAGAATGATCCTTGCAAGATTTTGGAAGTCGAAATACCTACCCTCGGGAGAGGATTAGATAGAAAAAGTCCTGCAATATAGAAAAATTGGACTTATTAACACACAAATTAAGTGGAAACATAGACCCGGTAGAAAAAAAAAAAACAGTCCGAAGATGGGCTTGGGAAAGACTGATGAGGGGGAGAAAAGCCTGCAAGAAAAGCAGGCTGACAAGGGAAGGAAAAGAAAAGATTTACTTGCAGGCAGCTCACTTGAGGATGGAGCAGAGACACCTCTCAAGGAAAGGCCAGACCCTGGAAGCCAAGAGGACATGACAGAGAAGGGACTATAAATTCAAACGAAACAGACAGCACTCTTCAGTGGATGTGGGTGTATAAGGAAGAATAAAGAAAGAGCTCTCAAGATGAGGGTGGAACATTGGGGAAGATTGTGTGACAGATGACCCTGCCCCCTGAGGCAGTGTGGAGTACAAGGAGGACAGGAATGCAACCAGAAATTCTGCGTTGTGGGAAATGTCACCATTCTTAACATGAAACTTTACTATGTCATGTAGTATGTCATTTTACATAGTGAAATCCTACTTATTAGAACCTGGGGAAAATTTAAATTGTCTTAGCAATGTACATTATCTTATCCTGAATGCCTGAAAAGGGATACTGAAAAGGGAAACTGAGCAAAGCCATCTTATTAAAATCAAACAGGTATTGTCCAAAAGAGAACATGTCTATGGGGAACCACAACCACACACACAGGAATGCTGTTGTTGCATGCAGAATTGTGACCATGGTCATAATGTTGTAATGAAATGACTTCAGATAATCAGGTCTAGATGTTCACCATACAGATTATTCAAGATTGCTGCAACTTGTTTTAGACCTTTTCTTAATTTGTGATGCATAAAGATGTACCCTGGCTATGCCCAACAATATAATGCATTATTTACTTCCACATTAATTACTTCCGCATTAATTACCAATTTAAGCATGGAAAAGTTAAATTCATCATTTTCTATATATCTGCATTTGTGCATGATGGAAACAGAAAAACCATGTATGAGTAAGTTCATTCATTTTTTGTTTGTTAGACTGGCTCTGGATGTCTGCCCTTCATTTAATGGGCCTCCACAAAAATTAGGAACCATTTTCACGTCTCATTTCCTGAGCACATGAGATGGAAAATTAATTTAGAAATAATTGCATTCAAAAATTATGATGTTTTCTCCCTTACACAAAAAAATCTAATCAACATCTCCAAAAAAGAAAAAAAAAGATCACTGGTAAAATAAAGATGTCACACCACAGACCCCTTCAGTACAGTCACTCCAATCAACCTTTGTGACCAGTATGACACAGAGCAACTCATGTCAGCCTTTCCATAATCATGTCATATTGTATAGTAAATCTCTGAGATTGTATTTAGAGTGTGGCTTGCTGTGGCTCTGTCTCTTTATCGGTAAATGAAGTTAGCCAAAATAGTATAATTGCCCACAGCAATATGCTTATAGTTTGGCTTTCTTTGGAACAAGTTTCACCCTTTGAGAAAATGCTGCCAGGATCAAGAAGCTGATACTAGAAAAGCAATTGCTTTGAAAAAGATGTAACATTTTCACTAACCAAATGGTACCTTTAAATTCAGCCTATTGCAGAGATGACTTGGTCTAATCTTGTACTGCGCAGAAGCTATTACCATAGATGATGTATCACTCAAATATATGACCTACTGTTTCCAGCCAGCAGCAGCTGGTAGGAATTGAGGCAGGACATGGAGAGTATCATCAAGCAATGGTATGATGTTGCTTTCAGAATAATTATTATGATTGTTGTTGTTAGAAATCACAACTGCCAGATCTTCAGTTGATGTTGGTTTTAGAGAGCCTAGGATGTCATAATGTATCAGCAAAGTATATGTGTACATCCAAGCAGTGTGGACTTTGTAGCTGATTCAAGCGCCATTCAAGATTTTTTGGTATGACATCCTGTGTGCCAGGATTCCCTGGAGCCCAGACTTCTGGTTTGTGCCATGATCTATCTACCAGCTTCCATTCTCAGATATTGGTATTTTATCATCTTTTCCAGTTCTTTTTCTTTATCCCTGCTGTCACCAGATGTTATCCACACTTGTTTTTTCCTTTTCACACATTGTTATGTTTGCTGTATTATGTGCCAATACCTTATCTGTTTGTATTTGGAAGTCCCACAGCATTTTGACCTGCTCATTGTTTTTAGTTTTTCAACAGTGTGTGTGTTCCCATCAATATTATTCTGTCAGCAATTTGCACACTGATTCATACTCAGCCCCCATCACTTCTGGAGAAACAGTTATATTAGGTGTCATTCCCCTGTAATGACCATATCTTCCATCTACAGGTATCCTTTAAAAAGGAGGATACTGTGGACATTTAATAATTTCCCCACTGGGGCTCTTTACTTACCCCTCTGCAGCCCGTTAACAAATTCCAGATACAGATAACTATCTCTAATAGATATTTGCATTATGGAGACCAACCATGATAATTTCCCTTGGCATTCATTAGATATGATACAAATACAAATTTATGAGATACTAACCACCCAATTATTATAAAACATCAAGTATATAAACAATGGTGAAAATGATAAAATGCCAGGTGGGCTATGTAGATGACCTGTGTTTTCATAGAAAAGGAAACATCCAGGATCACTCCCAGACTCTTGACGGTCAGCATAGGTGTAAACGGCACAATGTCATGAGCTGGAAGCTGTCCATCCCCTCTTCACTTGCCCAACCTAGCCACAGGTCCTGCATCTTTGATGGATTTAATTTCACCCAACTTCAACCATTTCACCTCGACCTCAAAACAGCAAGCCAAAATACCTAGGGCAGTATCCAGTTGATTACCCATTAACAAATATAGCTGGGTGTACTGATGACACCCAGCCAGAAGTTCCAGACCAACTTGGCAAGTGAGTGCCTGTAGATGTTAAATAACATTAGAGAAAGGATTGCCCCTTGCACAATCGCACACCCAAATGAGTGGTATGCTGATGTCTTCTCACAGATTGTTACCCACTGCCCCAGGCCTAGAGAAATGAGCACAGCCACTGCAGTGTTGTCCCATGTATTCCACATTGGCAAAACAGTGAGTCAAAAGGTCATGGTCAACTAAGTCAAAAACAGTTGCCAAATCAAGCAATAAGAGCAGCACCAACTTACCTCAGTCCAGTTGTATCTGGCAGTCATCTGTGAGTGCAAACAAAGCCATTTCCATCCTGTGACCAGGGTGGAAGCCAGACTGAGATGGGTCCAAGACCAGTGTATCCTTCAGTATTACACAATATCAGTGTCAGAGAAGGGTTTAGTTTCTTAGCCTCCCAATGGGGTGGGACAAAGGATGGAAGAAGACCAAGCTTGTCCATATCTTCCACCTCTTCTCTTAACATCCTTTCTCCCACCACCATACTTCCTATGACCCACCATGACTGGAATTCTGGACCCTTAGTTGGCCTCTGTAATGTATACAAGCACTTAGGCTTATACAGTCAATGGAATGTACAGAGCCCAAAGGGTTAATTTAGAACTCCATGGGATTGGCTTTGAGACCTGCACAGAATTATAAAGCCCGAGGACAGGGAATTTTGAAAAAAAAAAGTTCTGGTGTGAGACCCAGAGTGAACAGTAGCTCTGTTCTCTGGAAGTGGAGGGCCAGTTCAGAGTGGGATGTGCTTATCTGAATTAAGTGCCAGGAAGGGCAGAGTTCAGTAAAGGAATGTGCACCAGAATTCCTAGAGTTAAACATAACACAGTAACACTGATTAATCACACTGGTGGCTTGGTGATCTTTTTTCTGTAAAAAGAACCCCACTCAGATAAAAAGCAGTGAAGCTTCTAAGAAAAGGGAGTTATATAGAGAGGATTGGAGCTTCCTCAAAAAAAGCAGACATCCTTTTATGATAAACATCATGTAGGAGAGACACTCTAAGGGAAAATTCATGTTAGTGTTAGTTTTCAAAGAACTGTGTGTGTGCAGTACTTACCTTTGGGTAAAAAGTAATATTTTTAGAAAAAGGGCTAGATAGCTGAACAGAATTCTGTAACGACTATCAACTGAAGTAACAGATATATTTTGTCTAATGTCAAAATGACATCAGAAAGGCAAAAGATAGTGCCCTGACTGTAATTTGTATCAACTGAAAAAGTAACTAAGCAAAATTTTGTACATTTTGTACATAGTAGCCTCTCTAAAACCAACTGCCTTTGTACCTATATATATTTTCTCCTTAATCTTTTGCTAGTTTAGCTCTTTTAAACTTGTTGCTGTAAATAAAATTAAGTTTCTAGTTTCAACTTTACAAGCCTATGATAACATTTCTTTATTTAGTTGTGACAGGAAGACTTCAGGCTATTTTAGTTTTCTTTCAGAGATATTGCCCTGCCTAAGACAAGAGCAGCTGCAGACTACTTAGATGGCTTCTTAGGAAAAAAAATATGTGGGAAAACTGAAAGAGAAATATGAACTCTTAAACATTCTCTTCAAGTTACTAAAAATTTTATTCTGGCAATAAAAAGTTGCTCAGTCAGGACCTGATACCCACAGCATTTGCCCCTCCCAAGCAAACTTTAGCAAAGATGGCTGGTTCCTTTCAGGAGACTCATACCAGCGGCCCTGCAGGAAATAAGTGTTCCTACCCAGAGCAAGACCCCACCAGAGCACCCCCTCTCAATTGAAATCTCTACCACAGAGCTAGCTGGATGTAACAGCAAGCCCCATTGAAGTCTATGGTGGGAAAAGTTTTTTCCCCACCATAAAACTTGCTGAAGAGCCTGGCAGATTCTGTGGTCTGCAGTGCTCTGCAGCAACTGCATTGTACCCAATGGGGAATTTCTGTGCAGGCTGCACATTTTTGAAGACAGAGGCACCAGATTTTCGAGGTGGCTCCAGGAGGCCCTCCTGGTAATAGCACCCAGGCTTGGTGAACTTTGTTTCTGGGGTGGGGGTTGAGATAGTTCTGAGAGAACTCAGCCAGCAGGCTTCATGTGTAAGAGCAGGGAAACAAAGAGTAGCGCACGGGGGGCCATGGGGTGAACCCCAGAAGCAAAGTTCACCAAGCCTGCATGCTATTACCCCTGTACACACAAACACAAACATCAAAAAACGTCAAAAAATCAAATGGACCTGAATTTTTCAGGTATATCCGAATATCCGAATATGTTATTTGTCTTATTCAGGCATACAGATAATTTTATGCCCGAATAAATCCGAATCCAAATTTTACTGAATTTCTAGGGTATTGACCAAGCCTAGTCCTATATCCCCAATGGCGCCTTCCTACATTAGTAGCTCTTATCCTGTTCTTCCTACTGTCAGCAGACGATTGCAAGGCAGAACTAACTAACAAGCTTATCCCCCACACTATCCTTAAGAAAGCAAGGCACTAGGTAAACTTTCACAAGGTGTGCACAGCATCCTGTGCAACCCCATTATAGCCAATGATAGTAAATGTTACTGGTTAATATTAAGAACATAAGAACAAGTCAGCTGGATCAGACCAGAGTCCATCTAGTCCAGCACTCTGCTACTCGCAGTGGCCCACCAGGTGCCTTTGGGAGCTCATATGCAGGATGTGAAAGCAATGGCCTTCTGCGGCTGTTGCTCCCAAGCACCTGGTCTGTTAAGGCATTTGCAATCTCAGATCAAAGAGGATCAAGATTGGTGACCATAAAATTGACTTCTCCTCCATAAAATCTATCAAAAGCCCTTTTTAAAGCTAATATCCAGGTTAGTGGCCATCGCACACCTCCTGTGGCAACATATTCCAAACACCAATCACATGTTGCGTGAAGAAGTGTTTCCTTTTATTAGTCCTAATTCTTCTCCCCAGCATTTTCAATGTATGCCCCCTGGTTCTAGTATTGTGAGAAAGAGAGATGCCCTCAGCTCCTGGCAAGTATACACTCCACACCCAGCCATTGATTCTTCCTGGGGTTGTGGGCTCTCTTATGTTCTTCAGTCTAAGTCCCCCATTCTCCTAATAAGCTGCCCAGGCATTCTCAGCTCCTTCCATTATTATGGAAGGTATCTTATGCAACTTATGGCTATGAATTAGGTAAGAAATATTATTTGAGACTCATATTGGTGTTATGCTACATATATATTGCTTTAATAAAATTGTACAGCAAAATTTCAAAAATAAATTTGAAGGTTCATTCTCAAGAGCAGCTGTCTGAAAAACTTCAAGAGAAAGCACAGGTGACCAGCTCAGCTTTTGAAAAACCAGCTTTACTTCCTCCAAATGGTTATCTGACTTTTGCCAAAGGTGAAAATTGAAGCAAATGTAGAGTCTTCCTCAATAAAGCAGAAAATTCGAATGACAAGAGGATATTTTTAAGAGATTTGCATATTTTCCCCTTTAATACAAACCCCAAATGCATTAGCTCAACAACTTTTTGATGTTTTAAAACACTCTTTGCCAGAACAAGGAAAATCTTTGGATAGACTTTAAACACAATTTAAGGCCAAACCACCAATGATCAAAGATGAAAATGCTTGAACTGTTACTTTTATCATGGGTGTTCCCTTTTACCACTGTATTTGTAATGGAATGTTTCATCTGTAAATATATCTAAGTACTTTTCAAAACCATGTATCTCCCTTGTCTTTTGGTGACAGTTTCCCAATGCTTTGTTTCCTACAAGTTTCAACAACCATTTGTCCCAGCACCAGCAATACTTAATCAGGGATATTGAGTACTGCTGTAAGTCTCAGCAGGAATTTTGTTTCCGGATAATGTCTGCTCTGCTAACATAGGCCGTTTCCGCACGGCCCATTAATGGCGCCCTGGGGGGCCGGGATAGTAACGCATGCATCCCCAGAGAGCCATTAAGCACGAAGCTGGCGCTTTGCTGCACCGCGCCCCAGCAGCGCCGACATTCGATTCCGCTTTCCCTCTCCCCAGAGTCAAGCGCGCCTGTCGCATCTGAAACCAACCCTTAAAGGGTTGTTTCCTTCCACAGCGCAGAAATGTTCAGCGGCCGGAATGCGAACAGCGCACCGCGGGGAATACCTTCATTTCTCCCCATTCCTCACCGTGTCCCCGTGCTGTCGGCCTGCTGGCGTCACGATACTCGCCTTTCACTCCGGACCCCTGGAGGTCAGAGGGGGCAGTGTATGGGCTGCGCGTAATGCCAGCAGGCTGCGGCGGGCTGGACGACGGGACACGTATGAGAGTGGAACGGGGAAGAGGGGAAGAGGCGGCTCGCGTGCGGGAGTCAGCGCGCCTGCCGTCTGCCGGCCTCTCTGGAGGCCGCCCGCATGCTTGCATGCGAACGGCCTCCGCCTCCACGCCGGCGGAATTCTTGCCGGCGTGGAGGCGCCCTTACGGCCGTGCAGAAACGGCCATAGAATATAAAGATCAGGATATTTCATTATGGCAGTGTCCACTAAATGTCATTGATTTCATATTGTGTGGGCTGTTTGCTACAAACTAAACAGGGGTCCTTGATACACATGTCCCCCTTGTTCATTCAGGACTTTCCAGGTCTCCTGTGCCACACAACTATTCCACGGGGCAAGGAAACATATGGAAACAGAGTGACATAGGGGGCTGCAGCAGAAAGTGGAATTTTCCAAGGAATTTTCCAAAACTGTTTTCTCACATAAGTGCTTGCTGTACTTGCCGAAGAGTTTGTGCATTCCACATGATTCCTAAACATTCCCTAATCCTCCGGTATAGCTGTTCAGAGGTACAGCAGGCTGCAGGGCAAACTGTGGACAGAAAGAAATCTGTTCCATGAATTTCATGACTTATATGAACCAGCCCACCATATTCTAGATCATGGGAATTAATGAACTTTAGGGACTCCGCCATGCTAGTTACACATACCAGTGTAACGTGTCACTTATTTTTGAAGAAAATCTCTGTGCAGGCAGAATATGTTTAACAGTTGTGGCAGATAAATTAACCCTTCAAATAAATGGCTCTGTGATAGCAAAGCACCTTAAGAATCAAAGCCTAAAATTCCAGTAAGGTTTATCTCATAAATTTCATGGATAGTCAGAAATGAAACCATTAGGTGCTTGAAAGGGATTCTTTAAATGTGAAAGGAAGCATCTCTTAATGTCAGAATGTAATTCTGAGATACTGTCATAACCAAATGACACAGGAGTAGTCCTGTTACCAGCAAAAATACAAAGTACAGGAGTCATATTAAATTTAGCCAGGGCTAAGCTCTTCTCACTCCCACTGATTTTGACTGAATTAGTTAAGTTGAAATTGAGCACACTGCTGATTTCATCTGAAGCACCAAAAGCACATATTTAACTCTCCTGCTGTGGAGCTAAGCACACTCAAATACATGTTCATTGAGGTATTCAAGTTAACAAGATTAGCACTAAAATAATCAGACTGCGGGTGGGGGGAATCATCATGGTAGCTAGAAAATAGGAAGTGAACGTTATTCATACTCTAAACTTCAAAGTGAGGATTCTAAACTAGGTATTCTATAAACAAAAAGGAAATACTTGTTAGTTTTCATAGTGACACAACCAAAATCTTTATGCAACCAGCATGGAACTACTGAATATCAAATCTTGATTCTGCACTTTTTATTCTATTGTGTCTTTTGAACTTTATTGTCCTCAGAGTACTGACCATTAATATAGTATGACTGCACAAGAAATGCAGTCTGAAGCTGAACATGAAGAGCTAGTTTGTGTTTGATCGTCTTTTGCTGAATTACTGATTCCTGTGATAGGCTGTAGACATAAAGTAGAACTATTAAATATGAACTAATGAAAAGCCACCCCCTTTTCCAAATTTCCATTGATTAAAATTAAGTCCTGTGCTCAATTCAATTTAGATAAATGAGGTCTGACGACCCAAATCATGAAGTATTTTAGGGAAGTTGTTAAATTCCTTGTTACAGATTAACTCTTCTTCCTTTTTAATTAGGATCTCTTGCTGTCTACTTTGATTACTATGCTCTTGTTTTAACTTTCATTCAGTACTATAACTGGAACTGCAGTATATCGTTCTGTACAGCTGGTTTCTGACATTTGTAAAGCCTCTCAATAAATAAAATCTATAAACCATACCCTGGGACCAGGATCTGTACACTGAAACCCAAAAATATACTGAATGACAGGAGAAAGGCAACATGAAATATTGTTTCCATCACTAACAGCCCAAGAACTAATCTTTCTCTTTTTGAAAAAACAAAAGCAGTGAGGCTTTTACTGAAATAATGTCTTAGACTGTACAAGTTATGACTGGAAAGAAAAGAGCTCAGAAACTACAATACTATCACTATCTATGAAGATAAGAGATATGCTGGATCAAAATAGCTCTCATACCAGACTTAGAGATTTTCTGTGCAACCCTAAGCAGAACTGTACTTTTCCACATTTTTGGGAGGTCATTTTTGCTGATCCAGAGCTTGTTTAGACCATTTGCACTCTAGTGGGAGTTGCGGTGCGTTCTGTCTACTGCTCAGTCTATCAATTGCTTCCTCTGTTTTACCCTGCCTCTTGTTGAGCTTCTTCTATACCTGTAACTACATTCTTGTACCTGAGGGTCTCTCTACTAATGGAAAACTTAAAGGCTGTTTCCACATGGGCGGAAAACAGCAGCCTGGGGACAGTTAAAACACAGTCCCTGGGGTGCTGTTCGCACAGCAGGCACTGCTGCAATGCAGTAGTGCCATACAGGGCCCTCCCAAGTTACGCGAAGACGCTGCTTTTAAATGCTGCTTTTAGAAAGCGCTGTCTTCCCGCCGGCATGGTGCAAACTGCGCTGGCGTGAGGCTGCCACTTTTGGCCCCTCCAATATCTGCAAGGGACTTACCTTGCCTTCCTCTGCAGCTCCAGGTGGCTGGAAAGACATGCCCACGCTGCCCTGTGACCCCTGAGGGTCAGAGGGCAGCGTGGGCGTGTCTTTCCAGCTGCCCAGAGCTGCAGAGGAAGGCAAGGTAAGTCCCTTGCAGAAACCCTGGGTGGCTCAGTGTGGAGCTTCCCCTGCGGGCAGCAGTGTCATCGGGACTGCCCTCATGGGACCATTTGAATGGTCCTGATGCTCCACAGGCTTCATTTATGCCAGAGGGAAGCCGCTACCTCTGGCTGTGTGGAAACAGCCAAAGTTAATTAATGCTTTCAGCAACCTTGTTGTTGCAGTAACCTTTATTGAAATCAACTCTGCATGAATGGGACTGAATTATTTACCCAATTCTGCTAACACTAAATCCTTGACTTCAGTGTACTTGCAGGGTAGGACTGCACTGTGGCAATATCACCCTTGGTTAAGATAGCAAAGACTGTTATACCTTTGGCCCAGCTTTTGATTTAGTGATTAACTATGGATGTTTTGAAAAGTGTATATGTGGTGGTGCATTATAACCAGGAGCTTCTAGGATGATGGAGAACTTAGTCAAACATATTACCATTGTCTCATCTATCCCATTGTCTCATAGTTGGAAAATAATATATCCAAATAGTTGTCTCCTATGACTGAGAGCAAGCACTTGTGGCTGAGAGCAAGGAGCAGCCACAGTAGTTTGCTAATCACTCAGATAAAAGCATTGCAACAGAACCTTTCTGGCAAAGATAATGGGACAATTAGAAATACCAACACAAACTTCAAAATAATGCATTTGAGTGCACAAAAAAGTGTACCAAAGCAGCTGACCTTTCCAAATGGCTGTAGCAATTCACATAGAGTTTGTGTGTCTGTACAAAAATGAACTCATTCACAGTTTATATAGTTTGATGGAGCTGCTGCAGTTTATATATGCTGAGGCTCATTAACTGTGTACATATCTAGTGTGTTGATTGATGCATTATTTATTGGTCTCCCCCCTTTTAAAATGACTTGTCTAATGAACTATGCAGTAACAACAAATCTATACTGAATCAAATCTAAAGAGAAGATGATGTTAACTTAATCTGAATGATCTAGATCATGCAATTTAAACTGGCAAAGGTGAAGCAGATTTATATTTCGAAGAAGAATAAAACTCAGCAGCTGTCTTGCTCTCAGTGGGAAAGGCTGAAATGCTAAATTAAGATCTGCTGATTTAAACTATTGAAGTTGTGCTGAATGGAAAATGAGAATGTATGAAGACTAAGCAGAGAATATTGTCATTTCCCTTGGTCTTTTAATAACATTTTGCTTATAAGAAATACATTCTGCTGCACTCCTCTCGGATTGTCAAGTTACCTTTTTATATATTTTAATGTATGAAATACCCAACTTAAACAGAACAATTTCTATGTTATGGTCACTAAGCGGAAGCCATTTTAATTTTTTTTACAGGGCAATTATAACTCATTAAAAGATAATTATTTACCATATGTATTGGGAAATCTGTATCAGGAAACCTTCTGATATTGTCAAAATTCATAGTTATCTAAGAAGGTTTTTCATAGCTTGCAATGTTCAGATGGGTGACAAATTGAACATCATGTCCTTGAGAAGTTTTGCAGCATGGAATAAGACTGGGTAGATGTATTGGTAGATGCAGAGAATGTAGCTTCTGTTTAAATCTACACAGTTTTAAAACTGCGATCCTCAACACAAAGCAAACAAATGACAAGAAAATATTAAATATTTAAGGTTCTTTCCTGTGGTGTGCTGGTATATGGATACTGAAACACTGCAGAAAAGAAAATGTGCATTTCTGGAATTTGGGTGATTTATAGTCCAATCCAGAGCTGTTGGGCAGGCAGGGACAACACCGCTCCAGCACTGTGCCACCCCTTCAAAGAGCTTTTCTGTAGTGCGGGAAGCCCAAAAAGTAAAGTGAAATACAAAAACCTCAAGAATTTCCCATAGAAGGAAGTGGGGATATGCCACGAAAATCATGGTGTTATTTCCAAGGCTGGTTCCAGCAGCTCAGGGGGGCTGAACAAGCAGTGGAAGCTGACTATGGTCAGCTCCACCCCAGGGAACACCCTCACCACGCCCTCACCATGCTGACATGGCTCAAGAGCGCTGATGCAGAACTGGTTCTGCAGCCGGGTATCCAAAGACCCTGCAGCAGCCAGTGCTGGCAGATTTGCCCCCTGCCAAAGTAAGTACCCCAGGAAGAGCAAATCTGTCAGCATAGGCCTGCACCAGCTCCAGAGGGGGATTGGTCTGCACAACTTAAAATCTAAGCATGTTTCTTAAAAGCATGGAACTGTGCTTTTAAGAAAAAAGTGATCTCCCCATGAGTAATCTTTAACAGAGCTCATGATTATTCAGTCAATTCAGAATTGAGCTGAGGCGAGTTTAACCCTCTTTGTAGGAGGTGGCTCTTTCTTTTTCTTCCCACCCCAGAGACCACTTGCAAAGCACAGGAAAGTGTAAGGAAGATTGATGGTCAGTGGAATCGGCACTGGAATCCAGTACTGGAATCTTACTGGATCAAAAGGGTATTACTAGAACAGTTGTGTTTGTACATCTGTGCCACCCTTCTTTACATGATCAGACTGTTCAGTAGCGATCTAAACTCTATCCCATTAATAGATGTGGATTCAATTTCCAAAGAGAAATTTTGGACAGTGGGTTAGAAATATATTTGTACTTCACAAGAGGTAGAGGAAGAAAAGGACACACACAGAGAGGGGAAAAAAACCAAGTATGACAAATGTGTTGGCAATGTTTTGATCCAAAGCTTTAAGAAAGACCTTTGACTTAACTTAATTAAGTTATGACTTTAAACAGTCATTAATAATACAGCCATTAACATTTCCCATTTATTAACTTCATTGCATTTTATAGCCTTTAATGATCAAAGTGTCAGTTCCTTTCAAAATCTTTCTGTTCAATATGTGTGCAAGGAGTAGTCACCTTAATTTATAGATTCTTAACTCAGTGACTTAAAGCATACTGTATTTTGTTACAATTAATGATTCCTTATTGTTGTGAGAGTCTGAAGCACATTTTTAGATTTATCCATCAATAGCTTCCCCATTTATTTCAATGGATAAGATACATCTATTAACATATTCTGATGTATCTATAATTATGTTCTCTTCTTTGTAAAGAATGAAACAGCCCATGTATGATGTGAGGAAAATGAATATGGAGAACTTTCTTTCCCTTTCCCAAAATACTAGAACCTAGGGGCAGCCAGTAAAGTTGATGGGTAATAGAAACAGGGCAGACAAAAGGAAATACTTTTTTACTTATTGAGTTATTAAATGGTGGAATTCACTGACTATTGGTGTAGTGATGGCTTTAGAAGAAGGCTAGACCAATAGGTCCATCAGTGGTTGCTAGCCATAGTGAGTAAAAAGAACGTCTACATTAAGAAGCAGTAAACCTATGAATCCTACTGAGAGGAAGCAATATCGGAGGAGGTCTCTATGCCCTGTTTGTTGACCTACCAGAGAGACTGTTTGGCCACTATGTAAAACAGAATACTGTACTAAATGATCTGATTCAGCAGGACTCTGCTTATATTTTA